>NW_009954215.1:6224664-6251325 GCF_000747805.2 Chaetura pelagica | reverse complement strand
CTACTCTGAAGCATCTTTGCCAATGAGGAGGAGAAGGAAGGGCAGAGGAAGCTCCAAGCAGTGCCCAGGCTGGGATCCCTGAGGGAGCCTTTTGCTTGGTGGTGGTGGTTCATCTACCAGGGCTGAATCCTGTACCTAGGCCAACTTCAAGTGTGCTTGTGAGGTTTGCAACCTTGTAGTGTAATCTCAGGATTACCAGGAGAAGAAAAGAGCCCTTTACTTAACCCTAATCCGTGCTGTGTGTGTAGGTACTACAGGAGAAAGTTCATCCTCTTCCATAGCTTTCTCTCTAGTCCTCAGTGTCCTCCTCCTTTTATCCTAGCCTTCTGGTGTCCTCTGCCACTTTATGCAAATTATCTGAGTATAAAGGTTGATTATGGACTTCTCTCCAAGAGATGGTACCCTTGTAAAAATGTGGGTTGTCTGAAATGGGGGCTTCAGGCAACCATCTTCAGTGAACGGAAACAAAGGGGAAATTTTCTAAGTGGGGAGTCCTAGGGCAACACAAGAGCTGTAGCTGCCCATGGTGGTGGAAACCTTTAGTGGTAACATGCTGCCTTTGAAAACTTCCCTGAGCTGCAGGAAGGGCAAGCGGGTGGCTGGGGAGGGAGGTGGGAGGTGCACTGAACCATATGGTACGTACACAGTTTAAAAATAAACCAGCGTTGAGTGATCCAATAAATACCACTTAGGTTTAAAATTGAACAGCCAGAGCAGTCTGTTGAATATAAAACTGTTTTTACCTTCAAGAAAAGTTATAATTCATGGTTGTAATGTCACAAATGGTGAGTTTTGCAAAGCGTGGTTTCAGGCAGCCAGGGAGGAAGGTTGGGTGAGGGTGGGAGGTGTGGGGCTGCCGTGCTGGGCGGGTGGCCTGGTCCCACTTCCCCGGGGCATAAAACACACCTATAAAATCCATCAAAGCGAATTTTATTTCTCAAAAGCAATGATCATAAACTCGCCGACATCAGAAAACACTCAGCTCTCCTTCTATTAGCCTTTGCTTAATATGATACAATTTATTTTTATATGGTGTCCTTTACAGGATATCACAGGACTCTCTTCAGACACTTCCTCATAAACTAAAGCTGGAAGAGAAAATTTCACTTCAGGGTTTGAAGAGGGAATGACTGGAAGGATTTTGGGTGCAGAAAGGCAGGATTAGAGCAGCAGAGAGTCAGATGGGAAGGACAGACCTGCAGTACAAGAGTGTAATTAAATAAGAGTCTGGGGGTACAAGTGGGGGTGATTGATGGGTGACATTGCATGGCAGGCACAGCCTTGTGGAAATGGAGAGAAGCAGCTTGTCTAAATGGGAGAGAATGAGGTTAATTGTGGTCTTGCTTCTTGGAATGGAGAGAATAGCCTTTCCCCTTCTCATTATAGACCTTGTGAGTATAGGATGGGACTGCAGGCTGAAAACACAACCTAAGGCTGTTTTTTAATAGAGTAGGGTTGGTAAAAGTACAGTATCTCCATAGCAATGCTGGATGGTATCTGTCTGAGGCATTCTGGCAGGGTCAGCAGGGATGGGAATTCATGTGTAAATACTTTATCCTGTGTGTGTTGGAATGAGTGACCCCCAAACATGTTACTAAGGGAAAATAACCTTTACTGGAGAGTTAGGAAGGACCTCAGGCCTTTTTGAGAGAGAGATTTATTAGCTGGGATCACAACTGAATCAGTGCAGCTACATGGCTTGTTGCATCTTTGGGGATGGGCAGAACAAATTTGTGTTCACCTGGAAAAGACTAGTGATATGTTTAATTTCATGCCACTTTTGGCATGCTGTGTGCCACATTGTTTCGTCCTTTTTCCCTGGGGAAAAGGTTAAGGGTGGGTTTGGTTTTCTTTAGTGTAGAGTTT
Source organism: Chaetura pelagica (assembly GCF_000747805.2). Lineage (NCBI taxonomy): Eukaryota > Metazoa > Chordata > Aves > Apodiformes > Apodidae > Chaetura > Chaetura pelagica. The sequence continues at coordinate 6,249,459 of NW_009954215.1, read as the reverse complement.
GCTATTGCTGTTGATTGACCTAGCTGAACCTGAAGCAGGAGCCAAAGCTGTGGTATTTCCAGGGAGCTGTGAACATTTTTCAGATGTAAGGAGTGCAAAACTAATTGAATAAAAAGCAGTGACGTTTTCAAAATAAGACCAAAAAAGCCCAACTCATATTTTATTTATTTATCCAAAATAATTTAAATTATTCATTGAAGTAGATTTAAGTGTGTGAAAATACAAGGTGTTTCAAGAAGCAGCATCATTAGGGGTAGGCTAATCTTTTGGCTATATTAATTTTGTAACAGATTCATGATTTATTATTTTTTTCAGTGAAGATTTTCCTTTTCCCCATCAAACTTTTCAGGATGGGCAACTCCTTGTACATACTCTTGGTCTGAATACAAAGAAGATTATTATGAGTTCTATATATTTTCCTGTTCTCCTCCTTCATTTATTTTTCCAGGCAAATGGCAGCCAGTCATTATCCCTGATCAAGGTGTAATCTGCCAAATCTCACCCTTATTTTCTCATTTCTTATTTGTTTCATTAACACTTCAGTGAGAAATGCTTCAGTGTCCCTTCTTTGGGATGAAGGATGTTTATGGTGTGACTTTTCCCACACCTGTAACTTCTCTTGCCTGTTTTGTGCGAGTCTTCCAGTCGAACACAGGACCTCACACAGGGGCTATACATACAGGGATTCTAGTTTTCAAACACTGCCTTTTAAAGACATAATTAAACCTAATTCTCCAAATGTTGTGAAAGATCTCAAAGAATCAAGACTTTCAGTGTTCAGTAGGTGGTTGGTAAAAGGGGTGGAAACAGTCATGCTATCATCTGTTAATGCACCTTGGCCCGTCCTGAAAGGCTCTCACTCTGTTCAGTGGCCTCTTCAGCTATGCCTCCAACACTGCTCTGAAACATGCTGAATTTGCACTCTGTGGAAATGATGACTTTTAAATCAATTTTTCCTGACTGTGCTAGAAATTTGGCGGGAATTAGCAGTATTAGGTGAGGCTTAAGAATTAGCACTGTCACATCTTTGAATTCAGACACGGAGCAAACAATGAGCTGTCTCCTAGCTTAACATCTTCACTTGGTGGGGGGAGTATTAGAAAGATTAAGTACTGTCTGCAAGTCAGTGCTGATGCTGCTATGCTGTTCTGTGGGTGCAGGGAATCTGCAGTGCCAGAGCAGAGATGTTGCATGGAGAGGCTATGTAGGTACCCACTGCCTACAGACAGGCAACCTGTGTCATTTTAGACACCTCGAAGTGTCAAAGATGTTGACCTGGGGCTTGCTGGTGTGATACAGAATGTGCAGGAACTATTTTTACTGCTGAAGAATGGTGGGAAGCTGTGCAAAATATCCTAGGGCATCTCAAATGGCTTTGTTTCAGCAGTGGGATCCCATCCTGCACTTCTCAAGTCTCAGATTACCTTCTCACCAAGTTACTCTGCCAGGAATGCTCCTCACAATGCAACTTCTTGGTTGTGTCAGCAGAGCCCTCAGCAGAAAGCTGGGGAGTAGTTGCAGTCCTGAGTGTTGTCCTGAGTTAATTTGGGAGTATTCCATGGAATAAATACTGCAGGAGTTGTGCATCTGCAGTTGTTACAGCTGAACTATTGAGAGCTGCACTTAGGCATAAAGGAAGAGCAACCTGGTTTACAGTCAGGGTTTAAGGGATGTTTCACTGGGGACAGTTGCAAACTTAAGCAATCCTGTCATGTCTCTGTCCGTGGGTTTTTCTACCCTGTTCCCAACCTGTGCCACTGAAGAAACACTGTTGGGGATTTGTTGATGGAGCCACAGAGGGGATAACAAGGCTTTATCCTGTACCTAGCTAGTGCTGGCACATCTGGCTGTGTCTACATTAGCAGTTACTGAGTTCAGCACCTTGTGCCAGGGGCTGACACAAGGCATCTCTAACAGGGAGATAAAGTTTTTTCATGCAGATGAATTCTTTCAGCCAGGAGGGCTGACTTCTGCTACGCCAGAACTGCCGCAGGCACTGGAGGGAGGGCCAGGAGGAGCTGCAGGAGGAGGCCAGGGCAAGCTGTCAGGAGTGGAGGCTTGCTAGGCCTTCAGTTGAATTGCAAGGCTCAGGGTTTCTTGCATAAAAGACTGTTTGTAGTCAGAGTTTTTCTCTTTTCACCCTGAGGGCAGTGGAGGAAAGCAGTTGCTATCACTTAGTTGCTATTCTGAGTTTACTTTACATGGTTGTAGCCTAACTAGGCCAGTGCTGGTGGGTGATAAGGATGCAAGCCAAGGGGTGTGAAGAAGCTGGTGATGGCCATTAGCAGTGCCCAGTCTGAGAGACAAAGCACCAGAAAAGGCACTAACTCTTCATGAATAAGAAAAGCTGTTCAAGGAGTTAATGAATTAGAGTGCCATCCACCCCCAAGGTTATAAAAGCCAGGAAAGGCAGCCTCTGAGACACAGTAGGAAAAGGCAGATTTACTTTTCCAAGGCCAGGCTGCATTTATTAGGGGGAAAAAAAAATACTGCTGTTGGTTGTGTGCAATATATTAAAGGCAGTGTGTCTCTGACAGTGGCAAAATGTTATTTACCACTGCAATGTGGTCACTCAGTTTTTGCTTTCATATATAGGATTTTGTCCTTAACAGTTGCATAGCTGAATGAAGACTGTGAGAATATTGAGGTCAGAGCTGCCAATTAACTTCCTAATTTCAGAGGCTGATTACTCAATTAATATAAAGACCAGACCCAGCTGAGATGATGGGGAAAAGGTTGTAATAATCCAAGGGAGGATTGAGTTAATGATGCAGTGATGAGTTTGACATGAATGGGAGAGTGAGTGGTCAGGAAAGACAGCTTTTTCAAGCTCATGAGAAGGGGCAGTGTGAGACCCACAACCCTTCAGGCTTCTGAGCAGTGTTTGGATAGTCTATTTACCTTCTATCCTTTAGCAATTGGGGGATTCCCTGTATAGCAATGTTTTAATGAACGAACAGGTATGTGATGTTCCCCAAGACTGGTTTGCTCCATACAGAAAAATGAGATAAAGCTGGGGAAGACCCAGAGTAAAGGTAATACTTTGCTCATACATCATCTCCACAGGCAGCTCAGGAAGGTGGAACTGAATTAACTGAAGGTAAGGGCTTGGCCAGCATTAACTCTCCCCGCATGGACGCTCTCACTCAGTAGTAAAGGGATATGTAGTTCTCTTTAACCATTAAAGAGTTCCTGTCCTTGTCTGGGGATTAAGCTGAATCAGATTAAGGCCAAAGGACTTCTAAGAAGGGGTATCGTCCGTGGCACTTTAACTTAACACACTGCATTATCCTTTTGTCCTACCTGGAGAACCTAGCTAAAGCAAAACAGAGGATAAGAGGAGACTTGCCTTCTTCTGGTGCACTTGCAGCTGCTCAGAGGTAAATCACAGGCAAGTTCATGGCCTTGCAGTTACCATCCCACTCTTCCTGCACTTGCCTGGGAGGTTGATGGAAACACTTTTTGGCAAATACTTGAGCAAAACTTCCACAGCCTGCTTGGGAAACAAAAATACTTTAGCATGGGCTGTGTAAGCCCAGCCAAAAATCTTCCTTCATACTCAAGCAGTCACCTTGCTGAAGTGTCTGCTATCCTAGTTCTTGACTCTGAACTAGCTAAAATAAAGACATATGGCCTAATGTGCTGCACTTATGTGTCTGATCACAGCACAGACCAAGCCTTAAACTTCAGAATGACAAAGAGTTATCTGAATGAGAAAGTCTGTTTGTTTGCTGTTAGAAAGAGTCAGGGTTTTTTTCTAACCCTGGACTGCGATGTTGATAAAACAGGCTGACTTTGTAGACATCTCTTGTGTATATTAAAGTAAAGCTGATCTCAGTAATTAATGGGGGGATAAATTGAGGTTTAATTACTCAGAAGACACCTTGGGTGAAAGATTCATGGTAATTGTTGTGTATCCTCTTGAAGGATTCACAGTGCTGGCGGCTCCCTTTGTAGCAATAAAATGCAGGGTGAGTGGCAGGCAGTCTCACAGGACCTCTCTTCTAGAGACTAGTCCACTTAAGGTAGCAAATGCAAAGAGGCAGTGGTACTCTTCAGGCTTTTTATCACAATAAAGCCCCTTCCCAAGTCTTAAGGGAATCCTAAGCAGTATGTCAGTTTGAGATCAAAGCACTTACAAGCAAATCAAGAGTATGTTGGAGATTTACATTATAGGCAACTACCTCCTGGTGCAACCACACAGAGGTGTACTTCTTTTTATTTTTCCACTTTCTTGCTTCCTGTAGTGTAACACCCTTCTCTTGGGCTCCATGTGGAAAATAAGATATGTGTGTTTGGGGAAACGGATGCTGTGGCTTTGAATTTTGTAGCACGTTGTTAAAAGGCTGGCTGAGCAGAAGAAAAATCCATCCCACCAAGACAAGTCTGTTTCCCTTATTCCCCAGTTTATTATCTTTAGGTCTTCTGGGACCAGAAGGAGAGCAATGTAGCTTGCCTGTTTCTTTACTCTGCCTGCTTAATTCACTTTTAAAAAATTTAATTAACCTTTTCAATGCACTTAGTTTGGCTAGCAATGTACATAGGGTGCAAGGGCTCTGTGCTGATGACATATACAAAAAGTACCCATTTTCTTTCCCCCCATAGAGCTGAAGAAGCAAGTGGAAAGTGCAGAACTAAAAAACCAGCGTCTGAAAGAAGTTTTCCAGACCAAGATCCAGGAGTTCCGCAAGGTGTGCTACACACTGACAGGGTACCAGATCGACATCACCACTGAGAGCCAGTATCGACTCACCTCCATTTATGCTGAGCACCAAGGGGACTGCCTGCTTTTTAAGGTAGGTCCCTGCACCTGCTTCTGTGGGTTCATGGTTCTCATCCTGCCAGCATTTGCTCTTTCTCAGTGATTAGGCTGGAAAAATCACCTCTCCCCAGCAATGTGACAGGGCATTTCTTATGAGGGAAGTAAAGATGCTTTCTTCTTTTAAAAAAGTACTTTAGAAGGTTTGACATCTGGTCTCCCACTTATATATCAAAGTCAGGAGTGAAGAGACTATATATGCATAGTACCTCAGGCATCTGGCCTTGTACTTCACCTTTTTTATACTACCAGTGATATATGCCACAGCAATAAAATCTTATGTAACCATCAAAGTTTCATCCTTACTTCACTGTGAGATGTATGTCCTTACTGTCTCTGCTATCCTCTAGCTTGTCTGTATGTCATCATCTTGACTTTATGTAAATTGGAATCCTTTTTGAGCAGCAGCTCATTCTTGTGTGTATGAAGTGCCATTTATGTGAACAGCTCAGATGAGTAGCAATAACACTCTGTCTTCTGTCAGTCTGGTACCTTTATTGATCTAGTTTGGTGATCTGAGGTTGGGTTCTGGCTTCAGAGATGCTGTTTCTCTTCCATGTTGCCTTCCAGCTAACACAGTTGGATTGAGAGCTGAGGTGTGACATTAGACTTGCCAAGCTGTTAAGCTCCAACTTTACATTGATTCAAGTGTCAACAGCCCAGGTTTACAGGTCAGTGGGAGAACTTTCTCCTTCTCAGTGACAAACACAACTGGCACTTAAAATCATACCTGCCTCCCTCTGATTCCCTCGGGGTGCATCTCTCTTATGAGAAGTATGAGGCTTTTGGAGGTGTTCAGTGGACTGTACAAGCAAGACCTAGAGCAGTTCTGTTTCTGCAAACCTACTGCTGTGTGCCAGTGGGGATTGCTGCAGTATTGTTTCTTTCTGTAACAGGATGTTCTGCAACTCCAGAGCCTCAGAAAAAAACCCTCACCAAATAAAGCAAGTGAGGTAATATAAGGTAATATAAGACAGCACCTAGAATCATTACTAAAATGAGGGAGATGTCACCAAAACTGTTGTATTACTTGGCTTCAGGACATTTCTGGGCTGAGACAAATGACAGCCAGAAAATAAACCTGGCTGTTTGGGAAGGGGGATAACTGTCTAGGTTTTAAGGTGCTGTTCTTGAATCCTAAAACCAGTTCTCTGTTGAGATGGTGCAGTGCTCTGAGCTCTAAGACTGCCTGTGCTCACATCTGTAGTGTTAAACTTCAGCAGCCTCCTGGAGATGTCTGTTGGATGCCATGTCCAGACAGTACAACTAGCAGTTCTTTTGTCATAGGAGAGATGGTGTGCTTGGAGAAAGTAAAGACCATGTGAGAAAATGGCATACTGCCCCCATGAACAAGAGCTGGCTGGCTTCTCAGTAGTTTGTCCCCAGTAGGATCAAATTCTTCATGTCATGGCAATATTAAAAAATGGCATGCAAAAGAATACATATACAAAAAGTACCCATTTTCTTTCCCCCCATAGAGCTGAAGAAGCAAGTGGAAAGTGCAGAACTAAAAAACCAGCGTCTGAAAGAAGTTTTCCAGACCAAGATCCAGGAGTTCCGCAAGGTGTGCTACACACTGACAGGGTACCAGATCGACATCACCACTGAGAGCCAGTATCGACTCACCTCCATTTATGCTGAGCACCAAGGGGACTGCCTGCTTTTTAAGGTAGGTCCCTGCACCTGCTTCTGTGGGTTCATGGTTCTCATCCTGCCAGCATTTGCTCTTTCTCAGTGATTAGGCTGGAAAAATCACCTCTCCCCAGCAATGTGACAGGGCATTTCTTATGAGGGAAGTAAAGATGCTTTCTTCTTTTAAAAAAGTACTTTAGAAGGTTTGACATCTGGTCTCCCACTTATATATCAAAGTCAGGAGTGAAGAGACTATATATGCATAGTACCTCAGGCATCTGGCCTTGTACTTCACCTTTTTTATGCTACCAGTGATATATGCCACAGCAGTAAAATCTTATGTAACCATCAAAGTTTCATCCTTACTTCACTGTGAGATGTATGTCCTTACTGTCTCTGCTATCCTCTAGCTTGTCTGTATGTCATCATCTTGACTTTATGTAAATTGGAATCCTTTTTGAGCAGCAGCTCATTCTTGTGTGTATGAAGTGCCATTTATGTGAACAGCTCAGATGAGTAGCAATAACACTCTGTCTTCTGTCAGTCTGGTACCTTTATTGATCTAGTTTGGTGATCTGAGGTTGGGTTCTGGCTTCAGAGATGCTGTTTCTCTTCCATGTTGCCTTCCAGCTAACACAGTTGGATTGAGAGCTGAGGTGTGACATTAGACTTGCCAAGCTGTTAAGCTCCAACTTTACATTGATTCAAGTGTCAACAGCCCAGGTTTACAGGTCAGTGGGAGAACTTTCTCCTTCTCAGTGACAAACACAACTGGCACTTAAAATCATACCTGCCTCCCTCTGATTCCCTCGGGGTGCATCTCTCTTATGAGAAGTATGAGGCTTTTGGAGGTGTTCAGTGGACTGTACAAGCAAGACCTAGAGCAGTTCTGTTTCTGCAAACCTACTGCTGTGTGCCAGTGGGGATTGCTGCAGTATTGTTTCTTTCTGTAACAGGATGTTCTGCAACTCCAGAGCCTCAGAAAAAAACCCTCACCAAATAAAGCAAGTGAGGTAATATAAGGTAATATAAGACAGCACCTAGAATCATTACTAAAATGAGGGAGATGTCACCAAAACTGTTGTATTACTTGGCTTCAGGACATTTCTGGGCTGAGACAAATGACAGCCAGAAAATAAACCTGGCTGTTTGGGAAGGGGGATAACTGTCTAGGTTTTAAGGTGCTGTTCTTGAATCCTAAAACCAGTTCTCTGTTGAGATGGTGCAGTGCTCTGAGCTCTAAGACTGCCTGTGCTCACATCTGTAGTGTTAAACTTCAGCAGCCTCCTGGAGATGTCTGTTGGATGCCATGTCCAGACAGTACAACTAGCAGTTCTTTTGTCATAGGAGAGATGGTGTGCTTGGAGAAAGTAAAGACCATGTGAGAAAATGGCATACTGCCCCCATGAACAAGAGCTGGCTGGCTTCTCAGTAGTTTGTCTCCAGTAGGATCAAATTCTTCATGTCATGGCAATATTAAAAAATGGCATGCAAAAGAATGACTAATCAAGTGTGGATTCCCCCCCTAAATGCTCCTTTTGCTCTGTCTTCTTCACTCAAGTCTTTATTTCCCGGTAGGTCCAGAGGATGGAGGTAAGTGACACTAGGTAGAGCAGCAGCAGTAGATTCAAGATCTCACATTTCCCAAAGGTGTATTATTTTTGATTCATGCAACTCCTCAAATTCTCTTACCTCACACACCCCTTCGGATAAGAAAGGCAGATTTGCTAATCAAAGCCTGAACAACAAAATCTCAGACTCTTTCTCCCTGTTCAATAAATCACAGACAACTCCCACTGTCCCAGCTTAGGGCAGCAGTAGCACATAAACAACAAATTATTTCCTTGCTGAGTCCAAGCAGCTGGTTCTCATGTATGTACCAAGGCTTGAATCCTGACGTCAGCTTCCAGCAAGGTTGTGTTTGTACTGTGGAATTCCTGAGCCGTAGCAGACCTAGCAGACTGTAGGTGTTTGTGTGCATTTCATTAACCCAAAGAGGTCACAAAGCAGGGAATGCTATTTGTATTTATTCCATTCCAGTGATTTATGGAACAGGGCCTATATAATTAAACCACAGAAGTCCCCTGGCACTTTATAAGCTTCTGTAGTTTGCCTGTAAACTTTAGGGCATATTTCAGTAGCTCTGCTGGTGGCATTTAATTTTCAGTGGCGCTTCAATAGCAGGGGTGTAATAGGAGCAACTGTAATGTAACCCCTTCAAAGTTAAACAAAGATGAAAGATGTGCTTGGTTTTCCCAACCAAGGTATGCTGTTACTGTAGTAGAACTTATTATCTGCCTGCTCTATGTCCAGCCAATTCACATTAATTGGAATTACAGCTTCAGTGAAAGGGTTAATCACAGTGCCATGTTGTGAATAGAAACGGCTGCATCTATAAATGAGCACTGAATTCCAATGAAGCAGTATCAGTATTTATTGGTGATCCCTGTCGATACAATACATGAGCTCATCGACCTGAGGAATGTTCCAGTGATTTTCAGACCCCCTGTGTGTGAGTGGGTGGGAAGCAAGGCTCATCTCAGGCTTCACAGGTCGCCCTCACTTGTTTGCTCTTTTTTATTATTTTAATTAAATGCTATGGAAAGTGGTGTTACAGATTCCTCACCAGGAGCTTAGTTCCTGATGATTTTATTTTTTATTGTAGGCTGTAATGCATTATAGTTATTGGGGCACTTGACAGTTTCATATTCTGTTCCTGTTGCTGGTACATTAGATATGTTAGGCCATGGCACAGACTTGATGTTCTGCATAATGCTTGGTTGGTGTGTCTAGGCAAGGCAGCCCAGAAGATATCCAAGCACTGCACTGACTCCCTTTGTAGCAACCTATTAAATATATCTGTTAAAACAAACAAACATTGCTGGGGAGCCTCAAAATGAGCTTAGCCAACTTGGAATTAAGTGCTGGCAAATCAGGATATCATTGCTTGGCCGTGTGTGTGTCATGCTGTTTATCCTTGTCTCTGGGTAGATCCTGAATGAGTAAGGAAATGAGGCCTTTAGAAAGGCAATGACAATATTTTCAGACAAAGAAAGTCTTTTGGTAAACAGAAAGACTGGTCAAATTTGAAGAGGAGATGATTTGGAGACACTTGTACAAATGAACAAACAGTGCAGAGAAATTAAATCATGGGCTTTTTCTTTTTGTGTGCCCAAAGACACTATCTCAGCCAAAGCATTCAAAGCCAATAAATTTAAAATGAAAAGGGTAAAAATTATTTTATTTTATAGACCCCATGGCTTCAAGGTGCTGCTGAGAACAGGAACTCAGTAGGTTTTCAGAAATTGTAAGATATCTTTATGGGCAAATAATAATACCTAGTTTACATAAAATATTTGTATTTAACTTCTCTGCTATGAGATGTAAAGACAACCTCTTACAGAGGTTGGGAAGAAATTTCCTCTGCATGCTGCTTTTTTTTTTTTTCGTTGTGTCTATGTATGGTTTCGCTGCTGCTGTACCTGGCAACCTTCAGCTCTGTCCTGTGGAAATACTTGGGATGAAGACTTGGGTGGAGAAGAGAGTGCTTAGAGAGAAGGATCTGTGCTTGCACAGCCTTAACATCAGGTTGGCTGGGGTGTGCCAGTGAACAGTGTACAGAATGAACAAGATGGTTAATACAGGCATTACTTTGATCACCTGAGTGCTCTTGGTTTCATCTTGAAGCTGACAGTACTGTTGGGAACTCTGGATCTGAGTCTGCATGCTTGGCGTACCTGCAGTTGCAGTTATTTCCTCCTTGATCCAAGCAGAGTATCTGCAAGCAGCATGTTGTAGATGTTTGTTTCTTTTTACATCTCTATCTTCTCCCCTCTCCTCCTCCTCACCCTTGATGAGTCTCGAGAGGAGAAAGAAATCACAATTTTGATGGAGTGCTCTTCTTCCAGCAGCCGTCTCGCACTCTTGCACACACAATCAAAACTAACAATGGGGCTCATCGGTGGAGCAGGCCAGGCAGCAAGAGATTGATTAGAGAATGTAGGCCTCTGTTAACTCCTCATTCTTGTTAATTGCAAGTTATTTTATTTTTATATTTTGTTTTCCATTTACCCGTGTGGTTGCTGGAGACTTGATATCTGCTCAGCTCTGGGAGCACCTGCTATTGTTGTGTGAACATGATGCCTTTGTGCCAGATGATTGTGCTGGGATTCCTGGAAGGGTCAGTGAGGACCTATCTTGGGTTGCACTAATCAGCAGCTCTAAAACAGGAGCTGTTGAGCAATCTGTGGAGTTAAAGCATCAAATCCTCTATTTAAACTTCCTACGCATAATTTTCCTTCAGATGTTGTAGCAGCCTGTTTCATGTTAGGATCTAACTTTAATTCTTGCTTCTGTCTTCATCTTTTTCTGGACTTTCTCATGGTTTTTTTTTCCTCCTGACACAGTTTCCCTCTTCCTGCATGTGTTTCCCTGAACAGCTGCCTATCCCCCAGGGCAGGGTAGGAGTTTTTACTAATGATTTTTTTTTCCTTCTTTCTTTTTAAAAAAAAAACTAAACCAGTCACCTGGAGGAAGTGGAACTGGAGGAGCTCTACCATGAAGTTTAGGTTTTACTGCACAATTTCAGAACAAAAAGATGCTGCTCCAAGACTTCAGGAGGTTGTGCTGAAGCCTCCTTCCAACTGAGCAAAGTTGATTCTCTGCTTCTGTTTCTCATCTGTATGAGGGGAATGATGCTCCTGCCAATGTCTCTAGATAGTTGTGAGCATAAATTGACTGTGCTGCTTTGGGCTGGGTAATACACTCCCCTGTTACCTGTCGGTCTGGCACAACACCTGTTTCCAGTGTGTTGGCACCACTTGCTCCCCTTCTCTGTCACGCCTGTGAGTGTGCCAGGATAGACCCAGCTATGCAGGTAATTAATGCTGATAATGTTAGAGAATTATTCCAGTGACTGAGTCTTTCCTGACTGGCAGGTGGATGGTACATGTTGAGGCTCTTTGAAAGGTCAAAGATTTGTCTTGCTGATGAGTGCAGCAGGTAAGAGAAATGAGTTCAGGCTTTCTCCTCTGTTGAAGTGACTGATGTGTTACACTGTGAGGCAGGTATACAGCCCCACTTCAAAAAACAAGGCTGGTTTTTGGGCTGAAGTTGAGAGGTTGGTTCTCAGGTGCTGTTCCTCTGCATTTCCCTGTTTGCTTCATAATCATCAGCTGTTGGCCAGTGAGTTGGCATTTGCCATTTCGCATCCCTGTGCCCCAAGGACATGGTGGTGCTGGTGCTGTATCCCCAGGTTTCTCTCTTCACAGCACCCTGCTTATGGTGGCATGAGCTCCACCTCTCCATCTGCACTCTGCCTCTCTCAGCAAAGGAGCAGGGCACTGGAAAAAGGCAGTTTTCAAGATAGTCCCACAAATTCTGCACCTGACCTCAGCCACCATCACTGACAGTACTGCTGATGGCCTCATCCAGGCAGCAAGACCTGACGGATATCAGCCATCCCAACCTATGCACCCCAGCATCTGTTTTCACAACTTCTGCAATAACAGCAAGTAACCTAATTACTGTAATAATAATTTTTTTAAAAATAAGCTTGCAACTCACCTCTGTCCAGAAATCCCATTTTCCTTCATTAAAGCATCTAATATTTAATGAAATGGGAGAGACAGCCCATGCTTTCTAGCAGAGAGTCACAAGCACCAACATGGAGCACAAGTCACTGATGAGAATTTAATTAAATTAAAGTATCCAGGCTGGCTTAGCAACATGTATGGCCCTGGAGGGATGCTCAGTGGAGAACATCATGCAGGACAGGTCATGCTCTAACTCTGCTTGTGCTTACATCCAGCAGCCACTAGTTCTATCCTCATGCCCCAGGGTAGAGCCCGGCAGCCCTGAACCAAGCACAAAACCTGCTGCTGCACCAGCTTATGTTAGCAGGAGGCAGAGCAGATCCTGGCTGACTTACTTGCTTCCATGAAGGCCTCTCCTTCACTTTTTCCTGTTTCCAGCACCTGTGTGATTGCAATTTGCTTAAGAGTTGTTTTTGTCACTGGCTGTGTCCAGTCTCCCTGTGGGAGGTCTCTGGAGAGAATGTCTGTGTCCACCCGCTGCTGTATTTGAACAGCTTACAAAGGACTGTGTGGGCTGACAGAGCTGTGTTTACACACCACAAGATGAAGACAGCGTTAAATAACGGATAAAGTAGAGGGGACATAAGCAAACCCTTCCTGGGTTCTTGTTCCCGTCTCTGGCACTAAATCTCTCTGTGGCTTTGCGCTAGGTCGCTTGACTTTGGTTTCCTGCATCTGTCTCACCTGACTGCAGGATATTGCCATTTGTGGTCTTTCACAGGGCTTTGAGAAGCTTTTTAAGATGTTCTGTGGTAGGGAAGCTGTGTGTGAATGAGTTGGAGATGTAACCAGTGCAGCTGCTTTTGTTACATGTGAATGGATGCAGCAAATTGCCCCTCAGACGCAGGGTGCAGCCACTGAGGGCCAGGCAGCCTGGGGCAGCACAGTTGCCCCTTCCCTTTTCTGTGGGTACCTGCTACCTTTAATTGGCATGAAACCTCTTCAGTTGATTTAATGTATTTCTTTGAATCTCTGGTAGTTTCAAAAGGTGTTCTACTTCGAGCCAGTGTGATTGGTGCTCTTGAAGGAAAAGGTGATGCCTTCGAGCCTGGATGCTGGGGGAAGACCAAAGCTTCACTGCAGCACACATGAAATGGGTGTTTTGCAAAGCAGCTTTTGATGCACGCTTGTCGCTTTCCCTGGCTGCTCTGTTGTGAATTTGCAGAACATGCAGAGCTGTGTCAACAAACCACAACCCCGCTGTTTGCTTGCAGATGATTATGTTCAAAGCTGCAGATGAAAAGAAGTGGAAATTGCTGGAGGTTTTTATCCTTTTGTGGGGGAATAGTCTTGAGTTGCTGGGTACCCCTCTTCTCAGCTGTCTTCTCTGGCTGCTCCAGTCTCAATTATTTGTCTGGTTTTGGACGTGAGGAGGAAGGGACAGGTCATCTCTCCTGCCTTGGGTCAGTTCTGGGTTTCTGTGCTGGGATTGGTCTGCTCCAAGGCTGCTGTGTTCAGCTGCAGCAGGGCTGTGTTATGACATTGTCTTCTGTGCCATCCTTGTGTGACAAATGCTGTCAGGGACTTTAGTGATCCTTATGGCTCTTTCTTCCACTTCTGATCCCACATGGACATCCCTGAAGCCTCATTTTAGCTAGCAGCAAGGACTGCCTGGCACCACAGAGGGCATGTGGTCAGAGCATTGCCAAGAGAGTTCAAGATGCTTTTTGTACCACTCTTTGACCTCTTCCCTGCATGTTCCAGCAGCAGGTTTGTGAGCAGACCTCTAGGAAATGCAATTAGCACCAGGAAACATCTAAGGCAAGATGCAGCTGGTAGTATCTGGCAAAACACCCACCAGCCTGTGGGTGCCTCAGGTCATCACAGCACAGCTCAGCCTGCACAAAGCCACTGCCAGAGTGAATGGCAGCTGTGCTTCTCTCTCTCAAGAAAGCAGCATGTTGTTTAAATACAAATATAATTAGGACTTATCTCTTACTTTGGGATTTATAGCTACTCCCTATGCTTGACTGGGGCAGAAGATTTTTTTTATCTCTAGAAAGGAGGGGGAGTGTATATTAAAATTTGTTGACAACAAAAGATTCCCATACTGGCATAGTTTTGGGACATCTATAATTTCTGTCTAAAGAATGGGTCTGGGTTCATATAAAGGTCTTCTCCTTTATATAACAACACAAACATATAAATGCTTGGGTTGTGGCTTCATCCAGAATTTCAGAGTTAAAAGACTTAAGCCTAACTTCAGTTTGGATAACAAGGTGGTTGGTCCTTTCCCACAAGGCTTGGCATGAGAGTGGGGAGGGATGTAGTGGGAGAATAGTAAGGAGCAGAGAATGGAGTGTGTGGTCACAGAACCCCTTTGGCAGCCACAGGGCCAGCATCAGGGGTGAGACAGGAACTGGGATCTCGCAGCCATATGTTCCTCTGTCATTTATGTGTTGCTTCCACTCTTCAAAGTCTAAATGTTCAGTGACTACATGGCTCTTAACCATGAAGTCAGTGTTGCATAAACCAGTTAATGCGCTTTTGCTCAAACTGGCTTGCCAGTTTAAGATAAGAGCCTGTATTTCAGACCTCATTAGGCAGCAGCAGTTTGTGGGATCCCAGTCTCTGCCATGTTACTTGTTCCCTGAGACCTTTACCTGAACAGAGGTCTCTTTGCTTGTAGAAAAGCAAAAATACTAACTGCTGCGCTTTGCTGCAAGGCATCCCACCTCTGTTTGGAGGCAGTTGTTGCTGCAGAGGGCTGGAAGCACATTGAGCATTCAGTCATGGCATTTCTTGAAGATTTGATGCACTTCACAGCATCAGAGACTCTTAAGCACAATATGCCATGCAGGCTCTCCAGATCAGGACGTTTTCTGTCAATGTTACAGTATCAATCTATTAATGCTGGTGTCCTTGTCATGGTGCTGTATTTGTGGAGCAATGACAGTGTGCAGCAGTAAACTGAAAATCCTTCTGGAGAGCTTTGTTACAAGGACTCGCTGCTGTGGTTCTGGTGGACTCCTACCCTGTGCTATAGAGCAACAGATTTTGCAGTTCAGCTTTTTACTTTCTGTGTACTTAAGGATTTAGTACTTAATGTGGATACAGATTAATGTTGGGATTTAAGAATGGATCAGCTGTCTTTATTCATGCTCATGGAAATGGTGAAAAACCTATCCTCTTCTCACTTTTGCTTCACACAAACAAGTACATGAATAATCTTAACTCCACACACAAGAAACATTCATTCTGCCCTATGTGAATGTTAATGGGAAGAGCAGGTAACTTGATACTGGTTTAGGATTTTGAATTTAATGTATTTTCCTTCTTGCCAATTGCATGAGAGCATCCTTTGATGAAGAAGTGCAGAAAGGTATTTTATGTCAAATCATTCTTGTAAGGAATCATAGCAAAATCACATTGCTGCTTTCTCTTCCACAAGGGAAGCAGAGAATTTGAGAGCTGAGGATGACCTCCAGCTTTGATAACTCCCAAGATTGTCTTTTGATGGCATCTTTAGCATCTAGAAGAAGACAAGCCTGTCTGCCTGTATCTTGGAGGGAATACATCAAACTGAGGATTGAAAATTTTGATTTGTCCCTCATCTGTATTCAGTTTCAGCTTAAATGAGTAGCTGATAATGGTGGTTCTATCTCAACCATGTTCTGGAGAGCTGACATAAATTTCAACCTTAAACTGCAGGGTTTGTCTGTCTTAATGGAAGGCACTGGAAAGTGTTTCATGTGCTCGATGTCACTTTGCATTTCTGGAGAGGGAGCTGTCTGCAGATTTCTGTGTGAAGCAGATAATGGGAGAGGTGAATGCAGCACAAGGCAGGGGATATAATCACGTTGATGCTTTCAGCACCTGGTTCTCATGCCATGTGCAATGTAGCTATAATGGGTCTGCAGCAAGGGTTACTAGTCAGGTGTCAGTGTGCTTGTCCCTGCAAAAGCTCTTGTGTTTCTGCCTGTTGAAAGGGCCCAGCTGACAGTTGCACAGAGGCCCAGAGGTTTCGGGCATATGTGTAAACAGCTGTGCATGGCAGTACTTCCCAGGAGGTTGTCAGACATCTGTGCATGTGTCTGTCAGGCAGGAATCTCACTGTGTTGTCCTGGGAAAGCACAGGAGATGTCCTTGGCTTTTTGGCAGAGTCACTGCAACCCGAAGTTGTTTTTCTTCATATAATTCCATTAGAGCAATGACAGTTTCAAGTTGGAACAGAAAAAGACCTGATGAAAGGACCACTCTGTAAGTGGGGAAGATAGACAGAGTGGAAGCAGTAACTAGCAAGGTAATAGACGGTGATGGATCTATAATCTCTGAGGCTGCTGTAAGCAGTAAATTCCTAAATAGTGTCCTTTCAGCCTTAACCTATTTATTTGCAAAGTGCTAAATTTAATTTTCCTTAGTCTGCAGGAAAGCAGCGTCCCAGGAATAAACCTTTAGCCCAGCCAAGAAGCTGTGCCAAAGTGCTTGTTCTAGCATTTCCATTTCCTCTTTGCACAGAGCGTTAGGGTTGTGTGCCCCAGCACGTCACCTCTCAGGTGTGTTGGTGTCATGAATCTGGAGGAGGGATGTATCCTGCTCTGGAGCCTTTTCAGAAGGGGAGATTTAATAGCTGTAGGTTCAGTAAAACTACCTGGACTCTGTAAGAGCAGGATGAATGAACCTGTCCCAATGTAGGAAAGCTGGCACATGAAAGCAAGCAAGAGAGCTAACACTGCACAGATTGATGCTCTGTCTGTCCCATAGGGCTGCAGTGCTGAAGGCTCTCAGCTCAGAATAACTTCAAGTGTTGAACAGAACATAAAACCCCATGTATTCTGAAACTTTCACAAAGCCACACCTTGAGGAAGAAAAGTGAGTTTTCCAGCTCTTTCCTCACCAGTCTGCAGGATCCTTGGATCATGCTCTTTCTACTGTAGATGTGGATGCAGATGGGAAAATAGACCTTGTTTGTGAGTTGAGAAGGTGTCTTTCTCCAAGGATCTTTCTTCCCTATTCTTTCATTTTAAAGCACATTGTTATAGAAAATATGATTAGCCACACTGGAATTCTCTCAGCCTCCAGTCAGCTTGATAACAAGTGATAGATGTAGCAGGATGCTCCATCTCTCAGTATCCCAGTGTTGGTTAACATTTACATTTGGAGATATTCCCCTTGCCCAAGGCATTGTGTAGAAATCCATGAGTACTTATGTCTTGGAAGAACATGAGGTTTGCTCTCTGCACTAAATAGAGTGCTGAAAGGTTATTAAACTGAAATCGCTGTTCTACAAAAGCAGAACTTGATCAACTTAAAAGCACATTTTCCTACCAGATTTTTCCCCCTTGGTCCAGGTCTACAGGGAGGCTTCTCGTGCAGGGGGTAAGCAAGCAGTGTGCCAAAGGCCTTCAAACTGCAAAGGGGCATCTCCAGCTTGCCTGAGCTACTTCCATCACTCAGGGACTGAAATTTTAATCATTGAATTAATTTTTCAGAAACTAAAGTGCAAATCTGTACCCCTAGTGGCATTAATAATGAATGCAGAGAAGAGAGACATTGAAAAGAGAAAGCAGGGCCATGAAATTTGGGGTTGGGGAATGAACTCTATTATCATAATTATTATTATTTTGGGGAGATAATGTATGGGATAGATCTCCTTGTCCCCTTCTCCTTGTCTGTGCCTCATTCAACAGAGTCCACTTCTTTTCTCTCCAAGGGCATCTTTTTCTAATACCTTTCCCCTCTGCTTGTCTTTGCCTGGATTTTCTTTTCCAGGGTAAATATCCAAGCCCGTGCATACTTGGTCCCACTCCTCATCTCCAAAGCAGCCCCTGAAGCACTGGGGTGGCTTTGGTCAATACCATGAGAAGTGAAGCATCAGGCTGTGGGGTTCACCTGCTCCAGCCCATTAAAAGAGCACGAGGCCTGAAACTGTAGCCAAGATGCCACAGCTTTTTTTCTGCCTTGCTTTTGGCTCCATCCT
Source organism: Chaetura pelagica (assembly GCF_000747805.2). Taxonomy (NCBI): domain Eukaryota; kingdom Metazoa; phylum Chordata; class Aves; order Apodiformes; family Apodidae; genus Chaetura; species Chaetura pelagica. Next base: position 6,231,494 of record NW_009954215.1, on the reverse strand, counting down.
TCCTCTCTCAACAAGCACACAGATTGTAATTTTTTCCCCCTAATTAAAAGTATTATATACCAGAAGATTAATTAGAAATGAAAGGGATTTTTTTTCCTTCCCTTTGTGTTGGTGGAGAAGGCCTATGCCAGGCGACTGCCAGAGGGAACTGGGATTTCTCCCTTTAATGGATTCCAGGCAGTTTGCCTCTGGACAGCTATCTTATAAATAATGAATGGTTGCACAGATTTTCCCAATTCTCAGGCAGTGCAGGTGGTCTTCATTTCAACCATCCCAAACAAATCTGGAAACAGCAGGGCATTCCTAGCCTCGGTCACCATGTGAAAGGGACAATTCCTCATGTTCTTTTTCCCCTCCTCATTGCATGCATCATGAAGACCACCTACAGTTATGGATTTGTATTTTCATTTATTCAAAATCCCATCATACAAACACAACTGTGCTCTGCTGTTCTTCCTCCCTGTCACACAGTGCTGCCAGGAAAGCCAGCTTTTGCATGGGCATTTGCAGTGGGTGGGCATGTTTGCATAAGGAGGTGGTCTTCTTGTGGTCATATGGGCTGAGGTTCTCCAAAGCAGCATGTGGGATTGTTGTCAGCACACAAGACTTAAGCCCGGGTACACGTGCATGATTGTAGGACATAGCCAAGGCCTTTGTGATCCCCTCCAAGGCTCACAGTAAGAGGATGATTCCTTGAATTGTTAACTAATCTTCAGAAATGAGGATTTGGTTCAATGGGTGCTCCACAGAGACCAGCCTAGAGAAGAAATCCTTTCCCAGAAGGATAGCTATTCTTGAGTTAAAAGCACCCAAGAGTGATTTATGTAGCAAGGGGACTTTAAAGTGGCCCTGGTGTAGGGATGAATTTCAGCCTGGAGGAGAAATGACACAGCCTGAGAGTTTCTCTTCATATTGTGCCACTTGCCCTGTTTATTTCCTCGCCAGGAAAATTGAAGTGGTGACTGCAGTTAAGATGAAGGTGAAGGTCCCCAGCTGCAGAGTGCTCCTGTGGTCATCAGCCACCTGGTTCAGAGAGAGGCTGGGGATTGCTCCAAGAACCTTTTCTGTGGCTCTAAATACAGCAACTAATGACACCTTCCACTCAGCAAGAAGAAAACAGAATTACTAAACTTGCAATTTGGCACAGTGGGAGTGTGAGTTTGTCCTGCCAGGTTCTTGTTGCTGTATATTTCCAAGATTTTTTTTACTTTTTTTTTTTTTTCCTCTCAAGCAGGTCTAATTCAGATCAGGGGGTTCATTTTAAGACCTAAAATTATGCATATAGAAGGCACAGCCCCAAAAGGAGAAGACTGCTGCTTATAAGTCATCCAGCTCAAAAAGGAGAATGTGGAGGTTCTCTGGGAAATGCCACATCTCTTGGCCTTATGAGTAATGTGTAGTGACATCCTCTTAGAAGCCACATTCCCAGTACAGTGTTGAAGGAGAGGTGTGTATTTCCATATAATTTTAATCATTTTGACTTATGGTTTACCTTGGTGCTAGGCAGGCTGCACAGAGGTTCCAGGAGAATACTATTTTAGATGGCTTTGGGGGCAAAAGAAAGAGGATGGCTGAAGGCAAGGTTAGAAATTGCTGAACTTGAGCAAGTTTTGCAGTTGTGTGCTGTGATAATTGAAGGCTTGCTGTTAAATGCTGCAAATCTGCTGGAAGAGAAAACATGGCCCCAGTTAGAGCATGCTGCAGTCTTTTGCTGCCAGTATGAGAAAGGAGAGTGCTCTTAGGGCAAGAGGTGCTGTTTGAAAGGAAATATGAGGAGCAATAATGACAACTTAGCAAGGCCCTATTCTTTTTGGGGTAGGGTGTGTGTTGTAGAGGGGCCATTCATTATTCATTCATGAAGGCTCATCCTGAAGATACATATAAAACTCTAATTTCTCCAGCAGTGCCTGGAATGGACCTATTGAACTGAGCCTTCCCTGGTGCTATCAGGGGATTGTGGGGTAAAATAACTGAATACTGCGAAGGTTAAACTATGCCTTGCTAGTTCCCCTTCTACTCCTCTGTATGTTGTTGCCCCAGATCTGTGTTATGGCACTGGGGGACAGACAACTCTCCCCCACTCAGACTGGTGAGATGTGCTCAGAAGCTAATTTCTGCAGCTGGCACCAAAATGCTCAGAGCAAATGAACACATGGTTTCTGGAGCACTGACTTGCTTTAATGTTCTTATCAACTATTTTGCAGTCTTTGTTAAAAGAGGTCAAAGCTCATCCCCCTGGGTGGAGACTTCTTGAGCACAGAACTTATTATTAGGGCAGTACCATATCTTGTAATTAGGGATGTAATTCCCATCTCTGTAGAGAGCTAGCCTATAGCCTGGGTACCATTTAAGAATTTCATGAGATGAATTAAGCAAGGTTGGATTGAGCAATACAATGAATTGCAGCAGGGATCACTTGCCTGAAGTCCTGCAGGTGTTTCAGACAAGATATGCAAAGTAAATATGTTCCCTCACTGTCCTTGCCTTTCTTTTCTGTAGTAGCCAGCAGAATCCCATAGTTCTGGGTGCCATGCAGTAGTGACAATCTGATGTCTTGAGGCATGGTTATTTGAAAAGTTACCTCATCCTTGCTGTAGAAACCAGCAGAATATGTGTTTCTTTTCTTTCTGACACTGAAGTATAAAGATGTTTGCCTGCAAAGACCCTGTGTCTTAGAAAATCACCATTGCAGTGCATCTGAAGAGTCAGATTTTGGCAAGCTTCAAAGTATGATGTAAGAGATTCTTACTTAATTTAGCACTTTGTTAACTTCACTCTTATTTTATTTTTTTTACCCCTTTACCCACATGGAAGGTAGCAGTGCTGATGGGATTCTGCAGGGAGTACTGGAGTTTATAAGCTTTGTATAAAATCATTTATGTAAGTGCAGAATAAATCAAACAAACTTGGAAACTAATAAAAAAAAAATGAAAAGCCATCAGCTTTGGGCTTGAAACAAGGAATAGGTGAAAGACTGAAAGAAAAGGACAGAAAAAGATGAATTGTGAAGGAAAATAGAAACAAAACTGCCATACAAAAAAGGAAGGAGAAAGAGGGAAAGAACAGACATAAAACAGAAAAAGCAGAGGAAGGGCATGTAAGTTAATGCGATGTATTTTCCTCTAATTATATTCATTTGATGTAGATTTGTGCCAGGCACTTTACAGCAGTGTTAATGAGAAGAAGGAAGCAAGAGTTGATATCCATAGTGATTTAAAAGGTAGAACTTAAATCAAATTGGTGCTCTTCTGGGTGAGCATGGGTATATTTAGCAGCACAGCGTGCTATGTGCTGGTGCAGTCTTACACCAGCTCTTCTGAATGAAGATCTCAAAGCACATTGTGTGACTTGCAATGCAGTATTTCACTAATTTTTATGCGATCTCAGGTGCTCAGAGCAACAGTTGCCAGTTGGTTGCTGTGTTCATATTTTTACACAGCACATGTCAACATGGAAGCTGGGTAAGATGTCCATTGATGAGACTAGTCCTGCCATCTTTATGTCACTCTTGTCCTGCACCCACCTTTGGAAAGTTTTTCTACCACTATGTTATCTTTAGGTGTGATGCTCTGCATGGTCTTTCTCAACCATAATTCACCTCACAAACGGAGCATGTTTCCTCTGAAAATTTGCATTTGTCTTACTTTCACACATCATCCTCCAAATGGACAATAGTCTCATTGCCCCCAGTTCCCCCACCTCACTCTAAAGATGCACAAAGTGCTGAGGAGTCACGTGCTGTGCTTGTGATTTCTCAGTAGTGCAGCTTGTGTCTCTTCATCCACGGTCTAGGTTTCATGGGGAAAAGGGGAAAGGATATTTCCAGGGATTACAGAAAATTTACCTTCCCATATGTGTTGCTCAAAGAAATGGAAAGCTCATGCACGCATGGACTGCCTTATTACTGACAGGTAGGAAAAATGCTCTGGAATTATTCACGCTGGCTCCTGGCAGAAGCTCAGAATCTCATGGATTATCCACTGAGGCAGAGATGAGGTGAACAATAGGGGTTTAGTATAAGGAATGTTTCCCCTGCTTTCAGCACGTCTCTCCAGCTCCCATCTCTGTTGCCTGATTGCACTGTAATCTTGCTCATTACTCTGTGGCCATAACCTCCTCTCCCCCTTTCAGCAGTGGAGAACCAGCAGCCAATTTGCATCCAGAATTAAGGTTCTGACCTTCTCAGCTTCCCTCCATGCTCAGTGACTGCTGCAGGAGGTACACAAAGGCTCTCTACTAATTGTCAGAGAAGAAAAATTTCTGACCCTGAATTGTTTGCCAAGGTACTCTGTTGTTTATTTTCCTCTGTGCAGCAACAGTTTTCAGCAATTGCAGAGGATTGATTGCTCCTGGAGTTTATTGGAAGTGCCTGGTTTTAAAGGCATCTGAAATATTATGGGTGTCAGATAGGAGATAGCTGGTCACTCTCCTGATCAGGAGAGTTGTCCTCAGTGCATTTCACCTGCCTTTTGGGAAGTGCCAGTCATACCTAGGAGCTGTATTTGCTCTTACTAGTTTAACTAATAATGCTTCAGGTGAATTGCTTGTTAGAACAGGTAAAATTGTAGAATTCTCTCTGGAAAAAGAGATGGGATTATTCTCCCAGCTGAAAAAATCTGCAAGTTTTGGGCACAATAGACCCATTCGTACACAAAAATATACCACAGCTTTGTAGGTGGTAATGACTTTTGTCAAATTCTTTTATTTGTCACTTTAAACTATCGGCTTACAGAGGAACCACAAAAACTCCTTGTTGGTAGAAAGATAGCTTTAAGTTGCTGAATCATTACAAGCATCTTAATGCAAAAGGAACTAATCTTTTTATCCAGAGCTAGCTTTGGGCTCTGCTTTCCCTCAGGACCTGGATGTTGTAGAAGAATAAGAAAATTAGCTCTAAAAAGATAACTTTACTGTATGTGAAGCAATCCTATCCCCACATTTCTGAAGGCTGCTGCTTGCAGTGTTGCAATGTTGCAGGATAGAAGATATAGGTAAGATCTGGTGGAACACCCAAGATGTCCACAAGGACACAGAGGGCACTTCCCATTGTTTTAAGTTTACAAGAATACATAGTATATAGTGTTAGAAACTATGGGTAATTATATTTTGCAATGAAATCTATGAACATCTGTTCCTTTTCCTTTTGGTGCCAAATCCCAACCTCAGGAGTTCATGGTGTCTCCACAACAGTCAGCACATTTGCCCCTGAAACTAAGTAGAGGTTGTGAGGCAGGAGAAGTCTCCCATGGAAAGTAGTTTTCTTCTTAAAACTTCCAGCAGTATCTATACAGGGCAGAGGAATGCAGAGCATGGTGGTGAGAGCAGAGGAAGCCTGGTCTGTGCTGCCCCTTGAGCCAGGAGCAAATGTTCTGTTCCCACGTTCCCTGCCTGCCCAGTAGCCCCAGCTGCAACTGCTGTTGCCACCTGGCACAGTGCAGAGCCCTGTCTTTGTCTTGGGTGATTATAAAGAGCAATAGTTAGCCTCTGAGCTGGAGTTTTCTGGCAGGGCAGAGCTCTGGATGGAGTACAAGCAGAAGTTCTCCAGATGATGGAGGAGCCTACCTCCTTCTGTTTGCTTGGAAAAACCTCACCTGCACCACTGAGATGGCCCAGCTGAACTGCCATTGAGTGATGGGTGATACTCATGGATTAACTTTATTGGAGTTGGGTGTATCCTTGGCTAGGGGGTTCATAGCTGCTGTGTCTCAATCAAAAAACCAAAAGTTTTTATGCCTTCTGGTTTAGCAGAAGTTTCTAAGTGTTGTGGAATCCCCTCCTAGAAATATTTAATCTTCTGGCTCCTTTTTTTTTTTTTTTTAAACCCCATTGGGAAAGCTCTTGGTTAATGGCAGAGATCCCATAGCAACTGCAGCTTTTCTTCTCATAGCAATCACAGAGAACCAGTAATGATGGCTAGCACGTTGCAGGGAAGAAGAATGTACTCTGTCTAGGGTAGACTTGCAAAGAGTAAATTGGAGTGAAAATAGATTAAGTCTTTCCATAGTTCAATGGCAAAAGAAAATCACCCATCATTTGCCTTCTATCTCCCAGATGCATTAAAATGTGGGAAATGCTCAATCTCCAAAACCCTTCATTTCTTGACAGGCTTTATTCACTTGCTTTTCTCTGCTGTTTTTATTAATTTATTCTTAAAGGCAGTTCCTGCTGTGCCAGCTCCTTTCACTGTGTGGCTTAGAGAGATGTTGTTCTTAGATCTCACACAAGCAGTGCAGGATCCTGAGCTCAAGGCTTGATGGATACTCTGACTCTTCCATGTTTCTTTTCTGCCTTTTGCTTTAGGCTTTTGCAACATCCTTTCAAAGGAAGAGTGGAAACAAAAAATCAAGTGTTTGAAGAGTTTCCAATCTTTTCTGTGCCTTTTGTTGCACATTATATAGAAGTCCCAGCTAGTGCAGAAAAAATAAGTCTCTCTGAACCTGACTGTATTGTGAAAGACTTGGATGGCTGATTAGTGATACAAGAAGACATTTAGAACAGGGGAGGTTCCCACCTCTTGGAGGATGTTCCCAGCGTGGACATTAAACAATTTTAACGACTACTTCTTTGAAGACCATGACCTTGTTCTTCTTCCATTTCCAGGCTTCAGGTTTATTGGTCTCCCAAGGATCTCAGAGCAGTTAATCAGCTCGTAACTCACTACTTCTTGACACATTAAGCAGCAAATTTGACTCTAATTAACAGCTTTTATTAACCTGAGTTCCCCCTTCCCTCCTCCTGTTTCACTCTAGAGACTCCTCAAGCCATTACAGGTTTTAAAGTTAACTTCATTTTTACCTTTTCTTAAAAAAAAAAAAAAAAAAAAAAAAAAA
>NW_009954215.1:6211493-6224572 GCF_000747805.2 Chaetura pelagica | reverse complement strand
GTTTTTAAAAATATTTTTTTTTTTTCTTTTTTTTAAAAAAAAAAAAAAAAAAAAAAAAAAAAAAAAAAAGTAGAAGAAAATGAGTGCAGACAGTGGATTGTGCAGCTCAGTGGGAGGATGTGTCTGACAGAAGAACATTTGAAAAGCAAATATGGTCACCTGGAGGGAAGTAAGGGGTTGGATTGTGGGCGGAGCTGGTGGCTGGCCACAGGGTTGGCTTGACACAGAAGAGGAAGCCATGAAGGTCAGACTTTCCTCACCTATCCATATACTGATCTGAGGAGACCAGTTGAACAGTTGTTTCCTAGCTAACAGTGGACAGGCTCAACCTCAGAGATCCACCTATTTGTGTGCAACCTGGTGTAAAAAGTGAGAAGGGGAAATGTTGGAGCTCTGGACCAAATGGGATGACAGCTTTTCTGCTCCTCCTGAGCCTGCCAGCCCTCTGCTGCCTGTAAATACCTGCATGCAAATCACAGTCCATTTGAAATCGAGTGAAGTGATAGAGTGGGTCTTGGAAATTTATCCTATGCATAGTGTTTGTAGTTATCTTATACATACCCCAAAGTGGTGTGTGCAGGTCCCTGGGGAGCCCTCCACCGTGGTGCAAAGCTGCCTGGATTTGGGTTGTGGATGGGATGGGTGGGGGACTGAGAACAGCTGAGAATGCTCTGCTTCTTCACCTGTGAGGTTTGCTCTGCTGCTTTGTGTGTTTCTTGTTGGTCAACAGATACAGTAGCCTGTTGGGAAGCATGCAGCCAAAAAGCCAGGAATCCCCAGACTCTAATCTAGCTCTGCCATCAACTGTTTCACTCTGTCTTGTTCCCTGTCTGTGAAACAGGAGCAGTAATTACTCTGCTGGTTTGTCAAGGTCTTCCAATTCGGAAGTGTTAATTTTTATTGCTTGCAAGCTAGAGGGAGGTTTTTCAGACTTGTTCAAACACAGAAAGATGGTTTATTTTCAGTTTTCAAAATGCATTGTGATACAATCCTTCCTAAGAAACTGCTGTGGTATCTTGATAATAATTTTCTTCATTAGCTTTGGTAAATGTATTTCCCCACTAGCTTGCTATGCATGTATCTAATCCAGTTTTGGACTTTTCTGAACTCTTGATCTGCAAGAGAGCTGTACCAGGAAACTCCAGAGGTCAAGGTAGGATTTGAGAAAAGAGTTTATCTATTTAAAATTACCATTCAGTTCCCCTGAGTATCATTGCCTTCACATCTTGCAAGAAAAGAGTAAATATCTTCATTACTCTGTGCTTTCTCTTAGGTTTCTCCTTAACTGCTAAACAGCTCTATTTTTGTCTTTTCTGTAACTAAAGCAAGTGAACTTCTCCCAAGACAACCTGCAGTGAAGGCAAAGCATTTTAGTGCTCCTAAGAGGCAAACTAACCAAGGTCAGCTCAATGCCCCCCAAACCAAGAGTGTCATATACAGTCTCACCACATCTCAGCTCACGCTCCTATGCAAATAGCTGAAGAGTATGTTAGACAGAACCAGCCCTCAGGGAATGCCAGTGTAATCTTGCTATGTTGAATATTGATCATGTGTTATTACCTCTTTATTTACTTCAGCTAAATTCTAAATTTGTAATAGCACTCCATCCCTTGCTCTGTTGCTCAGTCAGTTTTCTGGTAACCTTCTGGATGATGCTTTGTCATAGAGGGTTTAAAAATACAAATAATTAATTTAACCCTCAAGGGTTCTATTTTTTTCTTAAGAATTTTAGGGAATTTTACTAGGTAGGACAGGAATGGTTTTCTTTATTTATAAGTATTACTTTCACTTGGGAATTTATTGTTTGTTCTTTAGTTTTATATAGTACAGAAATTTTACAGCCTCTTTAGTTTTATATAGTACAGAAATTTTACATTTTGTATTACAATTTGTATTCTCTGGGTCACTCCTGAACACCTTCTGGAGTCAGGCTACAATATTGTTCCCCTCTAGCTCACTAGTATACACATCCCATTTTAAGGCTAATTTATTTTTTAACAGTTTCAGTGCTTTCAGGTCCTCAAATATTATCCTGCCTTGGTGATTCATGATCCTCTGAGGATAAGAGATGTGGTTTTGGAGCTTTCAGATGATTTTGCAAAGTGGGTGAAGTTGCCAGGTTACAGGGCGAGCAGTGTGGTGAAATGACACTAGGATGGCTTTGGCAACAAGGAGGTAAATGTGTGTCCCTGCCATGGGCGTTCAGTAGAATCTATCTCCTCTCTGGGGGAAGGCTGAAATCCCTTCATCATGTCCCTTTGCTGACTTCAAAGAGGAGGATGAAACTAGGCTTTGTTTTCATGTTTCTGTTTATTAGGTTGGCAAGATTTGGCTTGAATGGAGTCAGAGCAGGGGTCTTTTTATTAGGGCTGCATAGAAAGTAAATCTAGTGTGATCTTTTCATTATGGCTTTGTGAAGTTCATGAAGAGCAGTGATGGGTAGTTGTCTTTGTCACTTCCTCTCTGCCAACAAGAATAAGAAAAAAATGTTTCTTTTCCCTTTTGCAATCCTAACAACTCCAAGTCTATGTGTTAAGCAGGAGGCAAGGCTGGAAAGCAGGTTACCTCCAGGGGTTCCCTACAGATCTGAGATACCAGGTAGGAAGAAACTCATTAGAGATGCTTTGGTGAGTGGGTGTAGTGAGCACACATCTTCTAGGATGTGTTTTTAAAAAGTCTGTCTGAGGCTAATGCTGTGCTAGATCTCCTCTTTTGTGCTAAATTAGGCTAATATTTGAACAGCCTTCTTACTAATTTCTTTGTTAATTCCAGTGGTTTATTGTCTACTGGTGATATGTCTAAATTTTTTTATGTGTTTTACTCTTGGAGTTTCTCTGGTGCAGGGGACAGAAGTGGCCCTAAACTATCACATGTCTCAGCACAATCTCTGTGCAGGTTGTTAAATACTAGGGATGAACTTAACTATTAAGCTGGACAGTTGTTGAACAGAGCAGATGTTGCCCCTCCTCTTATCCTCAGTTGGTTTTATGAGCCACTTTGTAGTAAGATCATCTTCTCCTGTTGAGAGTTTGGGTCATTCTGCTTTGGTTGGATTGCTGTCTGGTTTTCTAGACTCTTTTTTTTTTTTTGTCTCCTGTATTTCCATTTTTGCTTTCCCATCTCTCTTTCCTTGAGGTCACAGCTCTGCACAGGTTATAGAAGCAGCTTTTTATTCCTGCATCTGAAGGATGTTTAAAATGAAACTGCACTTAACAGTGGTGCTGCCAGTACTCATTTTGATCCCTGCATCCAGGGACATTGTTATTTCTGTGGTGTTTTCATCAAGACTTAAATTTAAAATAAACATCTGTAGAGCAGTAGTGGGTACTTCGCTCCACTGTTCTGCTTGGGGTAGATGATGTGCCTATGACATGGGCAGGACTCTACTGGTTGATTCTCTTAAGGTACCAGGTTCATTTCCAAACATAGGTAACTTCTAAGGGCTTGTAATATTTTTTTTTAATGAACAGCTTTAAATAGAAGTCATTAGACACTGTTGTTCAAACTTAATTAAGTGTTCTCCTTACTGAATTACAGCAAAGAGTGACGGTGCTGTGGGAAGGAGAAACATCTTACTAGATTTAAAAAAAAAATAACTAGATTTAACACTTATTTAAAACACAGGACCTTTGGCAGCCCAGGTATCAGGTTGCCTTCTGGGAGATGAGGCTCTGGGGAGCGATGTCTCACTTTTCAGATTACTGCAGTTGAACCACGTGTGCTTCAGGCATGGTTGGAGGACATGCCCTTGCTTCGTTCACCCAGGTGGGTGCTGCTTACAGATGTGCCTCCCCAGCAAAGGGAAAAATTGGATTGCAACACCTGCAAACAGATATTTATTTTTTTTTTGGCCTGGTTTATTGAGCCATTGCCTGCAGCAACACTGAATAAGAAACAATGATCAGAGTTCCAGCCTGTGCTGGCAATCATACTGCTGGGTGTGTTGCTGCAGAGCCCATGCTGTGGTTTCCAGTGCATGTTGCCATCGTCCTGTGCCATTGTCATCAGCGAGGGTGGCAAGCCTCCCTTGGAGGGAAACATCCTTCCCTGTGGCTGAGCAGAGGGACAGCAGTCATGTCTGCACAAGGAGGGGGTATAAAACTGTCTGTGTTTTTAACAGGAGAGGCAGGAAATGTTGGTGTCCTTCTAGAATGTAGTTATGTTGAAGGGAAACAGAGTTACAACAGCGTTATAATTTGAAGGTCTTGGAGAAAATAACATAATCAGAAAATGGATTCAGAGGGTGCTGACGTACATGGTTACCCAGAAGTGGGTTTTAGGCAAAATGAAGTTGCCTGGAAGCCTTTGCAGGATTAAATCAGGGGTGTACTGTGAGTGGCTTTGATATTTAGAACAAAAGTTCTGGAAACAGCTCAGCCTTCCCATCTCCTTTGAAAGGCTGGAGATGTTTTGACACTTACTGCTTCATAGTACCTGATGAGGTCTCACTGAAGTGCAAAGGAACAGCCTGGGGAGACCATATGACCAGGTTCCATTGGGAAAAGGCTTTATTTTAAAAGAGCTTCCAGAGATATCTTTTGGTTATGCATCTTCTGGGAATGGGTGGGAGCAGAGGCTCTTCCTGGAGGCTGAAGGAAACACAGCAGGCTGAGCATCTCTGCAGAAAACAGGATTCACTGAGTTGTATGAAAATGACCCCTGTCAGTACTGCCAGCAAGCACTCGCTTTTGCCCTACACTTGGTCCATCTCTCCTTCATCCTGTACCTTTGTCTGACCATCACAAAGCAGTTTGGTTTCTTTACCTTGGCTTTGGAGCCAGAGCAAGAGCTTACTGCGGCTCTTTGGGGTAATTTTTCCTTCCATTCCAGCCGACTAGATTAGTCTGCAGATAATGCTGGGAGTGAGTAAGAGCCACAGCTCTGAGGGAGCAGGAACATAATTGCACCAGATGAAGGGTCCTCTGCACAGCTCCTCCAGGAGTGCTGAGATTAGACTGTAATCATTGTTTGTAAGCAGACAGGAATGAGGGGTAATCAGCCAGGCAGCTCTGACACGTTATTCCAGGAATTAATATTAGCTTACTGAAGTAGCTCATCAATTCACTCTTAGAGAAAACTGCAGAAATCAACAGGTTCCACCTTCCCACCACGGGGGCTGTCCAAGGGCTGCAGGCTGGTGGGGCAGGAGCTGAGGTGCTCTGGATCAGGCTGGGCTGTGCAGAGCAGCTGATGTGGCTGTGCAAAAAGGGATTTGGTCTTCTTAAGAAGTGCCGTGGGTGTCTCAGCTCTGTGGAGAGACGGGCTGCTGCAGTCCTGGGTTGTCTACAAAGAGATTGGTTAATGCAGCACCAGGAGAAGGCTCTTGAAACTTGATGCCAGGAACCACAGCCTTGGCTGGTGGGTTGCTGCCCATGGAGAGCAGCTGGGTTCACTGGGCTGGGGAGGGGAAGGTGATGGCTTTTTTTTCTTCAGCTGTCATCTTTAGCCTGCAGAGCTGCAGCAGGAGGGGAGGGCCTGTGCAGGGAAGGAGGGGGGAAGATTCCTTTTGGTTTTGAAGAAAATCTTTAGAAGAAGTGTGCTTGGTGCTGCTTGAATCCTGGCCCTAATTATAAAGCCTGCAGGTCCCAGTGAGCACAGTGAGAACATCATGTACAGACACAAAGCTAACACTAGGCAGCAAAAGTCTTGACGTTCCTCTGATGTGAAACGAGAAGAGAAGGAATAAAAGAGCTTGCAAATCCAGATAGAAATCATTAGGAGAGGAAGTGAGGATACTCATAAAAGCACTGGTCTCCATAAAAACCTGAAGGAAGAGTTAGGTATAATAGAGGAGTAGCCCTGGTGTGAGTGATAGGATAACAAAGTGGACAGTGAAAGTCCACAGACTTGTGGGGGTCATTTGGGTTTCAAAAGCACATGTGCTGCTTTCACCAGAGCTTGCTATTGCAGCCCAGGTGGTAGGAACATTATGGTAGGAGAGTGTTAACCTACCTCACTTCCCTGCATTCAGCAGTTCTCACTGAGGAGCCCTTTGCTTCCCTCAGTTTTGGAAGAGATCACCAACCAACCTATTGATTGTATCTCTTGCAGTGTTTTACATGCATTAGCTGTGTGCCTGTGCTTCCTAATGATGCTACTGCTCTGACAACTCACTAAATGTGACACAGCTTTATGGGTGGCATTGCTAATACTTTAGCAGTCAAAGGTTAGCTGCTGTTATTAACCACATTAGTACTGTCTCTGGTATGAAAAATAAGTAGGGGTAGATGCTTTATCCAGAAAGCTCATAGTCTAAAAGCAAAAGCTACAGGAGTGTCAAAGGAAGGAACAGCAAATGGTCTAGGTGGTGGTTGGCACAGTGTTGTGAGTTTACACTTGTGGTTGTTGGTTCATTTGGTTTGTTAATTGGCAGTGGAGGTAGGTTGGAGGGCACAGCAGGAACCTGGCAGCCAGCAAGAAGAAGAGAGACAGAACCAGCTCATCACCTGCCTGTCTTGATTGACTGCCAGAGTTTTGTAACTATCTCTGCAGGAGGGTGTCTGGAAAGATTTGAAAGAAGGATGTGTTGATGTCTGTGTGGATTGCTCTCAAAAAGGCTCTTCCAACCTGGAAGGGTCATTGGGGGAAAAGCATGGGAGGGCTCAAGGGTGACACTGTCTTCTGGGTTTCAAAGCTACAAACCTTCCTTAGCAGAGCAAGGTGTGTCTGTGGCTGCTGAGAAGTACTTGGGTTAAGGAGAGGCTATGTAATGGAAAGCCTTGATGATAAAGAGAAACGAGTGAATTTTTGGACACCTGGAAAGGTGGGTGAGGAGAAAGAGGAGCAGGTGGAAAAGAACTTAGGAGGTAGTGGATAAAATAAGCTAAGCTGAGGATGTGCAGCTGTGAATTCATACAACATGGTCATAATTATTATAGTCAAGACCAGAGAGGAGGAGCTCTCTAAACTAATTTCTTTTTGCTGCATTTCCTAGTTATATTTTTGTTATCTAATGGATCTTTGTACAGTCAAGCCTGGGATGGAAAGCAGTCCTGTTTGCTGTGGCAGGAGCAGTGAACATGGCAAAGAGGTGGGGTTTGCTGATGAATATCAGCTTCTAGAAATGAATTTTTTCTTGCTGCTGCTTTGCTAAGGGACTGGGACATATATCTCATTTTAGAAATCTCACTGTGTGACTGTCATGTTTCTTAGAAAGGACAGCAGAGTGAATAAATTTGTGGGACAAAGGAAGATTATGTCTGTGGGTGACACTCCATCTCATCTGGCAGTGCAGTCGTCCTGTGCTCATCGCCATCCACCTTGTACAGAGATGTTCTGCCTTGAGTACCTGGAGACTGGTGTCACTGTCTTTTTCTGATGGACTATTAATACTTCCCAAAACCCTCGTAGCCCATTTCATAAAAGTAATATGTGTCTTGGTGCCTAGCTGCATGACTGGAAGATTTATTGCTACAAGCAGCAAAAAAAGCAACTGGGGAAGTAGAGGCGTTGCTCAAAGAAATTTTAATATCATGGGTCCCAGCATTCCAGCTCATCTTTGCCAAAAGAGTTATCAAATTAGAAGGTCTGGTGGGAATAGAGAGGTGATGTTATCAGCACTGTTATAGTGGAGGCTGTGCCAGCACTTTTCATGAAAACCTTCTGGTTTTGAATAACTATAAATTGTTCGTTAAATGCACATAAATAAATCCTACCGGGGGGGTAAATACTTGACTTTGGAGTGAGCAAACAGCTGCTTCTCACTTTTAACCTGCATAAAATGAGGGACAGCAGAATTACCAAATATGAGTGTTGAAAATTGTAAGTGCAATGTAAAAATAACAATATGCTTTGAGATAATTTTCTTTACCATCTGGTTTTGAGCTGTTGGTTATACTTGCATCATGTTTTCTTTGCAACTGTGATGATTCTTTATTTTGAAACAAAACAAAGATTGTCACCTTGACTTCAGGATATGGAAATTTAAGAAAAGGTTTTAATCAAATCAAGTCTTGCAAAGCTTGTCAGAAAGGGAGGAATGCTAGCAATGCTGGGGCAGTTTGGAAAAGTTTATACATTTATTTAAGTTTTATGTAAAAACAGATTAACCAAACAGACTTAATGAATGCATGTGATGTCTCTGTGCATTCACAATTTCAGGTAGGCACTTCAAAATTAGACAGTGTTAAGTTAAAGCACATTTTCCCTCTTGGGTTGTACTGTAGAGGATTAACTTTCCACACCCTTCCAGACATTTGCTACACTCTTATAGTCACATGTAGTCTAAATAATCTGTGGGTTTGTGATTAAAGCTTTTTTAATATGTATTTTCCCTGGGTTTTTAATATTTAATATTCTTGTTGCAGTCTTGTTTTTGTGGGGGAAAAACAAACCAACAAAGAGAAGCTGACATGTACAAGACTCCAGCCATAGTCAATTGGCAAAAAGACCAGGGTTCCTTTTTTTTTTTTTTGCTTCAGCTTGTGGGCAGGCAGCTCGAGTGGAGGGTGGTTTGTGCTGTGTTCAGAAGACTGAAGCAGCTTGTAACAAGCTGTATGAACCATTTAAAGATGGGACAGATTGGTTTCCTTGTTGTATAAAAATACATGAAGTGCTGGTCATATTGCCAACTAGACAGCTGAAGTGGAGTCCCACCACAAGAGGAAGAGAGATGTTTAGAGCTGTACCTCTTTCAAAATTGTTTCCCAAGTGAGAAAGGAGGTGTTGTTCTGGAATGACTGCACGGCAGACTAAAGGAGATGGAGAAAATTGTCATTTCTCATTGAACTTGAATTATTCTGCTGCTCTGGTTTGCATTTAAATTAAACTTGGTCAATAAGTATTTTGGGGAGAGTTGGTGGCACTTGTCCTGGGCTGGCAAAGGGACAGCATCCACCTCCCCAGCCTTTCCTTGTGTGGATCCCAGCTCACTCGATGAAGGGAGGCAGGGATTTAGGAGGGATTTGCGGACCATGGGGGCTTAGTTCTGTTGTGCAAGAAAGCTGCAGACCTTGGCTGTGACCAGAACAGGGGCTTGGCAGGCTGCAGGCATGCTGTGACCTGGAACCAGGTGCCTTTCCCCCACACCCTTGCCAAGGCAGACCCCCTCTCCCCAGCTTTGCCAGGCAGCCAGAGCCCAGGCAGCCGATCTGCACGCAGAGCTCGTGCCTACGCAGTGACTGCTTTGGGTTATTCATCTACTGCAACAGGCTCTGCTGCCTCCTCCCACCCCAAGCTAATCGCTTTGCAAAGCTTCCAAGGTACAGCAACTTTGTGTGGCAGCTAACAAGCTTAGCTGATGAGTTCTGCCATCATCCTTCTCCAGAGCTAATCAGCTTACCCTTGCTCCAGAGCTAATGGGCCTGTGGGTCACAGCAGCACCGTGAACTGCTTGTGCACAAGTTTACCACATCCATCTTTAATTGCATGGCTGGCTCTCTAATGGAGTTTCCTCCAGCATATGCTTTGCCTATTTTTCCAACACTTACCACTTGTTATTTTGCAGTCAATTCTTTTTTTTTTTTTTTCTTTCTTTCCCTCCCTCTCCCCCTCAGACACACAGTTCATTAAAGACTATTTTCATACTATGGCTGAGATTTCAAATATCAGCTGCCTCCCAGTCATCCCACCCAGACTGGGTGGTGGCCAAAATTTATTTACAAAGGCAAAATTACACTTGGGATAGCACATCTAATGAGCATGCTCTGCTTTTACCAGTGCATCCCTGCAATATGTCAGTTCCAGCAGGGAGAAGGATTGAGTGATGTCAGCTCTGAAAAGTCAGGATTTCACAAAGTTGAGAGTGAAGGAAAGTGGCAGGGCTGAGAGCTGCTGCAGTAGAGGTTCTGCAGCCAAAGAGGGACACTGCCATCTTGTAACCCCCTCATCTCTGAGTGCAGTGGCTGAGAGCTGCACCTGTGCCTGCATTCCTTCACTAATTTGAAGTGGCTTTACAATAGTTTTGCTAGGGGGAAAAGAAAAAAAAAGTCTTTTATCCTTTTCACTTGCTACATGAGAGCAGGTGAAGAAGAGTGAGTGACAAAGAAATGCTGATGGTACATATAAAAATGCTGACTCTGCACTTGGCAAACAACCTAACAATAAATAGATTTTTTTTTCCCCCTTTTAGTTTTCAGCTTTTATTCTGGCAGGGGATGGGAGCAGGTAACAAGTCTGCTTAAAACTTTGTGTTAAGTTGCAGTGTCTCTGGCTTGGCAGCATCTCAGTCTTTAGGTGCAATGTAAAGAGTTTCACAAAGGCTACAGTGCAACCAATGGATGCACTTAGACATCTCCCCACTGTGCTCCCTCCCCACCTAGAGCAGCACTTTGTCCATTCCAGCAGGGAAAGCAGGGGCAGGACAACCATCGTGGTCCTGACCTGCCCTTAAAGCAGAGCAGAGGCAGAGTGGGCAGGACCTTGCCCAGAAGGAGAAACTGAGCTACCAGCTGTGATTGCTGCTGCAGAAGTTATTCTTGACCTAGGAATATATAATGAAATGCTGATCAGTTACTGCATTGTTAATATTGTGATTAAAAGGAGGTTTGTTTTGACCACATCCTGTTTTCAAAAGCAAAATGGAAATGGCAGAAATGCCATTTACAAAATGGAATGTTGTAGTCTATTCTAATTTTCATTGAATTCTGTGCTGCTGCACTACAGCAGTGGTTGCACAGGTTAATTAACACACATGTTGCATGAAAATTAAAGTCCTTAAATATTATTTTTTCAGTTGAGTACTCTCATGGTCTTCTATTCAAGAACAAATAGCAATGCTTTTTTTTCTTTATTATAATCTTGGTATTTTATAGACCTCTCTTATGAGGCTGTTGGTTTTGTCCCTTCATACAGTTTTCTCAGAATTTCTGGGTTTTTTTATGAAAGCCTCTTCCTTTCCTCTCTCTAGTGCTTTTCAGTGCTCTCCTGGGCCTGTCTTAAATAAAGTGCACAGTATTTCAGAGAAATATAAGCCCCCAATTAAAAAAGTTGCATTGTTCTATTTTCCAGACTGTTCCCAAGTTTTTCTTTGCTATTGTCTAGTACTTTATCTGACAGTTTTGTTAACTCTTGGAAACTGCATCACCAAAGCACAGAGCAGTGGTTTCCTCTGCCTGGAGCCACCTCCAATTATTTCCCTTGCCATATTGTACTGCCACAGAGGATTTGCACATGTATTTTATAATTTCCTTTGCTTGTTTTGCTGGCCCAGGGGCATGGCTTGCCAGTCCATGTTGATAAGCTCCTTTCCAAGCCTTTATTTTAAAAAGAGGTTTGCAAAAAAAAAAGGTGGTTTGCCTTGCCCAGGAATCTTTTGATTTAAAGGCAAATTCCACATGGGTAGGATGGAGTCCTTCATGAAATCTGGCAATATTAATTGGAAAAAAGCACTTTGGGACACTTTTACTCAGTTCAGATGGAGCTGCCATGATGGCTCAGAGATGATGTTTGTGGATTGGAGAGACAAAGTTGCGTTGTCTTTAGGACACTCACCCAGACCGTGGGAATCCAGGGCTTGATTTTTCTGTTCTGCTCTTGAAGATCAGATTTTGCTTCTGCCTTCCCATGGCAATGTACCAGAATGGGCAGCCAGCTGGCATTCCAGCTGATGGACAGCAATTCCTCCTGCTTATGCTGAAGTCTGGAAACCCAAATATTCTTCAGAATGGAGGCCAGTGTCCAAAATACTCTGAGAGGAGTCCTGGCCACTCTCTTGGAGGAGAGATGTAGAACTTGCTTTTCTTCTGTCCTATGTATAAGAGCTGTTATTCTTTGTATAAAAAACCTCACTGAGACTAACAGAAGTTCAGTAGCTCTTTGGAGTAGTTCAGTTTAAAAACAGGCTGGCCTGGCCACCTGAAGTGGGATGCCACAACCCAATGTCTGTTAAGGAGCCTGTATATTCTGCACAGAGACAGCAAGAAGATCCATTGGCTCTCAGCCACCTGACAGATTGCTCCTATTTTGCAGACTGAAGTCCTCTCTGAAATAGATACATGTGCTCACTGCTGTGCATCCTGCACAGGGCAGTGAGGCAGTTGACCAGACAAACATATTTTGATGGTAATTTCTATTACTGTTTTATGGAGATGGATTTAAAACTCTCCTTCCATTATCACATTGTTAGTGACTGCAGCCTTTCACCTGCCTGTAGCTTTGGTGTGATTAGACAACCATCATCAAGTGAGCATGTTTTAATAAATCCAGTCCTTAAGATACTCTGGATTTACAACATGCCAGTTTTGACATTCCTGTTGAGTGTCTGACCGTACCCTAATATTAGGATCAAATGTTCACATGTGGGTGAGAAAGAGAGCTAAGATACACAGTTTCTGTCCTGAGTTTTTATTTCCCTCTCTGTCTCAGCTGTTTGCTTAGAGGTTGACACCTTCTCTATCAAAGGTCCTGTTTTGCAGATCTGGTAGTTGCTGATTGCAGGTGGGGAGCATGTTTGGAGATGTTGGCCAGGCTCAGCATGGGGGTCAATGGTGCTTGTGTTCCTGTATAAAACCAGTAGCAAAAGGCTGGGGCTGGTTTTTATAGTGTGCAAGTGTAATCAAGAAGATCAACTGTGCCAGTTTTCTGACTCCCCTCTGCTCGTGTTAGGAACAATAGCACTAAATGATGATTGTAATTCATTACAAATGCACCCTAATTAAATTACCCATCAGTGGCTGTGAGATTAATGATACCAACCCAGGTTAGAACATGATTAAAGTTAGACTTGTCACATTTTTCAGTTATTATATGGACGTTCACAGGGGGAAGGAATGGGGCAGAGTGCAATGTGTGATTAGGTGATGCTCTGGAAGACAAATGGGGCAGTCAAAGACTGCTGCTAACTGTGCTCCTTCAGCCTTTGCTGGTGAAAAAACCTCTCAAGGTTTTTATCAGGTCTGTTAGTGGGTGTGTGTGGCTGTACCCGTGTCGGGGAAGGTTGTTAAACCTTTTGTAAGATGGGCAGGAGAGTCAGGCAGGGTGTTTGGCCCTGCAAGGAACTGAGCCTGGACCTCCAAAACTTAGGCTTGACTCTCAGAGTTTAGTTTGCTGAGTTGGCTTGCCTTTCTTTTTTATCTTGATATTTCTGCTTGCAGAAGAACATCCAATATTTTTTAAAAGTACCTATAAAAATAGTAGGGAAA
>NW_009954215.1:6185589-6211182 GCF_000747805.2 Chaetura pelagica | reverse complement strand
AGTACCTATAAAAATAGTAGGGGAAGAAATAGTATCAAATACAGCAGAGTAGCAGCCTCTCTCCCCTTCTTGAGAGAAGTTTTAGACTGCAGATTGTTTTCAACAGCAAATATTTACAAGGGGGAGACAACTCAACAACATATCCTTGCCTCCAATGAGAAAGAAGTGCAAAATTCAGGACATTTTGTAGTAAGAGACAGAAACAAGGCACCAACTTACCTAATGGTGCAGCATTGGGAGTTTTGTTGGCTCTGCACTGCTGGAGGTGAAGCCTCTGGAGATGTTCCTGGGGCCCAGGTGAGGTTGAGGATGTGGGGTGGGATGTTTAAGCAGATGAGAAGGAAAGAAGGGATGCCTCAATGTAATGTCTGTCTCTCAACACCTTAAGACAGACTGGCTCTGTTTGGTATTGGCTCCTCTGTCATTATCTGGCAAATTAGCAAGGGGGAATTTTTTAAAAGCAATTTCATTTTCCAGTATTGTACATCCTGTCCTAAAATGCCTTTGCTGATTGGATTGCTGGGGCTCATCCAGAAATAAGCATTGTTTACCAGTCAGAGCTGGACTCTTAATAGATCTTCTCAAGCTCTTTGAGAAGCAGATCTTGGATGCTCCAGTTAGAAATAATTGATCAGTGTAGTTGATATGCCCTTTTGTATCAGTGGACCTCGTTAAAACTTTATACACAAAAGCTTAGGCCTGAAACAGCAGTCCCTGGAAATAAGAATAAGCCAGGACTTGAATTAGATAGTTGTGTGTCAAAAAAGAAACATCATTGTCTTCACAGTTCTGCTCTGGTGGATTGTTCCTTTTGCTGGTTGCCTGGTCAGACCAGGGCTTGTAAAAACCCAGGAGGGTGCAGGAGCTGGTGCTGGTGCAGCAGGTGATGTGAGATGAGACAGCCCATTTTCTCCCATTCCATGGAGTCTCTGGCAGTGTTGTGGCAAGCAGATGGCATTTTTTAACGGTGCAAACTTAATAAGTTCACATCAAAGCTACTGGAAGACATTTCTCTGGGGAATGAATGGTTACCAAGAGGTTCAAACTCTGCTTGGAGAAAGGGACATATTAATATTGAATGTAGTCATCTCTAGGCTTGGATGATCTCAGTTCTGTTGATAAAATGACATGTTTTCCAGGTTTCTGCATGTTCTCATCAGCAATGCTGATGCTCGTAATATTGAAATTATTTTCCTTGATGAGGGTAGGGATGAACAACCTCAGATTTTTCCTCCATGGAATTGTCTACCAAAGCCACCTCTCACTACACTGTGGAGTTGTAGCACGTGTGTTTTAGAAGAGATAAACAGGCCAGCAGCAAGCACTTACACCACAGGCGTTGGTGGATCCAAGAGAGAGCAGAACGTGCCTTGCTGTTCTCCACATTTCTCAATTCTGCACAAATTAGCACAGGGATGCTCTGCAGGTTGGCAGCCCAGTACTGCCTGTCAGACCAATGGACACCCCTCATGCAGCCCTGGCACGCTCTGTCAGCTCTGGGAAGGCCAAGACATCTGCACTGCTCAGTGTCCTGGTCATGTCTTGTATTCCACTCGGAGAGTTCAAGCTGCTTCCAGCAGTCTGTGAGCGTGTAAATGCCTGGGCAAAGTAGGAAAGGAGAGCAGCAACAGGCCAGCTCAGCCATCACAAGGGCCTCACTCACAAATTTTGGATAATGCAGGCAGATTTGAGTGGCTAATATCATAGCTTTTTGGGCTAGTTCTTTCTCTCTGAAGGGACTTCTGACCTGGCTGGGCAGCCTTGAAGCTGCCTAGTGCTCTGCTCGTTACTGTCTTACAAAGCTAAATGTGTCTTTTCTTTTTGGCAAGTGTTTATAAATGTTTTTAGCTAGCACAGAACTCTTTTTTTTTTGTTTGTTTTTCTGCCTTTGCCTTTCCCAACCAGTTCCTGCAGACAAGGTGGGTAGGATTATAGGGAACAGCTGACTCACATGGGCAGGTGCCGAGATTTCCCTGTATAATTGAGCCTATGAAATGGGGATTTTCCTTTAGGCATTGCAGAGAAATAGCTCTGCTGGTGGCACAGTCAGCAGGGGGATGTTGGTGGGAAAGAATGTCCTTTAACTGATGGTGCTATAGATCAGTGTTTTGGATCCAGCCCATGCAGATAGAGATGAGAAGTTGTTCTGTCCTGCCCTCTTGGTCAGTGACCTACATGAAATGAGTTTGGTTTTAGTCCAGTTCTCTGCAGATAAGCTGTTTGCAGAAAGTAATCAACGTATCTGGCATGGACAGGCACCCTAACTAGCCATCTCAGCACAGGGCAAGGATGCAAGGAGGAGACCAAGCTGCAGTTACCCAAAGTCTGGGTCAGGGGTTTTGCTGTAATTTACTACCTCAGTGTGTCTTCCAAATTTTTCATGGTAGATTTCCATCTTCTCAGGTTCCAGTCTCCTGGCCGGTGCCTTGATGCACCCAGAAATTGGAAGGGACAAATTGTGTTGTGCTGAGCTTGTCTTTGGGATGAGATCAAGTGCTTGTTAACAGGGACTGTGTTTCTTGAGGTCATGTCCCCATAGCTCCCCAGGCAGCCTTCTTTTATGTCATAGCACCCTACCAGAGTGGCTCTGGGACCAGCTCCTCTAAAATGCCTTTCTGTAGAAGCCAGCTCCATTGCCTGGAACTGATCTCTGATGAATCAAGGAGTGGGTGAGCGTGTTGATGGCACTTCCTCCCCATCATGTGTGCTTGAGGTCCTGGCAGCTCATGGGTGAAGTTTCTTGGTTACGTAGCCTGTGATTGGAGGGGTCAGCAGATGGGTCCCAAGTTCAGCCTGATTAGTCCTGCTCAATCAGCAAGGCTAAGGCAAAGTTGCTTCATGTCTCATCCCATGTGTTGGCTCCTGCTGTCACTGTTCTGTGGGGAGAAAGGATGCTAAATCAGAGGGCTCTAGATTCAGAATTTAATGACTTGCTGTGATCCATGTGGCTAATGCACATAATGCTTCTGGAAGTCATTCCTGTAACACCTTTTATCCCAAGAACATCAAGAAGACCTCTCTGATATGGCCAGCCTGGTGATGAGGGTCAGCCTTACAACACCCACCATTGCTTGGTTGTTCTCTCCAGCTCCCCGCATGGGGCATCTCCTCGTGTCTTCTTACTGTGTACATCGAAATGGTGAAGGTTTTCTCATGCTGTTCAAACACTCCAGTTAATCACCTGTGGCAGTTTGTGTCTCTTATTAGTTTGGAAATGCAGAAAAATGCCGAGGGGTTGGCACAGTCTGTTAAGGTGGAGCATATCTGAGACTGCTGAAGAGGAACGGGCTCAACTGGAGGTGGTTTTATCTTCACAGTTGTTACCACAAGTTCTTTGTGATCACATAAATGAGATCTGAGTAGATCCTTTTTTTTTCCCCTCCTCTAAGATTCTGGGCTTTTCAGCCCTGACAGTTATTTATTTGTCCCTAGTTGTAGGCTGAGGCAGCTTTATGGAGAAATGTGGGAAGCATGTCTTTTGTAATTAGACCACAGTCTGTTGTCTGTCTGCCTCATGGGCAGGACACAGCTTGCTGTTTTGCAGAGTTTATAATAGCAGGAAGCCCTGGGTGCAGGAGGTCACACTGGACTTGTTTCTGAGAAGTTTTAAAACAGCAACTCACAATGTCTGTTTTCCTGAGACTAAGTAGGCAACAAAACCTATGGACTTAATTCTCCTCTTATTTCCCCCAGGGAACTAATTAAATTATATTGGGGCATGATGAGGTACGATAGGAACTGAGAGCAACCCCCCATGCCCAGACAGATTGAAAACTGGTTTTCCAGGAAGTTCCTCCAACTTATTTCCTGTGTCTCCTTGCAAGGAGCCAGCACATGTATAATAGCATCCTAGCTCTGACAGGAATTGTTCATAGAAGTATTGTAGCAATTAATAAGGAAGGAGCACTGGCTTCATGGAAGCTCACTCCTGTTCTTTTCCCAGCATGATCCCCTGTAGAAGATGTGTTATGTCACAATTATGAGGCTGGTAGCTTTCTGTAGCTTTATATAGCCTTGTAGCTCACATGAAAAGTCAAAGCTGCTCTGTCTCGCTGTCTGAGTTCAGTGGAGTGATCTTCCTGCATCTTCCTTGACAGCAACAGACAGGAAAGAGAACTTGTGCCCAGAAGCTCCTGGCTCTTTGCTGGCAGTGAAGGAATGAAGTTCATTCTCATTTTGCCAGGGAAACCGGGATGGAGAGACAGTTGTCAGAAGCATATCACCAGTCACCCTCCTCTGAGTTTGACTGAGAACAGTGCTCAGCAGAGCACTCATCCGTGCCTTTTTCATTTGCCCCTGATTTTAGCAAAGGGGAACGTAATGAGTCATGTTCATTACTGAACCTTGCAATTCAGGATAACTCTTTAAATAGCAGCTTTTCTCATTCTTCTGTCGCTGGCTCAATGCCCAGGGAAAATAGTGGGTTGAGAATACGAAGCAACAACTTTTCTTTTTCCTGTAATAGTGCTTTCAAACTGTATGCCTGTTTAGAAACATTAATCATTGTAACTACGGGGTAAAAATCTCCTGCCTGTCTTTAATCTTACCTGGGCAATGAGATGGCAACAGTGAGCTGCTGTTTTCTGTGCATGATTAAGACAGGCTAAGCTTCAAACAGTTGACCATATCTTTTTTTCAATTTGCTTTTCTATCACTTTAAATTAGAGTTGTTCTTAGCTGTTCTGTTACAAACTGTCCTTGTGCTGGGATCTTTTCTGCTGTTGCAAACTACGCAGGTCTAGGCTGAGTTAGATCTGCTTTGGAAAGCCTGAAATAAAGGTTTTTCAGAAAGTTTTGCATTAAAAACCACCCTTCTCTGAGGCAGCCATGGGCGTAGCACGCTGTCAAGAGATCTTGTTTTGCCTTAGGGTCTGCCCTGCAGAAGAGATACAGCACTGCTTGTAGGTTTTGATTTCTTGTGGCATTTTTATGAGAGTAAGTGTAAATCTGACAAATAGTAATGTAATTACATTGTACATATTAAAACCTCCCCACCCCACAAGTTTAAGAAAAATGTGACTTAAAATGTGTTTATATCTCCTCTCCAGCCTGTGCTAGTGTTGGTAGGTGGTATTAAAGAGGGGCTGCATAGTTAAGCATGTGATACTTCAAAGTATTTCCCAGACAATAACTAACTAATCCAGTTTGGTGCTTATGAGGGGAAAGAGATCCTATGGTATTATTTGTAGCATTTTAAGTTTGTAAATCCTTCCAGAATCTCTGAGAGGCAAAAGAAATCCCATATAAATTATAATTATGCTATGAAATGGTACAAGATGCCAGGCAACCTTCCTAGATGTCTTGGGTGCCTACTGCATGTGTGCTACCACAGCTGTCTTCTGCGTGCCAGATGTTCTTGTTAAAGGCAAAAAGAGAAGTGTGGACATGCAGAGATGGAGGTTTCTCGTGCTGTGCAAAGAGCTTATGCTGCTGTTTCTAATATGGGGTTCCTTGAGCAGATAGTGGAAGGCCACCAAGTGCAGTGGATTACCTAGAACACTGAGGAGCACCTGGTCCTGACTTCAGAAAGAGGGTTACAGGGATGATTGGGCTAACACAAACAGTTTTGACTGGTGCAATAATTTGCTTCTGGATGAGTATTCATGTTAACTAGATACACAAAGGGTGAAATCCTTGGCCACGGCCTGTACTTGTGCTGCTCTTCAGTGCAGCTGGGGACATGTTTTGTTTTTCCATCTGCCTAAATTTCTAGCACTGAGACAATACGTCGTCTTCATTGAACTTAGACTGCTCCGTATGTCCGTTTTTGTAGTAACTGCTTCCATATCCATCCCCTCAGAAAGCTGTATTATCTACCGGGGAAAGTTTCTGAGGGGCAGGAGTAGGTCTTGGCCCTTTCTATTGCATTTCTTGAGGCTGTGTCCCATTTCACAGAACAGCTGTCTGGGACAGCCTCTGTTTTCTGCAATCTCCTTTCTGCAACTTGTATTGCAGGTCCCCTCAGACGTGTCCACGTCATTTTTTTCCTCTTGACACTTCAGCTCATGGCTGGTCAGTATCTCACCATCTCCTGACAGCCCCGGAGAGGTTTTCTTTGCCTTTTCTTTCCTGTTTTTATCAAAGGAACTTTGATAAAACTTTCCTGTTGTTATCAAAGGAATTAAACACAGCAGGTTCTGGTCCTTTATTGCTGACTGTTTAACCAGTCCGCAGGTGCTGTGGAAGAACATGCAAGCACTGCTGTTCCTCCATCATCTTCTCTGTTTGCAGCTGTCAGTAAGATTTAGGTAAAACCACAATGGTAAGTAACAGTCACCAAGCCGATGTAGAAAGTCAGAGGTTGGAAAAGAAGCACACGGAATAAAGAAAGTGTTTTTCAGAGAAGCAGAGTGGAGGGCAGAGTGAGCACATAGAGATGGACAGGAGCTGGTCAAAATAAGGTGAAAAGAAAGCCAGGCAGTGTGTTTCACAAGCACGTGTGATTTGTGCCTTTCTTCCAAACAGTTTAGCTGAAGTCCTCAATTTGAAAATAAACTTCCCTTTTGTTTTTTAAACACTTCAGTGCCCAGGAGAGCATCGAATAGCTTTGGTTTCAAATCAAAATGAGATTGCAGTGGTTGTGTTGTCATCGTACCCGTTCCGCTGCTGTGGTCTGGGGGAGGAGGAGGTGTCTTTGGGGAGCCGGTCCAGCTCGGCTCGTTGCTATGGCAAAGTGGCTGCTGATGCCTGCTCTCTGCCTGTAATTGCTATTCAGCAGCTGTTTCCAGTGGTCCTCTGAAGGAACTCGCACAAGTTATGGACGTGAAAATCCCTCCCTGTGTGTTGGCCTTCACTGGAGCTCAGCTTTGACAAGAGAGATGTATTAGCTTCTAAACTCACCAGTAATTAGGTTGGTTTGAGTGTACTTTGCTGAAAGTTAAGGCTTTGGGGCCAGGAAAGCAGAGGGGAGGAGGGGAGTGGCAACTTTAAAATCAATATTGCAAATGTAATGCAAAAGAGCGTAATTAGCATGTTTTGCAGGGCCTATTAATTCCTCTGAAATGCTGTTTATTAGTCAGAAGAACTTGGGAGCCCGTCAGTGGATTAAACAGGTTCTGTAATGAAATGTAAATGGTGTAATTGGGCTTGTTCTGAAAGTATTTATTCTTCACCTGTGACCTGCTTGATTGCGGTTTGACAACACGAAGGAGTGTGCATCTCTTCGTTAATGACAGCTAATTCCCTGGAGCTAATGGAGTGGGACGCCCAGGCACATGGTGCTGGGAACGGCAGGTCGTGCCTGGAGCTCTGCAGTGATTGGCACCAATCCGAGCACAATGTAACTTTAATTACAGTAATTCCAAATCTAAAGCAAGCATTTAGCTGCTGGAGAGAGGCTCTTAATTTTGCAAATAGATGCAATATAACCGGCTGACCTTTTATTAGACAAACATTGGGATGGGTGGGGATGGTGTCCTCCAAGATACAGGTAATGTTATTGGCTCCCATTAGCTCAGTGAAGGTCACAGAGGCACATTCTCCCTGCCAGGTTAACCATATGGATTTCTTCCAATGAGCAACATGGTGGAGCCCGGAAGGAAAAGTGCTGTGTGTTATTTAAATGCAGTCTTTGCATCAAGGCATGAAGTTCATCTGCTGCTCCTTTGCCTTATGTGTGTGCTTTTGTCACTGTAGAGCACTGGGATTTTTGTTGTTTTTTTCCTTCTTTGTCCAAACTGTGCTGTGCTAAATATCTCCGGGCACACAGGAAAGGTCACACTGCTCTCTTGGAGCAAGAGAGCTAAATACTCAGCTTCGTCTGGCATATAGTAGCCTGGGCTCAGATATATGTGCAGAGGTACAGCCTCCACCTTGTTTTAGAAAGGACCTTCCAGTGCAGAGACCACCTGTTCTGGGGGAGCAGAAGATGGTGTGCTGGAAGGAAGGACTGCAGAGCACACACCAGCAGGGACTAGTAATCTCCCAGCTCTTCCCGAATCCATTAAGCCCTGCAGCATCTGACCTTGCCTTCTGTTAGCTCAGTCTCTCTCTTAAGCAGGGGTCTTCTTAGAGTTGAAATATAACCCGGGCAGGGAACCTTTTATCCAGGAAATGTCCTGTTCTGTGTGTATGGATTTGGAATAGGTCCCCAGGGGAGTGCTGTGGGCTTTCATCTGTAATGTTTGGAGTAGGAGCAATACAATTTCTGCAAGCAGTGCCTTTCTTTTCTGTTTCATTTTTCTTCCTCCTTCTGCCTCTTTT
Source organism: Chaetura pelagica (assembly GCF_000747805.2). Taxonomy (NCBI): domain Eukaryota; kingdom Metazoa; phylum Chordata; class Aves; order Apodiformes; family Apodidae; genus Chaetura; species Chaetura pelagica. The sequence continues at coordinate 6,202,980 of NW_009954215.1, read as the reverse complement.
CATGTACGAGCTGAGAGGCAGAGAGGTAGGAGTGACAGTGTGGTCGCAGGTCTTTCCACATCACTGACCTTGGGCTTGTCCCCTGAGTCAGGATGTGCTGCTTGGAGTGACTCTGGAGAGGGCAGGGCAGGAGGCAGCTGTACACGTCGTGGAGGAGAGCCCGACACGTAGACCTTTGGCCACCTGAATGAATGAATGAGAATCATTGGGCTAGGAAGGCATAAAGGATGTTAGAGAGAAGAAGCAGTAATGGGGTTTGATGCTGCTGAGAAGTGGCAGCCAGTGAGAGGCAGTTGTCTGAAACCAGTCCAGCAGGGAGATCGGGAACAGTGGTAAACAGGAGGGAGCATCCTCGCAAGGCCAGGCACATTGTGCTTTCCCAGCAGATGGCTTTCCATGCACGCTGCCTAGTCCCAGCAGAAATAACACCTTCTCTGGATGAGTTCACACTCTTGTTCATGTAAAGCAGCCTCTTTTTGTGCTGGATTTGTGCTTTGTGGAGAATCAGTCTGCTGGCACCCACCCAGAGCAGAGGCAGAGGGGCCTTCAAGCTGCAGCGTGACTGCATTGAGCGGGTTCTCCTGGTGTCAAATGCACCCTATTCCCCAGCTTCTCAGCTGGAATATGCAGCTCATATGGTATTCTGGCTGGGAAGTGATACATGGGGGGACCATGTTGACATTGCAAAGAGATTTCCTTGGCAAAAAAACCCCAGTAATAATTCTGATCATTGTTAGAAAAGTGAGAAGCCTTCAGGTTTGCCCGCCTCTTTTTCCTAGTCCTTGCAAACTTGCTACTCCACATCCTAATGATGTTTCCTCTTGCTCCTAAGTCTTCGAGGCTGGGTAGCTTCTTGCAGCCCCTTTTGCTTGGTCTGCTCTCAGCCAGAAGATGCCAAAGCCTTCAGTGCACAAAGTATTTGCATGTGGCCTCTAATGCTGACAGGAAACACAGAATAGAAATATTGTCCATCTCCATTATAGAAGCCAAATTTAGGGGGGTTATTTAATCTTGTGGTTTCCAGACATGTGCTTCTGGATGTTGGTAAAGCCCAATCTGGCTTTCTGAATTCAGATCCTGTTTTCTTTAGCACATACAGCGATTGTATTTACCTGAACAATCCATATAAATGTTGAAAGTGTTCAGATGAGTGGTATAGATGATAGAGTAACCTGTGGAAGCTAAGAACTTAATGGATATTAGAATGTTTTCTGGTGTAGCTATGAATGCAGTGTGGTAGATGTAAAACTACAGTGCGCCTCATCTTTCCACCTATTTGTTCTCTTTGGAGTCTATAGAGCCACTTCCCCTTTTTTTCTTTCCTTCTCTTTCCTATTTTACATCCAAATAAAGGAACTATCTCATTGAATGTGTTACAAGCATATAAAAAGCTGTATAAAATAGCTTTGTGAGTGTGAGTAGTGAGGAGCTACTAAGTACTTTTATCTCTGCAAGTCCATCCTGCTTGTCCATTCAGCTCCATTTATCTCCAGGTAGGGGTTTTTATTTCTATTATCATCATGAAGGCTTTTCAAGGAAAGGACTCTGCTTCTGTCATATCCCCACAAATACCTGTTGCATTTTGGGCATTAAATAAATAATAAGTAATGACTGTACTGGAAAGCCATCAGCTGGATTGATGCTGCTTCTGAAACAAACAAGGCTTTTGGCTGGGGAAAGGCAGCAGGTTTCTCGGGCTGTCTGTGCTCAGGGTGAGTGGCAGCTCTTGGTCATTAATACAGGACTTTGATCTCTGAAGTAAGAGATTATTCCCTCATGGCCTTTTGGCATGAGGAACCAGTGATAGACTGACAGCAGTAAAACACGGCCCTTTGAGAGGCTCCTCCAGCATTTTACTGAGATTAGATCTCCAAGAGGGGCCGTTAGAAAGGAAGAAATGATGGAACAAAGGGTTATGTGACTGCTGTGACTCATTAATATAACAAAATTTATGTCCAGAGTGCTCTCACAACTGCTCTGAACCACCTCTTAGGACGTGATTTCTTTCTTCTCCCAGTGCTGCTATTGCCTAAAGGTCTCCGTGGGAGATGTGCTGGCTTTTTTACAGCCTCCTGCATTTGCTCTGACCCTCTGTGCTCAGTTCATGGAGGCTGGGCTATGCCACTGGCATGAACTTGATTTCCCTTCTGCACCTGGGATGGTTTCTGTCTCTGCATCCTCCTTTGTGAGTGATGGCTTCATGGTGTGATGGCTGGTTGGAAAATGTGGTTGCACAGGGGTATTTATCTAACAGTCTCTAGTCTTGTTGGGGTTTGGGTTTTTTTCCTAGGTTGTCTTAGTGAAATTATCAGAGCATCAAGAAACAATTTCTGGGAGCTGATGTTGGAGAAGCTTATTTTATTGAATTTCAACCCCTGTACCAATAAATCATAACCTGAACTGATGGTAAAAATTGTCTTTTGCCAGTGTTGGCACTGCCAAAAGATGAGTCAATAAAGACCAGACTTTTTCACCCTGAGGTCCCCAGGCCAGGTCTAGGTCCTGGCCAGAAGTGACAGGCAGAAAATCATTGACACCAAGCTTCTCTCTGGGAAGGGTTTTTGCTTTTTATCTTCTTCCTATTACACAGTAGATGTATGAACAAAACAGAAACCATCCCAGCCTTGTGTCATGCTGTCAGTGACCTAGGATCCACCATGCTGATTTTTGTTATCTGCAGAGGAGGGGGCTTGAACCTGCCCTATCCATGGGACACTGGAACGTGTCACCCCTCACGGTACAGCTGAGCATGATGCCATTTGATGACCTAGCACCTCTTGCTTTTTAGATCCAGTTTTGCAATTGCTGGTTAGTGGATTTCTCTCACTGTTTCCCCCAAGTATCTGCCATGATGCTTACTGTTCATCCCACCAGATCTCTGCCATGTCATCATGCTCACTCAAACTGGCGTGGCACTGCTGGTGGTGCAGCACCAACACAAGCATGAAACCATCATTACCACTCGATTTAAAGCAGATCAAAATTCATCTGCTGCAGCACTCTGGTTCACAGAGGAGATGATCAACAATGAATGAAGTCAGCCGCTGGTTAGCACAATTCAGAATGAGATACCTCTTGAGAAGAAATATTTCTTTGACTGTGAAGTGGTGTGAATATGGAGAAATCAGTCCTGAGGTGACAGCACAGCTGTTCCCACCTTCTTTCCCAGCAAGTGACTCACAGAAAAAGGATGCTGCTTGGAGATCCCACTGGTAACAAGGCAGTTTTGCCCTGGGATTGTGCTGCTTGGTGTTTGTGCTTGCAGCAATGCTTGGAGGACAGATCCATTCACATCTAAACTAGTGAGAAGCATGGCAGGGCTTAGCAGTTGGACAGGAATGTTGCAAAGGGCTGGAAAGAAGAAGAGGACATGCTCGGTTTGGGGTTTGGAGTTTTTCACATAGGAAGAGTGTCCATGTAACCTTGCAGCACTGAGAACTGATAAAGATTTATTGAGAGAGCAGGAAACCAGCTCCTGTTCAGAGCAGAATTTGAGAAGAGCTGTCTTGTGGCATGTAGGGGAGAGCACCAGCCCTGTAAGTCCTCCCACAGAGAAGATGTGAAGCAAAAAGAGGAAGGGAGGGAAGAAAGCATTCTTCAAGACAGTTTGGCAAAGAAGAGAGTGAAGAGAAGACACATGAGAGAAGTGGGAGGAGAGGGGAGAAGTGATCCAAGAGCTCCCATCAGCATTAAGGGAAGAGATGGCTGTGTAGGTAATTTCCCACACAGACAGGAGGGAGCAAAGCAGCCTTAGGAGGAGAGAACATCTGGTAAAGGGCCTTCAGAGAAGAAGACATGCCAACTTAGGAAAAGTGGTATGTTTCTTTCTGGGTCTTGCAGCAGAATCTTCTAGCATGTCAGTCTTTGCCTCCAAAGGGAGGGAGGCATTGTCTTCATTGGAGCATCTCTCTCCATTGAGGAGTCAGTTATCCTTAAGAAGATATGCAAATTCAGCTTGAAACCAACTTGCTGCATCACCACCTACATCAGCCTATACCAGGACAAGAAGAGGCAGGAAGGGTAATGTAAAGATGTGATGGACAACATAAAGTACATGGTGCATGTACCTCTATTTTATCACATCATTATTTTAACCTGGTTTTCTCTGAGAAGAGGGGAAATTCTTGCTGGGCAGTCTGTATTTCTCCTGCCTCACATCGAGACCTAAAACCAGTCAGAGGATGGAGAATTTCCTTCTAATTAACTTAACAAAGAGCAGGTTAATATGTAGCTTGATCACAGTCTGAGTTCCGATATGGGAAGACAATTTTGGTGAGCAAAGATCTCTTTAATCTATTGGACTAAAGTGTAATAAGATCAAATACTGAAAGTAGGAAGCGGGAAAGATTAGAAATAAGGAAATGCTTTTGTTGCAACAGGGGTAATTAGCCATTGGAACTATTTATCTCAGTACGTGGGGGATTCACCATCACTTTGAAGTGTCTAGATGAGGATGGCATATTCTAGTACAAAAAATGTTCAAAGTCAGCTAGCAATTATGTTGCAGGAACTGCTTTGCTTAATTCACCAGCTTGTGCTTTTCATCCGTTCAGATTGGCTGATTCTTATGGTTCTTTTGAGCTCTGCAATTTGTGAACCTATGAGGAATCAGGGAATCTGCTGATGAGTGGAGCACCTGATAGTGCAAATACTGGTACTGGGAAGTAGTTGAAGAGTGCAAAGGGCTCTTTTGAAGAAGACAAATCTGTGGCAGTCTTTACTGAGAACTTGATAATTCTGCTGAAAATAAAATGTCTTTCCTGTGCTTTGATAGGGATTGGGCTGCAAAGCTACCTTACATGAGAGGTAGCTGGAGATGTTACCATCTCATCAGACTCATCATACTGTGTATGTACTGTCACGGGACCGAAAATGCAATGGCTTTGTTTGTCCCAGCTCGTAGCAAATTCCCAAACATAATTAATCACTGGTATACCTGACTAACTTCTTGTTATCATTGCTCGTTTTATGGGTAAGGACAGTTGGGGTGGGGCAGAGATTTCATTCAGGCAATTAAGGACAAAAATTGTCAGAGCTGGGATTAATACTCAGAGCTCCAGAGCACCATCTCATTTTGAGATTACTAATGGAGAGCTAGGAAATGTATGTCTCCTGTTGGCCTGAATTTGAGCTTCCTTTCTTAAATAAGAATAATACACGAAGGGGGCTGGAGAAATGCAGAAGCACCAAGTGGGCTGCACTGGGAAGCCTGATGGGGGAAGCCGAAGGCTTCAGTGCACATTTGTGTCTCTGGCAGCCTGACCCTGAAGTGAGGATAATCAAGTTGAAACTTAAATCAAATTTCAAATGTTAAACCAGCCAATTAAAGAAACAATCATGTCAAAACGTGCATTTTGAAAAAGTTTCTGTTGACTTGGTCATCATTAATTTATTTAGCAAGAAAACTTCTGGTTGTACAACATACTTACTAAATTGATCATGAGCGTTTGAAGGAACAGAAAGGCAACTACATGGAGGTGTAGCAGATCAGTGGCTAACCAGAATTTCACCTGAAGTTCCCTGAAGATCTGGCTGAGTAAGTTTTATGGAGAAGGTCTTTTTCTATCAAATACCAAACATGATGCATCTTTTTTTTCAGACTGCATGACTAGAGGCATGATTGCTGTTTGTGGCCTGTCCATTAACCTTAAAAGTATCTTTGATCAAATAACTTACCATCTCTTTCCTCTGATTTCCCTTGATGCCTCTCTTTAGGAAATTGAATAGCTGGTGAGTTGGATACTTGGCTCCTTGGAAGTTATTACTTACCTGTGTACTCTTGGCATCAGTAGTATGCGAGTGATTTGCTCTGGTTTCCTGCAATTCAGCATCCCTGTGTTTCAGGATCTTTCCTCTCTGTTGAGGCAGCCTGTTGATTTTGCCTGTCCCCTGTTTCATAGGCCTGCGTATTTAGGAAGATTTACCCTTTTTCCCTTTCTTTAGATTCCCCTTGGAATGTCATTATTTCAACCTTTGTAAACACCTTTCAATAATGAAATAAAGTGGATCACAGATGTGTCTTTCCTTCCATCTGTTACCTTAAGAGATGAGGGTTGCAAGGTTCAGTGTATCAGGAAGTTCCTGAAAGTTTTCTGCTTCCTACTGTTACCACCTGTTAGTTGGCCATTCATTATTCTCCTGGTCTTGAGACTCCATTCAAGAAATGACAAGTGCAAATTTCTAAAATTAAAGCCATAAGGAGGGAGTAGCTGCTGAGGAAGCCTCACAAAAACATGAATCTTGCAGTACGGGAGGACATGGAGAAGAATGTGGATTAACAGCTGATAGAGAAAAGGCAGAGCTGAGGTCCCCAAGCCAAGGCCAGGGGGTTTGACCTGCTGCTTTGCTTTGGCTGTGGTTTATAGATCGTCTGAATGGCAGTAGCCAGAGGACAGTGACACTGTTCCCCTCTGTGGTGCTGGGGATGACACAGTGGTGCTGACCTGGAGAACTGCTTGTTCACAATTTGTGATTCATAGGGTAGCTGGATCCACTCTAGGAATAAATTGGTTGGAAAGTGCTGAGGTGAATGTCTTAAGAGGTAGACTTTCCTTTTTGTCATCCAGCAGTGGTTAGTTCATGAGGAAAGGAGGATATTTGATGTTCAAAGACTTGCATTCCTGATGCTTTTTCCTCCCCCAGCCTCCGTTTTGTTGAGGAATAGACAGAGATTGGAAGCAGCCGCTGCAAGTTTGCAATTGTCTGAACTTTTTATATTAATTAATCTATCCCATATTTATTCACACAGCACTCTCTTTGTCTCAGACTGTGGGTAATAAACACTGCTCAAGCAGGCAGCAATGATAAATTATCTATTTAATAATTAACAAATTAGTCTTAACAGATGGAACCAAAACAAATTTGTCTGTATGTGCGCACAGCACACGGTTTGCCTGCCCCTGGTTGTTGCACTGAGATATTGCCAGAGGTCCTGGCGTGTCTCCACTGATCTCAGGTTAGTCACCTTCATTTACTGAATGGGCTGGTCTTGAGTTCATCTCTGGGTGTGCTACAGCTTATTCCAGATCTGATGTTTTCCATGTGTCAGCAATGAAAATCAGTGAGGTGAAGCATGATGTAATGGAGAAAGAGCATGATGGAGAAGAGAGGGGCATCCCAGCTTATCATTAGTTAGGATGCAGGAGCATCCCCACAGAAGGATCAGCTGTTTGTTGTCATCTGTTATGTTGAATTAATAGAGATTATTGTCCCTGCAGTTCTTTCTGCTATTATCTAGCAAAGAATGAAAAGTCACTGTGCTGCTGAGTTAAATAAACATGAGGCACTACAGTCATATGAGCATAGTATCCTGTGAGCTAACTGTGCATATTTTATTTATCTCCAGTTATTATTCATGACCTTTCCCTCACATTGTCATGGCTTCATCACTTGTGAATTTATAAGTTCTTTAATAATGAGTGGAAATTAATAATGTATTTTCATTATATCCATTGGATGTATTTACAGCATTCATAATGCATTCAAATAACTGGTTTGAGGTGTAAAAATAAAACCATAGCTCTTCCATGGGCTCTCACCTCTTTGGTTTTGAAGAGCTACTATTTTTGTTAATAATCCTTCCTGCTTCCATTGCCGTGCAGCCATGCTGTGTAATAGGCTGCCATCTGCCACCATCATGCTTGTAAAGGCTTGAATCAAAGCAGGAAATGTCGTTATTGTGTGAGATTAGAAGAAGATGATCCACAAGTTAATCATTATTGAAAGCGACACCAAAATTATGAGAGCGTGGGAAAGGTTTGGAGTTCAGCTGTTTCCTTCCCTTCTCCCCCACCACTTGCCTTGCATTGATGCTGATCAGTCCAGGCTCTGGGAAGAACTGTGATAATCTTGAGAGCACAGGGATTTATTCAGGGTATTGCTGTGATGTGTACCTAGGACAAACCTGTCACGGCAGGTCACACACTTGTGCTTTATTTTAATTGGAAGACGCCTACCTCATTTCCTTTCTCATCTGCAGTGGTTTAATCCTCTGGCTTTTAGAACCTGAAAGTTTTTACAAGCACTTCTTTCCTGCTTTCTTTTTTTTTTTTTTTCTCTTGAGGAGAAAGCTCCCAGACCCCTTCTGTTTTTCAGAAGACATCTTTCCTCTGGCTCTGGGCACTGGCACGTGCAGATGGTTACCTGGCTTTTAGACACCAGAATCCAAAAGTTGGAGACCTGGTGACAGATCAGCGGTTAACGTGACTAATCCTCTTTTGGTTCCACTTCTTTCTTTTTCAAGTATTCTGGCCTCATTTCCTTTCTCATCTGCAGTGGTTTAATCCTCTGGCTTTTAGAACCTGAAAGTTTTTACAAGCTCTTCTTTCCTGCTTTCTTTTTTTTTTTTTCCTCTTGAGGAGAAAGCTCCCAGACCCCTTCTGTTTTTCAGAAGACATCTTTCCTCTGGCTCTGGGCACTGGCACGTGCAGATGGTTACCTGGCTTTTAGACACCAGAATCCAAAAGTTGGAGACCTGGTGACAGATCAGCGGTTAACGTGACTAATCCTCTTTTGGTTCCACTTCTTTCTTTTTCAAGTATTCTGGTACTTCTTATTTTATTTTGTCAGCAGTACTTTGAGTTGCATTTCTCTGGTTTTATTTCAGTGTTCATAGCCCTGTGGTAACAATCAACTGTAAATAAAATTCATTTTCTATCTGTTCCCTATTATAAGCATAGGATCCTGCTTTTAAACAACTGCAAGAATATTGACTGTAATGAAGTTACCACCCCCAAAGCATGTATTTGATATTCAGACAGGACAGGGGAGGCTGCCTCTAGTCCCATGGAATTGGAAACACTTAATATAAGAGTCAGTTGGATATCAGTAGAAATATATATTATTTTCTCTTCCAACTAATAGGATTTTAAAATAAAGCTAAAGCCAGTATGTCTGGCTTAGTCCCTTTGAGAGAGCTGCAGCTTTACCAAATGGCAGAGGATTGAACAATGGGAATTCTAAGCATCCTGCGTGCTTGCTAGAAATGGCTGCAAAGAGATGTAAAGAGTGAGGCAGAAGAAGAAAGCCTCGAGCAAGGGACAGGAATTGAGCTTTTTTGTATTGGCTTTAATCAAAACGTAGTGACGAGAGTTAGAGCATAAGGCAAAGGAGAGATTTTGCTTGTGTCAGCCTGGAGGAGGGAGCCATTCATTTCTCTCCCTCATTTTGAATTGTTTTCTAGAGCATTTACTCATCCATCTTCTCCAGCCAAACGCCTCACTCTGCCTATCACCATTCTTTCCTTTGGATTTAAATTATGAGTTTGTATTTAATTGAGTATGTATCTTAACTTCTTGGTTTTGTGTTTGCTTTTTGGACACGTTTTAGACCCCCAGAACAGTTTCATGCTCTGCTTAAGTGGCCCAAGTTAGCCGGGAGCCTGTGCAGATACTTTTTCCTTTGGACAACATTGTCAGAACAAGCCAGCCAATGACTGATGGGATCTGGAGTCAGTGAGTGTGTAGGGTGGATAAATGTTCCTGACGCTTTGTGATAGAGCTGGTAATTACATTTCACAGTGAGTGGTATTAATAGTGAAAGGAGGCTCCGGCGTGATGCCCGAGGACTGGTAATGGGAGAGGCTGCAGGGAGAAGAGAGTTATTTATTAACCTGACAAATTATGGAAAAATGGACTTTTCCTTTGAATGCATAGATGCTCTCCCAGATGGAATGCCTTTTGAGATATCTCAGGACCTTTGGTGAGCACTGATGATACTGAAACCTCCTTCCCCATTGTGCCACCGCTGATTCTTATGACTTCCATCTTTTTGCCTTTGCTCAAATACTCTGTCACTTGGGTTTATGCTGTGTAGAGGTGATGCTTGGCTTGGGATTCATACAGCTGGAGATCTGAGGATCAAAAGTTTCAGAAGATTTTTTGAGTCTATGGAAGAAAAGGTGGTGAACCTCTGACAGTTGTTGGTGTCAGATGATTATATCAGGCATGTGGGACAAATGTCTTGCAAACTAGGATGCTCTATCAGTGTCATCTTGGGGACATGGCTGTGCCTATGAAGAAGACATTCCCATTCTGGAAGACTTACCAAGAAGCAATGGAAAATTCTGCACTTCAGTCTTGCCTAGGCAATTTCTTATCATTGTATTTTCCATAAAAAATGCCTTTGAGGGAGAAAAATAGTCTCTCCCAAACTTTCCTTTTTATGAAAGGTCTTTTCCTCTGGATCGTTCTGCTCCTCCCTACTCTCATCTCCTCTACATCACATCCACTCTCTTGATTTTCCTGCAGTTTGTCAAGTGTTTGCTGCATACCCAACATTGTCCTCCATCTCAGGGCTGTTTGGGCTGTTTTCCTTCCAGCCCAGCAGCAGTGCAGAAGGGATGGGGCTCATCCAGCTACTCCCTTAGCGCTCAGAAGGGATCTAACTTATCTTCAAGCAAAGGTGTAGCTGTGGATACAGCTGGTGCACAAAGCCTCTGGGCTGGTGCACTCACTGCCTGGTTGTGCAGCACTCTCCCAGGGTTCTTGAAAAACCTGCCAGCTCTGGGAAGGAAGACAGCACAGCAATGGAAATGTGCCTGAGCTGGAGAGAATTGCCAAGATTTGAAGGCCATAGAAGTGCTCCAGAACCAGAATGATTTAATGGTGTCATTACTTCTTCATGCAACACTCACAAGGTTTTTTATTAGATTTCCCCATCGTCCCAGTCTTTCCTGCTATCCACTGCAGAAGCAGGCTAGCTTGAAATAAGCACCTGGGGCTGTTATACTGTATCACTCAGTTTAATTAACTTTTAAATCATATAATGTCACTTGGATACCTTTCTAAATTCTACAAGCCTAAGAGGTAGTGATAACTGTAGTTCCATTCAGTTTCTACCCTTGATAAAATCACCTTCTGGAGGCTACAAGGTTCTTCTCCACTCTCTCCTCCCTACCAGACCTGCTCTCCTTTAAAGAGAACAGGCTGTAACCAAGGGACTGGTGGCTTAAGGGCTTGAAAATATGGTCTAGAGTCATTGTCAGGTGGTATCTTTGTGACTTGGGATCAGTGAAGCAGCTCTGTGGCATCCAGCATAACTTTATAGTGGTGATTTCGTAGGCTCTTTTTATACAGCAATTTTATGCTCTTGGTTGTGATATGATCTTGCCCAGAGGGTGACAGACAGAAGGGACAATGCATTAGGAACAGTTTCATAGTGTTTAAAATAGTGGTTAAAATCATAGTGTTCCATAGCGGTTAAAACTGCTTGGCAGGGTTGTCTCTTAATATTGATTTGTGCTCTTCTCTGACACAAGTTGCCTGAGTGCTGGTGTTTCTCCTACCTCAAGAAAGCACCAGCTGTGCATTTTCCCTGTGTCGGGCTTTCAGAGCCACTAAATGCATATGGTAACATCCATCTATATGGCATTTTGTAGGCATTTAGAGCAGAATAACAGGGGAAAGAGCTAAAATAAGAGACTGGCCCTTTTCCTCAGCCCCAAGGAGGGAGCAATCCAAGTGGTTAGTGTCTCATAGCTGAGATCTTTGCACTGAGCTGAGTCCACCATGTGCCCAGGAAGCTGAATCGCAAGAGCAGTCAAACATTAGTTGTTCAGGCTAATCTTTTAGGATATTCGTTATTCTACACAGAAACAAAAAAAGGGGGTGGGGTGGGAAAGTGCTTAGTAGTGATGGAGAAGAGGAGCACTGAAGGATCAGGAGGCAGAAAGATGAAGGTGCTGTGATTTGCTGAGCACTTCCAAGTTCAAAGTGCGCCAAAAGCACTGAGTAGAGTCCACATTTAAGGAAATGGTTGAGAGATGCCTTTGAAAATGTCTAACCAGAGTGTGAAGAGAAAAAACAGAGGAGATGGGAATTAAACCTGGCAATTTTTAGCATAGAAATTATGACAGTGTGTGGGAGGGGAAAACTCAGTGTTACAGAAGAAGGGACCGAGGACTACCCTTAGCATGGATGTGATGGAGAGAGTCCATGAAGCCAGAAAGAGATCAGCATCAGGTTGAGGGACTGTGTGGACATAAAAATGGGAGAAGTGAGAAACTTCAAGAGTTAATAGTCCAGAAATTAATATGAAGATACCTGCTGGTGAGAAATGGATGGGTTGGGAAAGGCCACCAAAAAGGTCTCACTTATGGTAACCTCAGAGGTGGAGGTTGCATTGATCAGCCATGCAACAGTGTCTGCATCTGCTTCATCTTTATTTAAAGTTTTGAGCATAAGCTCTTTCTGCAGTCTCAGCAGCATGAATGAGCAGGGCTGCTGTCAGCTCTGTACCATCCTGCTGTGCTTCTGCTCTCTCCTTTCCTGGTACGTTTCTCACCATCCGGGATGTTACCCTCCAACTTGACTGATTTGCAGAAACCCAAGTGATTCTTGAGCTTTTTTATGTTTGGGTTTTTTTCTTCCTTGCGCTCTGCTCTGAATGCACTAGGAGCAGGAAACCTACATGAATGCAAGTCAAACCAAAAGATTCCTGAGACCATTAATGCGTAGTACCAACCTCATCCTTGTGTGGGGTGGTTATTACAAGACCCTTGACAACCCAAGTGAGGATGAATTTGTAGGATGTCATTAAGCTCCCAGGATTTCTCGGTGCCAGTCAACATGCAAGTTGAAAAGCTCCCCCATTTCCTTAAGATAGGGAAGGAAGCAGGTTGGGGCATGACTAATGCTGGAGTGAGCTGCACTTCTGTGATGCAAGGGGGGAGCTGTTCAGTTAGGATGCTGTATTTTGATCTCTTTCCTTTGCAGATTTTCTAACAAGTTTTCCATCTTTTTCCCTCTGTCTGTGAAAAGAGAGTGAGCTGAAGTGGCCGTTTCACGTTGCTGCGTTGCTGAGAGTCGCCTGACATTGGTGCTTTGTTTCATCCCAGGGAAGGTCAAACGTGATGCTAGGGGAGCAGCCAGTGGGAGCTCCCTGGGAATAATCAATAAGAGGGAACATAGGGAAGGAGCAAGCAGGGCTGAGAGATAACATCTAGCCCATGTTTAAGAAAAAGGAGAGAGAGGCGCAGGGCTGGGAAGTGGGGGCAAGGGGGAGGAAGGTGGTAAGAAAGCCAAGACCTGGCAAGAAACTGCATGATAATGAGGCATAGGTGATAGCAAAATGATAAGTCAGCAGAGCTGGATGAGGTGGTGATGTCCAGCTTTTCAATTCCAGGCAGGTACTGCTGCGTTTGCAGCTGTAGCTCCTCAGGAGGAGGCAGCATGTGCCTGGGAATGGGAAACGAAGAGCAAGGGGACAGGGAAATGAAGGGGAGGAGGGAGCTGGGGACAAGTGTATGCTGACTCCTTGGTGCTTGGAGAGCAGGAGATGCACAGACAGAGCAGGACACTCGGACCTAGAGCTGCAAAGAGGGAGAGGAGGGAGTGTTTGCTCTTTCAGCTCTGTTAGGCTCCTCGACCAGGGGTCTGTTGGAGCAGTGCTATTCTACTCGTGGACAATCTCGTGCCATATTGTGGTGAAGTGAACCTGGTGCAATTACCCTTTGTTTCCAAGTGCCTGGCTTGGCAGCATTACAAGTGCTGTGTGGGCTGGTTATGAGTGGGTCTGTGATAGACCTGTACACACAGAGTCAAAAATTAATAGCCTCCTGAGAAAGAGCTGCGTTGGACAAGTCCTATAAGGTCACTGGAGCAAAAGAGGGATGGAGAAGCCTGTATATTTTTATTTCAAGTTCAGGAGTCTCCAGCCTCTGAAGCCATGATCTACTGATAAAGGCCTAAATAATTCAGGGTTTTCTGTAAACAAGTATGGCACAAAATCCTGCTTCACCAGGAGACGTGTTTCTGCCCTCAGCACATGCTCTTCAGGGGGACTGATGATGATCTCTACGTCTCCTGGTTTTCCAGCAGCAGCCCTGTAGCCCATTTGCCCTGAACCTGGCACCCTCTCTCCCCATTTCTGTCTCACATCAGCATGGCTCGAGTGGGCTCCTGTGAGTTCAGGCTCTTTTGGAGAACCTCTGGGATGATTCACCTGGCAAACATTGGCAGCAGCCTGTGCCCTGTAAGCCCCCAGTGGAGCTGTGGGGAAGCACAGGTACACTGTCAGCCTTGGCTTCAGCCCCACACTTCCCCAGAGCCTGTCCTGGCCAGCTCTCAGGTTTTTGCAGCCTCTGCCTTTGGTGTCTCCACCTCTGCAGTATTTATTGTGCTTACACTGTTGTATCACACTTTGCATTCCTTGACTAACTCATTAAAAGGTAATGTCCAAGAGTTAGCCTTCTGCACCCACTCCAGGGAGGCTTTTCTCATATGTTGGCAACTTTCAGTGGTTCATCCCTACCAACCCAGGTATGTGTAGATGCCGAGAAGAATTAACCCCACTGGTGCCAGTAGGTAACCATTGCAAAGGCAGGGATGAAGCCATCTCCATGGCTGCAAGTTGTATCAGCTCTGCCTGTGTGCATGGTTGTGTTTACCCACGTGCTACAGTCATGCTGATCTGCAGGTAAATATGCAGAAATACCTGATTTTGCAAGAGAGACCTGGAACATGCCTATACATCCATAGGGATGTAGGAATGAGTGTTGTGTTCTGTTGAGTGATACGGTGTAATCCCCCCCAGGAACTCATGCTACTATTGTGACTGCTCCAGCCATGGCACACGGGTGTCACTTTAAAAAGAAAAGTTGCTCTGCTTAACAGATTTTGTTTAATCTATCCCTGCAGCCTCCCTCCCTCTGAAATAATTTTGACTGCTCAAGTCTTAGAATAGACAAGCTTACTGTTTCAGACTGATTTAAAATCTTCCATTTAGTGCCACGCGGTCAGGAAACAGACATTCATCCTGTTGGGAGAGGAAGATGCATTGCTTCCCAGTGGCCCCAAAACTTGCATCTAGCCTGGAAAGTCCTAAATTTAATGCACTGTAATTTAGTGACATGTTTATCTACAGAAACTCTACTTGCTGTTGCAGTCTCTGGACTTAAGTTAGAAGAGAAAACTTGGTGTGACAAGCGTAGATGTTATATCTATACACATATACTTATTACATATATTTATATATGTGTGGAATAAAAATTGTCCAATCTTAAAAGCATTTATTTTTTGACATTTTATTATCACAGACAGCACAGCTTGATATGTGGATTCAGGAACAAGCAAATTGTTCTGTCTTTTTAGTCCAAGGTTTTCTGACTGTCTCTTGATGCTGGGAGGCAGGATCTCTTGAATTGTTTTTTATTTTTTTATTTTTTTTTCAGAACAAGCTGTTTAATATTAACACTGATTACCCAGTTACTCATTTCAAGGGAAGCAATAGCCCTTTTAGGATCTTTGGGGACTTAATTTTCTTCTGGATTTATGGGCAGCCACCCAGATCTCTCCAGCATGGTTTCTTTTCTCCATCTGTATTTTTCCAGAGAACTCTGTAAAGATATTCAAGTGAAAGTTATTTCACATTGATCCTTTGGCTTTTCCCATCTTTTCTCTCTCCTTATTGAATGTTACATTGTGTTTATAATTTTTTTCAACCTTTTCACAGAAGATGAAGCGAGACAGGAACCAGCTACTATTACACAGGAGAGGCAGAGGTGTTTGACTAACTTGTCTGAGAACTGTCAGCATCTAGGGGGTGATAGTGGATAAGGTAAAGAAGAGTTGTCTGAAGAACTCTTAGGGAGAGAAAATGAGAGCAAACTCTGTTCTTCCAAGGCATTACCTGAGGAGGATCTATTGCAAATTACCAACAGGCAGTGTTTTACCAGCTCTGAACTATAAATGAGTTTGATTTAAGTTTGGGTCTGTGTGTGGAGCTTACAGTGCTGAAGTCCCTCCACCATTTAGTGCAGCAGTTCCTCTTGTATTGCAGGCTCTGTGCAAGAACTGAGTCCACAGTTTGAACAGGTGATGTGGAGTCCCGTTAAGGCATTATTGCCTGGATAAAGAGCTAAACCCTGATGGGTTTTTGACAGGCAACCTCCTGGGAAGAGGGAGAAGTGTCACAAAGTGCTGTGTCAACAGGGGCCACATAGCTTGTGCTTCTCATGCTGTACAACACTTCTTACCAGTACACACTTGCTTTCCTCCTCATAGGATGAGAAACATATGAATCAATGGCACTGCCTGCTCTGTGTCCCATAAATGAGAGAAAGATGTAGCTTGTTTGACTTTTGGTTTTCTGTGGTCTTTAATTGCCTCTCCATTATATCATCTAGAGTCCCTTTCTCCAGCTTCTTTCATATCTATCTTCAAGAATGATGAGCAGTTGAGTGTGATATGCCTGGAAGGTGACTGTCAAAACACACTGAATTATGCAGCCATCCAGGATTCTCTTTCTTTTCACTCATTCTCATTTGAGGATTGCTGGAAGAATATTTGCAGCATTGGACTGGGAGGTCAGGATTGCTTTTAGATTATGTGGGAGACTTTGGATTTTGGGTGATTGAAAATGTTAATCTTGGGTAGTCTTTCTATGTGTTGAGGTTTTACACACTATTGATACAGTCCTGGGGCTCTGTGGATCAGATCACTCTGCTCATCCCACTGTGAATTCTGGTTTGTTCCCTGCATTGTGTTCCCAAGTTTTTTGTTTGGTTTCAAATGAGTGACTTATTTAGCCTTTTGATGGCCAGATATTTTTGTATAATGACATTTTCCCAGGGATGATTCTGATTTTTTTGCCTGCTTAATTAAAGATCCCTGGAACTAGCATTGTGCTGGCCTATGCAGTTCACATCTCCCCCATCTATCACTACCATAAAACTGTGGTTAAAGAAACCTTATCTCCCTCAAGGCAAAACACAAAGAGATGCATGTAGGCTGCACTGACGTTATCTTTGATAGCTCTGCTCCACTTTGATGGCAGCTCACAGAGCCAGGTGGCTTCATCCTGCTTTCCCCATCCCTCAGCAAATCCAAGGCTCCCAACATCTGAGCAGCCCTTTTTGGGAAGCTGGTGGGTGTCCTGCAGGCTAGGGGCAGGGTGCAACCTGTCTTGCCAGTGACACAGGGAGAAAAGTTGGAGATGCAGATGAACCCCAAGCCAACAGTGGCCTCTAGCTGGCCCCAGGCTGGCAACTGAACCACAGCTGGATCCATCCAGGCAGACCCTGGGGGCAGGGCTGTGTTGCTCCAGGGGTGGTGTTTATCCAGGGATGTGCCTTTGTACAGCACAATGCAGTCATAAAAATTAATTAATACATTTTACAGTCTTGAAGTACAGCCTGGGGGAGAAGGAGTGCCTCTTAGGCTTCTTTAAAGTAATTCAGGGTTTCATGTAATAATAATAATAATATTTATTACTTATTTGGGACCTACACATTTCATTGATGTTTGCCATCAGCCTAATGTGCATTTTGCTGATGCACAACTTCTGGCTGATACTGTTGCATAAATAAAATGAGCCCTGTTAATTTCAAACTCCTTGAGAAACATATACATGGAAAAATGTAAAGCTTACTCACAGAAAAAGGGCAAAATCAGC
>NW_009954215.1:6178196-6185251 GCF_000747805.2 Chaetura pelagica | reverse complement strand
AGCAGGAAAAGAGAGATATTATTTTCAACAGCATCGTTTTAATTAGAGTGATAATTAATTCCTTTCCCTGACATGCACATGCAGATTACTCTTTTAAAATATTCCTACTTGAAATAAAATGACTTAAAGCTATGTACCAGGGGAGCAGATCATAAATCTAAGGGAGAAAATTTGAGACTGCATGTATTTTGAGCACTCCTTTAGAATCCAAAATGGTCACTGGAAGACATGCCATAAAACCTAACTGCAAGGTGAACAAAATACTCCTCAAGCCCTCAGTGCTGAGAACAAGCTGAGGCTCTATGAAGGTGCAGGGGGCTGATGAAGTGGAAAATTGAGTTAATAGATATTGCATGTACACAAATTACATCAGCTGTGCTCTGTGTCCATGGGATATAATACTTCCTACTCTTGGTATAGATCTGTTGTATTTCCATAGTTTTTTGTGACATTATGGACTTGGATGCTTCCTCATGGTGGGATCTTGTTTGGAAAATGGATGTGGAAGCAAGAGATTGCTTTAGAAAGGGTGGGAGAAAGCCAGAAGCAGGCTTAGATCAGAGCAGGAGGTGGCAGGAGGGCCTGTGACAGTGCAGACATCAGAGCTGGGTTGGACATGGGGTGGCCCAGGGCAGCTCTCCTCAGCTGAGGACAAGGTGGCTGCAAGCCTCTGGTGAGCTCATTTCTTTTGGTGGGGGCTAGCTGGCTGTGGGACAGAGATGGGTAATTCTGGAGCTTGATCTGAGCTTCAATTATGGTGATGGAGAATTAACAGAGAAGGTTGCAGGAAGAAGAGGACAAGACATCAAGGGCCAACACAGAGATTGAAGGTGTAAAGAGGAGAGAAAAAAAGTTGCAGTTCTGGAGGAATCCAGGCATGCATTGCTCTTACAAGTTTTTCTTAAATCATCTCATTATTCCCTTTATAACTCCCTCAGCCACACGGGAGGAAGCCCCTCTGTTTTGCCACATACCAAACCACAGCTTGGAGCTGTTTTTTCCCAGCTGACATCACCCCAGTGCCCAGATCTCTGTCTCTCAATGCCATGGAAAGCCAGTGAAATGATTGGGCACAGCAGGGAACCATCTCACTGCTTCCCTGTAATTACCTTTGTGAAAGGGCCTCCACGGAGAAGACAAGCCTGGAGAACCTGCTGCTAAGTGGGAGATTTCTCCCGAGGGCTGATCCTACATGCAGGCAGTGCCAGCCCTGCTCAGAGAATTGAGTTGTTGAGCTGTGCTGCCCAGCCGAGGTTTGATTTCTTATGGCAGTGATTAAGACTACTCATTTAGGGACGTAAAAGGAGTGGGCTCTCTAATTGCATATACAGATGTTTCCAGACATAAAGCAAAATGATGGAGGGAGGAGGCTGTAGCATCCTGCTCACTGTTCTGCACAGACAGACTAGTGCCAGAAGGAGGAATTAAAGAAATGGAAGGGAAAATAAACCAAAGAAGCTTTTTTTCATCTGTGAAGAGGATAATACCAGAATGGTCATGAAAGGAAAGGTGGAGAGAAAATGTGAGTGTGAGAGAATGGAGCTCAGGTTGTCCATGCTAGGTTATTTTGCTGCATCCAGGGCAGGTTCTGGGCCACAGAGCCACAATCAGCATTTCAGCCACAAAGACCTCACCAGCCCTATCTTCAGTGGCACTAATTAAGAGGGAAGAGTTTCTTCCATTGCCTTTTTGACAAAAAGATTTCCGCACATCACTTTGTTCAGTTACTTTTCTCCAGGGATCATCAAGCTGGGGAAATACTGTTTCCTTCTTGGAGGCTTTAATTAAACTAGGTTTGAAGGACCTTGGTGAACCTCAGGTGCCTTTCAATTTGCAGAGGGCTTTGCAGCACTGAGATGAGCTGCTGGGATGGAGATCTACAAAACCCTTGACTGGAGAAATCTGATTCAGCCAAGCTCTGTCTAGAGCCACAAAGGAGATGTAATTGTGTACTTTTGCCTGCCAGAGTTGTCTAAAAATGACTTTTTTTTGGTTGCTTTTAGAGGTCCTTGAGCCTTGAATAGTTCAGTTGAAGGCAAAGAGAACATGACATAGGTGGGGCCACAGGGACTCTTCCTAAGAGCAGCACAGCCAATCTGCTTCTTAGACTTTTGCCACAGTCATATGCTGCAGGTTGCTCTCCCTCCTCCTCTCTTGGCCTTAGTGAAGGCCAAGGTGACTGAAGAACCTGTTGAAGGCCTTTGCAATCCTCCTCATTGCTTGCTGAGTGGAGGGGCCTCATCTCCTTTGGAGAACAATGAGGAGTTTGCTCCAGGTCTCCTCCTATAGTGGGTCAAAAGCAGCATTTTCTTTGTCTACCTGTCTTCTCTGCAAGTTGGACACATGATCTGAAAGGGAGGTCATGTGGGCATATGCCAGATTTCCCTGAATCATGGGGGTCATGTTCACACCTATCCAGACAGGTGTATCCCATCCTCGTTCACTGCCACATTTCAGCCATAAGCTCCAGCACTTCTCTGGGTACCAGAGGCTGCTATTTTCTGCAGTGGGACCCACCCCTCCATAACTATCTTTTTTCTTTTGCTTAACAGTCCCCAGTCTCATTTCTTACTTGCCCTTGTTCAGCACTTGGTGCTGAATCTAATTTAAATAGATTTTATGTGTAAAGGCAGTCACAGGGCATGTCATGGTAGGGAGAGAGATGGTTAAATGTCTCAGCCTTAGCTTTAAGCACTGATTTTTTTGGGGGTCTTTTTTTGTTGTTTTGGGGCACATCCAAGTTTCCAGGACAGCTGAAGGTGATCGAGATGGCACCTTAATTGAAAGGGGTCAGAGCATTGCATGGGTTTTTTGCATTAACATTCTGTGCATATTCCTTTTTAAACCCAAAGGCTCTGCCCACTGTTCCTTGGTGGCCTTCAGAAAGCGAGCTCCTGGTAAAGGGCTTAAAAGGCAATATTAAAAGGGGAGAGAAAGAACTGAAAGGGGGATTACAAATCCAATAAAAATTGCTCTCAGGAGTAGACAGTATCTGCTGGACAGGAAATATATCTGAGTTTGTGACTAGCTGCAAAATACCTCAGCCACAGAAAGTCTTGAGCAGAGGGTAAGCCTTTTGCACAGTTAATCATCAAAGACAAGCAGAGGACACTTAGCTTGCACAGGGATCAAGTCTGAAGCCACCTCATGCATATTGCAGTGGCTGTGTCCACACGGACGTTGGAGAACTGATGGAGCAGCCGCCGGGGAAGAAATTGCTGATGCCTGTTAGTGTGTGCAGCATGTTGTTGTGGAAGTGGGTAGCTTGGCTTTGGAAGGTGACAGCCAGCCTGCTTTGCACTTAGTTCACCTGATACTTGGGCTGTGTCGTGGTCACGTGGAGATCTCTGGTGATCTGGGGTTTGAAGGCTGTGAAAATGGGGTGTTCTGTGCTTTTGACACATGGGTGACACGGGTGACAGCATCAGTTGCAGCTTTCCTCTAGAATGGGGACAAGTTATTGGGGCATCTCCAGAAGGTGTCAACGGTTGATGATGCTTTTAGCATCCCACTGGTTTGTGAGGGATTGTTCTCTATCACATTCATCGTGTGCAGATTATCATACAGATAATGTGAAGAGTTTTCATCAGTATTTATCTGTTCTGGATCTGACAAGGGAAAATGCTCTTAATCCCACCAGCAGACAGTGGCGAAGGCAGCAGATCTGACACTGCACCTCTCTCTGTGCTTCGTTCCCTGAATGCTTTGTGTTACAGGCTGCTTTTTTTTGGTTTGGACCTGTTCTTTTTGTGGATGCTCTTTATGGCTGCATCTTTCATCTGAGCAGCAGAGCGAGCGGGGGTGGGAAAGGCAGGATGCTGGCACAGCCCCTCTCTGTGCGCCGCCTATGAAGTGCCTTGTGTAGACTTTGTCAGAGTCTTTCTAAGAGCATCTGCCTCCAGTTGGGGTAATTACTACTCTCAAGCTGTAGTAGTGAGTATCTCGTTGATGGAATATGAAAGTGAGCAAAATGTCAGTTCAGCACTGTGTGGAGGCCTCACTGACACGCAGGCTGCTTCTGAAATTGCTGGCGTTTTTTTTCAGTTAATTGCCTTTTTAATCATAGTGAAATTGCTCCTATTTGCATGAATATTCCAACAGCAGGATCAGTTTGCTCTTGTCACAGATACTCGCTACATATCACATTCAGTTTTGTTCAATATGCCTTGTATTTAGAGGAACAAACTTTTTTTTCCCCCCTCCTGGATCCTCTGCCTGCTGCAGAATGGGCAAACACTGTTTTATTTATTT
This sequence comes from Chaetura pelagica, assembly GCF_000747805.2. NCBI lineage: Eukaryota > Metazoa > Chordata > Aves > Apodiformes > Apodidae > Chaetura > Chaetura pelagica. The sequence continues at coordinate 6,181,000 of NW_009954215.1, read as the reverse complement.
CAGGAATTATTGTTCCCTGCCCTTTACCTGCCTCCACCTCCAGAATTAGAAAACAATTATCTTAAAAGAGAAGCCCAGATTAGTCCTAATCATTAAAAAGGAAAAATAGGAAAACCATGCCCTCACGATTTGGAAACAGCATATGGGAGCAGTGCTCATGGCAGCAGAGGGCAGAGGTGCCATGGGTGTCCCAGCTGCCTTGGATGGGTGTGCCCAAGTGTTGCTAAGATGCAATGAGAGAGTTGCTCGGAGTTAGAGGCACACCAGGATGGACCTGTCCCCTTTTGAGGCAGTAAAGCAATCGGAAACAGACTGGACCATTAGTCACCTCAAACTGTCAAGTTTTACGCAGAAAACATTGATTTGAATGGTAATTTCTGCATAAAAATTAATGGTGCAATAAAATCTTAATTTGGAGTTTCAGAACAAATAATGTAATAGTAAAAGGCAGCATCCTGGAGTAATTTGAAAATGAATTAGGCCAGCGGAATCAATCTCTCCCCGCTGAGACGCCTTTAATTGATCATCCCCATAACAGCTAGTTTACAAACATATCATCAGAGTGCTTGCTGCCCTGGCACCTTCCAGGCAACACATCTAGCATCCTTATGGACACCAGTACATCCCCCCACGTTCCTCTGGGTCCCAGTAATGAGACCACGGGGAGGAAATAAATCAAGCGTGGTCATGTGGTCAGTTCATCATGAGTCTTTGAGGTTTGAAGAGGGGAAAAAACCTTCTCCCACAAGAAGCAGAGATTGCGAGTCTAAAATTAGCGGAGCCCTTCAGATTGGCAAGAGGCAAGTGGTGAATCCCTGTGGGTCCTCCGTGCTGACAGCACTGTTAATGCATCAGCTTGGGTGAGGGTGGGGAGAGCTGTGTGTGCATCAGGAATAATACGTGTTTGACGTCTGGTCTCGTTTGTCAGAGTGATGCTGGGGGCTGAGCTGTGATAGGGGCAGGAATGCTGGAGATTTGCTCTGAAATGTAGAAAAAAAAAAAATGTCCTGCTTCTTACTTAATTACAGTCATGGCAGTTGCTATGTTGAAATACTGCTTTAAAAGCCTTTGTGAGTAATTAGTGTCAAAAATCTAAGATCTACAAAGCTATAAACTCACAGCTTGGTAATATTACCAAGTACTAATTAAAAACAAGAAAAAAAGAAAAGTCTCTCTTTCATGATAAGATTTCCAGCGTAGCGAAAGATAAAAACGATGCAATTTGCAGATGATAGGAGGGGAAAAAAGGAAACCAGGAAACCTTAGAGAAGGATTGAGGAGAGAAGAAAGTCAGTATCAATGAGGCTGTAGATCTCTGGGTGATTTGGTAATGATAAGGGTAAGGGAAGTGAAATATTGGAGTCTGAAGACAGAAACATAGGCAGGAATATATCCTGGGAGCATCATGTGCTGTGAAACAGATGAGGTTGAAGATCAGGCATTATGGATGAGAGGGCTAAAGTTACTGCTCTGTTTGGGACTAAATAACCTGGCACCGCTCTCAGGAGCAGTGAACTATTTCAGGAATGTCCTAACTGGCAGAAATATATTGCATACAAATCCACAAGTGTATTGTGGCTCCTTGTGAGGGATGTGTGAGATCCCATCCGTATTCCTCCTGACCAGTCTGGACCCTTACTGGACTGGTGTTACAGGAACAGACCTTGTCTGGCAGAGGGAATCCAGGCTCACACGTAGCAGCTCAGAGAATTTGGTTATACTGAGATGAGGTGTTTATCTTTTGGGAAAAAGATTAGGATGAGACCTCATTAAGGTATAAAGAAAATCCTGCTGGGAGTAAACGATCAAGGCTATTTGGGTAATTGTCAAATGCATGTGTATTTGACATAAAGCTGGTCTGAAGAAGGACCTGAGTTCTACAAAAAGTAAGATGATTTATTTTTTAACAGCACTTAATAATTCAGTTATAATAACAACTTGTGCTTCCTCATGCCTTCCAATTTAAGATTTGAAAGCACTTCATAACCGTGAATTAAGCTGCCTTGGACCATTATGAAGTACAGCAAGTATTCCTCTATTTTACAACCTCAAAAAGGGAGGAACAGCATGTTTACAAGGCAGCACAGCACGTGCAGGATTATGTCTTCATTTTAATCTAGCTGGGCATTTCCTCTGGGCTTTGCCTGCTCATGGAGTGCAGTCTGTGCTGGTGCAGAAGCTGTCTCCTGACTTGGAGTGGTTCTTCATATTGCACCTTCCTGCTTTCTGATACCTTGCTCTCTGAGGAAACATTGAGATATTTATGAATGAGAAAAAGAGCAGGTGGCCACGTGCTGCCCTGTTGACAGCTCAGAGATCCTGTGGGTGTCTCAGCACCAGCGGGTTGAGTTTTTTCCATGCTTAGCCTCATTAGCATTATGGTTTGTGCCAGCAGCATCACAGGAACCCAGGACAAGGAGCAACTTCTATGCTATTTACATCTGATGTGTCTTGCAAATAGGTGTATCTTGACTGCCATTGCACCATTGAGGAAAGTCCCTTCCCCTGGTGCCCTGCACTGTTCCAGATACACAGCTAAAGAGCAGCAAAATCAGAGGCTCGTTTTTTGAAGTGTTTCTTGAAGGTTTCTGTTCACCTTTCCAACTTAACAGAAGCATCTGCAAGCAGGTGGCCATCTGGGTCTGGGAGCTGTGTTGTTTCAACTATGCCAGCCATGAGAACGAAGCTGCAGATGGTTTTGTTGCACATCACAGGCTGTTTTGAGTCTGGAGTTGTGTGGCTGCTCTTTTCACCTTGACAGCTCTCTTGTGGAGGGACCATTAGTATGGGTGGCAAGTCAGCAG
>NW_009954215.1:6154209-6177964 GCF_000747805.2 Chaetura pelagica | reverse complement strand
GGCCCATGAGAAGGGTTGGCAGGTCAGCGGAAATAAAATTGTCCTGCCCTTAACAAGCTGCCCCCACCTGACCTTGAAGACATTATTTTGTTTCCTGGATGTTTTAAATTAAGTGGTATTTCAGCTAAGGTGGTTACATATAAATTGGTTGGGATAATGCTTGAGCTGAACATGCCCAGCCGGTGCCTGTTAACTCCCTGGTGCTTCAACCTGTGCCTGCCATCCTGTTCACCAACACAGGTTTCCTCTAGATAATGCATTTTCTCCTTAGTTTTCCTCACTCTGCCTCTCTTTGTAGCATGAGAATACAGACCAGCCTGCTTTGACAGATGTGTCACACATGAAGCTTGGGACCTTGGGTTTAGTCTGTTTTGATGGCATGTGGGTACACAGGACCTAGGACAAGAGTCTGCAGGAGGGAGCTGTACTGAGGAGATGTTTGCACAAATCCTTAATGGCACATGCTGCCTACTGTATTTGTTTCTATACCTTGAGTTCATCCTCTAACACTGAGACCTCACAGGAACATTTCTGCAAGTTGCAGAAAGAGCTAATTTGAGGTTTCTTCTTCATCATCCAGAGGACTGAATACCCCTGGGTCATTACTGGCATTTCTTCTAAAAGCTGCTTCATGGGAAGGCGTTCCTAGAAAAATTATCTACCTCACTGTTATTCATGCCAAAATGTTGGGGCAATCTTATTTGTCTTCTGCCACATAGCTAGTTACTGCATGGGGGTGTGCTTGAGGCTTCAGCAGTTCACTGTTGTTTGTTAGAGATTAAAAAATAACAATTTGTGGTGTCATTAAATCAGTGCAGCTAGTGAAATCAAAGCCTCAAACACCATCAGAGGTCTCCATGTCTCCTAGGTGAAAAAGCTGCAAGAGCAACAGAATAGCCATGTTCCCCTTGCTGCTCTCATCCCATCAGGAACATTGGTGGGGGAAAGGGGATTGCTGCATTCCTCCAGTCTGTCTTCTAAACAGAGAGATACTTAACATGTCAATAAACAATAGAAAACAAGGAGGATGTGTGTTCAGAAGCACTTCAAGCTTTGGGCTAAGTATTTCTAGAGAGTTTGCTAGGAACAAAAATCTAACTGAAATCAATGGCAGTGTATCTGCTGTTTAATGGCAAACCAATACAGTGCAGCACTGGAGGACAGCATGTTCTCACCTGCCTCTGTGCTAAGTAGGCAAGCTGCTGTGAGCTGATCCAGCTGAGGAGTGTGCATGTGAATGACACCCTCAGGAAGGAGAAGCAGAGATCCCATGAACTTAAGCCAATGTTGGAGTGAAAAGACAGCAACCTCCCAGCTGGCCTAAACTGGGCAAGAGGTATTTGCAGCCATGTATCAGTAGCAGCAGTGTGTGCAGAAGGAAATAAGGGCTACTCATCTCCCAGATAGATATGGCACTTCAGTGGAAGATGGGGTTGAATTTTCTGGCAGATCCTCTCGCTGCCAGCAGCACCTCTGCAATGTCTGTGTGGAGATGGAGCCAGCTGTTTTTCATCCAAGCACTTATCTTACCCAGAAGCTCTGCTGACTGACTGATGGCTGTGCTCATCTTTAATGCAGATGTAGGGCTGTGTGTCAGTGTGCTGTTGAGAGTGAGTTGTGGGCATCTTCTGGTCTCCCTTGGTCTGACATTATTGCTGTATTACTAGGGAAAAAGATAAAAATCTGTAGTAGCCTGGGGAGAAGGATCAATTGTCTGTTGCAACCTGGTTGTTATTAGTCTGAGCGTGGAGTCAGTTTAATGTTGTTGGAATCACTGCTAGCAGGTCTTTGGGCCAGCCAACGTTGGAGGCCACAGGCTGGGCTAGATGGTGTCCTGGCCTCAGTGGCTGAGCAGTCCCAATGCTACCTCAACTTAGAGGGAAGATGGAGAGTGATGACAGAGGTGAAGTGGTGCTGCAATGCTTTGAAGGACACTTTGTAAAGAAAGATAAGAAACAGGTTGGTGATAAGACTGTGTGATATGACTGCTGCTGCACCAGCAAGTTCATGTTGTGGTGGAGGGTCAGTATCCAGCACAGGGAACACATGGAGAAGGTTCAGGTGTCTGGGTCAGCATCCAAGTTAGCTTCAGGTGCAGCTAGTGCTTTCAGGACGTCTGTTTGCACAACTGAGCCAAATTCAGGTAAGATGGTCATCGTATTTACCACCAATCTAGGCAGCCCCTGCTGTGGCCCTTGAAAAATTGTGAAGGGTTCAGGTTTTTACTTCTGTAATGCATGCTGGCAAGCTGTGACAAGAGAATGTGCCTGAATCCAGGATGAACTAAAGTCTGAATGAATTGACAAGTTGATTTGCTATCCTATCTCGTTCAAACCATTGAGATTTTGCAGATCCCACAGCCAAATGAAGGGTCATTGCAGTGATGGTGAGGGATAAGCCAGGACACCGTGCTGCCCTTAGTATTCAATTGGAGTTGTGCAAGATCAAAACTCTAATCTCTTGTTTGTGCCATTTAACTGTTGTAGGTTATCAGGGAATCAAGGTGACCTCTAAAGCAGGGAGGCTGCGTGGGATGCTTTGTACAGGGACCAGTTGTGTTGCACAGTAGAGTTGGTTGTCAATGTACTCATCCTGCAGCCGGGCATCAGCATATTTGGGAGGTCCAGTAAGTCCCTCATTCTTCAGGAAGGAGAGGGGAGAAGCTGTGACCTCTTGGTAATGTAAGTAAAAATCCTGCTATCATTTGAGCTCCACCAGCTGAGCTGTGCTACCAGGATCCTCTGATGGAACAGCAACTCTTTCCTTACAACTAGGAGCTGCTTTTTGGCAGTTCCTCTTGCAGTCCAGCTGTCATGGCTCTCTGTCTTCACATCCTGAAGTGCCCTTACGATGGTCCTGGATTTCCCTGGGAGAAATTTCCTGTATTCCTCCCCACACTCAACAGGAGTGTTGGCATCCACAAGATTTCTTACTGCTCTGAGACTGCCTTCCGCCAGGAACCTGCCTGCACCAAAGTCCCTGGCACAGTTTGAGCTGCAGTTTTGTCTGATCCTTTTAAGAGCTGGGAATGGCTGTTTTTTGATGTCTGATCTCTATGAACATGAAAGGCTTCTCTCCCTCTGACTGTGCATTGGGCAGGGCAATGCCTGTCTCTCCTAATCAAAAATGTAATCAAAGATCTCACTTCTCGTAAAAAATGTATTAAAAAGAAGAAACGATGCAGCACATTTCCATTGGCTTCTCTGCTGGTTTGCTCTGCTTTCTACTTCTGTGCTGCTCTCTCCTGCATTTCTCAAAAGAAGCTCCACCTCAACTTTCCCCGTGTCTTGAGAGGCTTAATTGCAAAACGTTGAGCTTTGAAAACAAACAAAAAAAAAAAAACACCCCACATTGTATTTGGTTCAAGCAAAATATTGATTGTCCTTGAGTTCTCGCAGCGCAGATATTGGCAGCGTTTTGTCAGTGCAAAGAGTGAGGAGAAAGATCACAGCAAGAAAATAAATATGCCAACGGGAAGGAAAAGAAGCTGAGCCAGGAAAATAGTTGTGCCCCATAGCTCCCTCTCCCACAGCTGCTTCTTAATAAATGGTCCATTGACCTGATGTTAATGTTTCCAGTTTACAGTAAGCAGCATTTCCCTTAAACAAGATACTCATCAAGTGAAACGAGGGAATAGAGGGGGTGGAGAGCAGATTTGCAAAACATGCTGGAGTGAGAAAGTTGGAACATACCGTGTGTGTCTCGGGAGTGGGAACATGTCTCAGTGTGTGAATAAATATATAATGTATAGACATATGCTCTCCCTCTCCTCAGAAATAGAGTTCTTTGAATATTTCCAGATTGTGCTGCTCTCGGTAGCACAGTGAAATAAAAGGCAGGGCACTTGTGTGAGGATGTTGGAGCTGGTGACTGAGGGGGTGGGAGGGTGGTGGCTTGGATGGAGCATCCCTGCTGCCCAAAAAGGAGACTGGTCACGGAGAGGGTGCTCAGGCCAGTGTGAGAAGAGCAGTGGTGTGTCTGGAGAGACACAATGTGCTCGGGTTTGCTCATTTTTATCTTGCAGACGAGGGCTAATAATTTACTAATGGAGATCAGATTTTCATACAAATTCAGCTGAGAAGAGCACAGGAGGAGGAATCAGATAAGTGTTAGGACAAAGTTATTTGTTAAATGGATTTTTTTATTGTTTTCTAAGAAGCTTGCTCAGAGCTGTTGTCCTTTTTTTAATTCCTCTTCTGGCATTTGTTCCCTTTTTCACTGCCTCCACAATTCTCCCATTCAAGTTGAAAAAGCCACCTTTGAAATACCAGTGTAACATTAGCAGAAATTATTAGCAGCAGTGATTTCAATATTCAAATGGACATAATATTTAGTAATAGACTGGGAGTTGTATAAATAGAGTATGAATGCCTGGTAATGAATCATATCAATAATTTTCACATACAGACTGTGCCTTACATTTCTCAAAGGCCTTTACAAATACCAATTGATTCTCACAGCATGCCTGCTTGGTGGAGGAGTTGTTATTAGTTCTAGCAGAGGGTGAGGATATTGAGATGCTGAAGAATGATGCTGCCTGGGTAGTTCATGCTGGGACCCAAAGTGAGGAATCAAGTCGGAAGCTCTTGACTCCCAGGACTTAATTGTGGGACTATGCAGCTCTGTATGATTTCTTTGGTGTGGCTGGAAGTGGTGATCCTCCTGGATGGTGGCATGAGAGAGGTTGTCTTTGGCAGACCCTCAAGTTTGAGGCTGATGGGATGTGGGTAAAGGCCGGAGTAATGCACAGTGAATGGCAGAACTGGTCTCAGTGGTGCTGTGCTTTACTCTTATAGTCAGGAGTAGCACTCCTGCCTCGTGCAGGTGGGGACTTGAGGGTTTTTTGATCTATGGAAACAAGGTTTTCCATGTAGACAGGTGGCAGCTAATACAGGTGTACTCCAGAAAAACAAGGGGGCATCTTGAATCTGGCTGTACTTTGTAACTCTCACCCACCTCAGTCGAGAAGGTTAATAGCAGGAGAGTACCTGAAATGCTGGAAGTCTCTCCAGCATAGCATCCTGCTCAGCATTCACCACGTTTCCCATCTCTGTTTTACTGTTGCCCTTCTTAATTCTGCAGTAAATTGTTCCAGCCTTTAATGTTTCTCCTGGTGACCCAGGGATGCAGTCAGTGATGGAGATCTTCTTCAGAGGGAAGAGGCAGGTTACATAGTATGTGCCTCAAACAAGAGAAACCTAATTTATTTTTTGCCCTCATTTTGTACTGAATTCAGCAAGACTGTCTTGCTTCCCAGGAGAAGAGGACATGCTCTCAAATTGTATAAAAACATGGCATGGTACTTAAAGCCTTTTTTATTTGTTTTTAAACACATTTTATTTTGACATCTTACTTGCTGTTCTGAGTGACACGGTACACTGAGAAGTTGTCTTTAAGCTGACCACAGTGGCACTTGGCATTTTATTCTGAGAGGTTGCATCATTTCCAAACCCATCAGCATGTTAAGAGTCCTTTAAATTGGTAGAACAACATGGACTACACTGCACTTGTCTGTTTTGAATTTCTTCTGCCCAGTGACCCAAATCATGCAGGTCCTCCCAGTCCATCACAGCTCTCCACACTCCTGACTACCCTTAGTCATTTTGCCATCTCATATTTTTTTCTGTCTCCTAAGTCATCAGTTGCCATCACATTGCCACTGGCCTCCCCAGGCCTCCATGGAGGCTGGCAGGAGACCAAGGGTGAAAGGATCAGCCAAGTTCCTCTGGAGCTGAATAGGCAGAGGAGGGATGGGTCCATTGACCTGATGTTAATGTTTCCAGTTTACAGTAAGCAGCATTTCCCTTAAACAAGATACTCATCAAGTGAAACGAGGGAATAGAGGGGGTGGAGAGCAGATTTGCAAAACATGCTGGAGTGAGAAAGTTGGAACATACCGTGTGTGTCTCGGGAGTGGGAACATGTCTCAGTGTGTGAATAAATATATAATGTATAGACATATGCTCTCCCTCTCCTCAGAAATAGAGTTCTTTGAATATTTCCAGATTGTGCTGCTCTCGGTAGCACAGTGAAATAAAAGGCAGGGCACTTGTGTGAGGATGTTGGAGCTGGTGACTGAGGGGGTGGGAGGGTGGTGGCTTGGATGGAGCATCCCTGCTGCCCAAAAAGGAGACTGGTCACGGAGAGGGTGCTCAGGCCAGTGTGAGAAGAGCAGTGGTGTGTCTGGAGAGACACAATGTGCTCGGGTTTGCTCATTTTTATCTTGCAGACGAGGGCTAATAATTTACTAATGGAGATCAGATTTTCATACAAATTCAGCTGAGAAGAGCACAGGAGGAGGAATCAGATAAGTGTTAGGACAAAGTTATTTGTTAAATGGATTTTTTTATTGTTTTCTAAGAAGCTTGCTCAGAGCTGTTGTCCTTTTTTTAATTCCTCTTCTGGCATTTGTTCCCTTTTTCACTGCCTCCACAATTCTCCCATTCAAGTTGAAAAAGCCACCTTTGAAATACCAGTGTAACATTAGCAGAAATTATTAGCAGCAGTGATTTCAATATTCAAATGGACATAATATTTAGTAATAGACTGGGAGTTGTATAAATAGAGTATGAATGCCTGGTAATGAATCATATCAATAATTTTCACATACAGACTGTGCCTTACATTTCTCAAAGGCCTTTACAAATACCAATTGATTCTCACAGCATGCCTGCTTGGTGGAGGAGTTGTTATTAGTTCTAGCAGAGGGTGAGGATATTGAGATGCTGAAGAATGATGCTGCCTGGGTAGTTCATGCTGGGACCCAAAGTGAGGAATCAAGTCGGAAGCTCTTGACTCCCAGGACTTAATTGTGGGACTATGCAGCTCTGTATGATTTCTTTGGTGTGGCTGGAAGTGGTGATCCTCCTGGATGGTGGCATGAGAGAGGTTGTCTTTGGCAGACCCTCAAGTTTGAGGCTGATGGGATGTGGGTAAAGGCCGGAGTAATGCACAGTGAATGGCAGAACTGGTCTCAGTGGTGCTGTGCTTTACTCTTATAGTCAGGAGTAGCACTCCTGCCTCGTGCAGGTGGGGACTTGAGGGTTTTTTGATCTATGGAAACAAGGTTTTCCATGTAGACAGGTGGCAGCTAATACAGGTGTACTCCAGAAAAACAAGGGGGCATCTTGAATCTGGCTGTGCTTTGTAACTCTCACCCACCTCAGTCGAGAAGGTTAATAGCAGGAGAGTACCTGAAATGCTGGAAGTCTCTCCAGCATAGCATCCTGCTCAGCATTCACCACGTTTCCCATCTCTGTTTTACTGTTGCCCTTCTTAATTCTGCAGTAAATTGTTCCAGCCTTTAATGTTTCTCCTGGTGACCCAGGGATGCAGTCAGTGATGGAGATCTTCTTCAGAGGGAAGAGGCAGGTTACATAGTATGTGCCTCAAACAAGAGAAACCTAATTTATTTTTTGCCCTCATTTTGTACTGAATTCAGCAAGACTGTCTTGCTTCCCAGGAGAAGAGGACATGCTCTCAAATTGTATAAAAACATGGCATGGTACTTAAAGCCTTTTTTATTTGTTTTTAAACACATTTTATTTTGACATCTTACTTGCTGTTCTGAGTGACACGGTACACTGAGAAGTTGTCTTTAAGCTGACCACAGTGGCACTTGGCATTTTATTCTGAGAGGTTGCATCATTTCCAAACCCATCAGCATGTTAAGAGTCCTTTAAATTGGTAGAACAACATGGACTACACTGCACTTGTCTGTTTTGAATTTCTTCTGCCCAGTGACCCAAATCATGCAGGTCCTCCCAGTCCATCACAGCTCTCCACACTCCTGACTACCCTTAGTCATTTTGCCATCTCATATTTTTTTCTGTCTCCTAAGTCATCAGTTGTTGGGCTGAAACAATTGATTCCTGCCATCACATTGCCACTGGCCTCCCCAGGCCTCCATGGAGGCTGGCAGGAGACCAAGGGTGAAAGGATCAGCCAAGTTCCTCTGGAGCTGAATAGGCAGAGGAGGGATGGGTGACCCACAGCAAAGTTTTCCAGAGTTTAATTGCTGAGCCCCAACCCCAGTTCAGTAAACTCCCACCATTCTTCGTACAGGGACCAGAGACAACCTCATTGTCTTATCTTCTAGATAAGATTTGGCTGCATCTATCCTTCTATATCTTTTTTTTTTTTTTATCCCTACATCCTTATCAACTTGTAATTCAATGTGGAGTTTTACCTTTCACTGCCCAGTTTCTAAGATACTTTAATACTCTTTTTTAATGGTCTCTACCTGAATAGTCTATCTGATATATCTACCTGATAGTATCTCAAAATAGTACTTGTAGTTTCATTAACTCTTTCAGACAAGAGTGTGTGTATTAATGTCAAGAGGTCTTTCTTCTATACAAGCTGTACTTTTCCAGCTGGGTTATGTTGCATTCCTCTAGGCTTTACCTCAGGTATTTTGTTCCATGAACTGAGCTTAGCATGTTCAGGGAATAGATTTATTTTTTTTTCTTTTCCCCCCTTCTTAAGAAAAAGAAAGCAAAGGGAAAACATAGCAACAACAGCATGGCAACAGCAGCTGCTGCACAAAAGAAAAATAGGCAAACAGACTTCTGAAACGTGTATTCACAGGGAAGCTATTTTAAGCTATTTCTACTGGTTGGTGAGTATGTGGGAGTTTTATAACAAAATAAGTGAGAAAATAGCTTACAAATAATTTATAAGAAACTTTAAATGAGACCGTATCTTAATGACTTCAGCCCCCTAGCTGGCTGTCCACATGCACAAACATAAAGGTCAACTCTGATCTTCCCTGTTTATATATTGCAAATTTGCCCATAGACACATATAAAATTCAATACCAAAAAAAATGTCAGTGGAGCATTAAGGTTAAATAACTGGGCACTAAAAAGTAAAGAATTGTGCATGCCTGCATAGAAATTTAAGAATAAATCCATCTCATTATGTCTGCCTCTGCCTTTGCCCCTTAGTGGCAGAGGATGCCAGGGGGACTCCACAGCCTGAATGTTTCTGGAGGATTTGCAGGATCAGGAAATGGCTCCCAGTGCCACTGTCAGCCTGCTGGGTGACCCTGGGCACTTTGCATTGCTTCTCTGGGGACCTGATTCCCCATTCACCTTGGCTCTAGAACACATACAGATGGGAACCTCCAGCACAAATATGAGAGAAACTCCTATTTACATCTTTGAGCAGAACTCAGCCAGAGATGGGGCCATGTGTGTGCTGACAAATGACAAGATGAGACAGAATAGCATCTTCCCTAATGAGCCTGAGAAGCATTGTTCTTCAGCATCCTCCTCCCCAAATGCCCCTCGCTCACTGCAGATGGGTAAATTGTGAGAAGTCTTTAACTAAATTAAAAAGAAGTCATTGAGAACTTGAGAGAAACAGTCTTAAAACTGTTGAACTTCTTTACAGTTGCAGCCCGATCTGTTGTGCTGTTTGAGCTCTTTTTTCTGCTCACGTATGATGCATGGGAGACTGAAGGCAAACACAGTCTCTTAAGTCTCCTCAGCAATCCAAAAGCTTTTATTGGCACCAAGAGAAACACAGCTCAGCCCCCTGCAGCCAAAGCCAGATTCATTTGCCTTTGGAAACAACACAAATCTGTTTTCCTGGTTAAATAATGTCATTTGCAGGGTCCTGTTGTGGGAGTGATGTGTCAGCTGCTCCTGAATGGAGCAGTCATGGGGATGAATAGGCTGGTTGTTGGACTGGAGCAGCCCCCTGCACTCTTCTCTGCACCCTTCCCAGGGCAGGCAGAGCCCTCTCTGCATCACTGTAGGCTTGGTGGTGGGCATCCCCCTGCTACACTGTTGCATGGAGTTTGTGAGGGATTTATTGCCAAATGTCATTAATCCCACATTCCATACCTTCCCTTCCAGCCCTGGGGTTCCTACAGCAAAGGAGGTAAATGGGACTCAAGTGCTGATCCCTTTGCCTGGTTCTGCATTGCCTTGCAGAGGCAGGAAGCCCATTTCTTCTTGTCTCTCTGCCTCAGGTGACACTCGTGCTTCCCTGTCCTTCAGAGGTGTGATGAGCAATGACCAGCTAATGTTTTTTGATTCTCCTCATTGCTATAGGCTTGTTTGTTCTGGAAAGTTTAGTCTATAATTGGTAGGGAAGGAGGCTGGTGAAGTTCTCCATATGATGTCAGGAATGAGGAAGCAGCAGCTAAAGTGGTTTAGTTCCCTCTGAGGCCTTTTTTCAAATGAAGTTGAAAACAAGCAAGTGCGATGCGAGGCTTTAGAAGCACTTTGTTGTAAGATTCTTTCTGGATTTAAATTACTTCATTTAAACATCTTTGTCTATGAAACCTCCAAGGAAACTCATCTGCTTGTTTTCTCATCTGCATCTTCTGCTTTCTATGTGGTTTTTAAACAAGAAAGAATGCAAGTATCTCAAGTACATTTATGTATACACAAACAGATGTAACTTGAATTGTAAAATACAGGCTGGCTGAGCAAGACAGGGTCAGTGATTTAAAATAAACCTACCACTGTAGTCAGGACGTGCTTTGTATTATTGTTTGCTGAGGTCTTTTCCTGTGGCCTTCTATAACACCTGCATATATATTTACACTGTCTCTACAACATATTTAGAGCACAGATAGCCTAGATCCGAGGTATTTGAAGAAACACTTCTTGACTCTGGCTGTTTTGTTTGTATTTTTAGCTTGTGAAAACAATTCTCAAGGGCATTGTTAGGTGTATCATAGCAGGAACACCTCTGGGCACACTGGGGAATGTGTGAAAGAAGGTTTCAAGAGCTTTTATTTTCACACCATGTTTCAGTTCTGTAGTGATAAATGTTTTTTGGAGTACAGACCTGGAGCCCCTCCCTTTGCAGGTCTTGCTCCTTGAAATGCAAAAAGGTTTGTTGTTTGGTGTTTTTCATTTCAGGGGTTTGCTTGCAGTTGGGTTGTGTTACTCAGCCAGTAACAGGGCTGTGTGATGAGCAGGACAGAGTGGAAACTGCTGCTGATCTTAGCAGCTCGTGTCATCAGACAGGTAGAATTCATACAGGACCTACAGCAGGGAGGAAGAATAGTGTCATAGTACAGGAAAAATGAGGAAGGAACAGATCTTTTAGGGCATTCTGCATTGGCAATTGATGGATCACTCGAAGGCCAATATCCTCTACCAGATTTTTTCACCATACTTACTAGGTTGTGTGCTTGGTAATTCCCATGTACTTCAGCAAGTGGGATGAATCCTGCCAAGGGAGGACAACCAGGAGCGAAGCATTTGGAGTCCCCTGAAAATCATCTCAATTCAGGGCAGCGTTTTAACCTTGTGAGTGTGAGGGGAGAAAAATGTGTTCCTGCTCCTTGCAGGCAGAATTCTGGACCTTTCTCTAGCCCTGCAGGTAGAACCAGGCCATGCAGACTCAGGCCTGGCTTTAAAAGCCTCATTTTATTATGTGCCCAACTAGTACGTGCTCCTGCCAGGCAGGCACAGAGCAGCCTGCAGGGTGAGCAAATGTTAGACAGTGGCTTTATTGCTGCAGTGTCATACCCACAGACAGCCCAATTATTTCAAATGGGCCTCAGCCAGTATGTTTAGATTTGATTAAGAACTTTCTGAAAGATAAGGAGCATTTAGAGCTAAGGGTTGGCTCCAGGCTTAGTTATTTACGTTGGGGTGGGGGAGATAAAATCTTTTTTTAGTCTGATTGTTTAAATATTTTGGCTCTCTATTCCAATATTGTGGCAAGAAGGAACCATATGTGTTTCTAGAAAGACAGCCTAGTACAGCCGTTAATCAGGAGAGGATTTATTAATGTATTAACATTCAGAATAATGAGTAAAACCAGCAGGCACTGGAGAGACTAACACATCTTCAGTCTGCGGTTTTCAAATGTTTGGAAAATGGTTTATTAGTTCATCTTTCTAAAGCTGATTTTCTGCCAAAAGAAGTTCTTTTCTGTTGTTAATTTTAGAAAGGTTAAATCTATTTACAAAAGCAAACATAAGCATGGAGTGATGAAAGCCAGGAGGATGTGGGAATAGCAGGCTCCCAGGCTGCAGAGTTCATGGCAGGAGCTGATCCAGCAGGGAAACTTACAAGCATGTCCTCTCCTTTCCTTAATGTTATGCAGAGTGGGAGACATGGTTGGAGAAGATATGAAACCCAAGCTCCACACCAATTTCCATCCCCCACCTCTCTCCAGAAGACACTGGATGACATATATATATGTGTGCAGATCACTATTGGGCTTTAGGGAGCGTTGCCTAAAGATTTGGCACAGGAAAAGGGCAAATTTTAAAGAGCTTGAGAGTGGGAGAGGTTGCTGGTTGAGCAGCTTGGTTGCCTCGAGGTCATTGCTAATCAGGAGCATCTTGCCTAAAGAAGTGAACATTACATTTTAATGCTGCTATGAAAACCAATCGTGCTGTCTCCCCATTCCATCCCATGTTACTGCCTGCTTTGCTGAGGCATCTGGAGCAAGCTGCACGGGGAAGGGAAGAAAGCCCTCTTAAAGGATGTGGAAGGGTGCTGAAGTGGTAGCGGAGCTCAGATGACAGTCTGGAGCATGACAGCTGTTACTGGATCATGCAAAAAGCCTGCCAGCAAAAATGCATCAATTTGTGTGATATCTGAGTGTCTTGTCTTCTGTTTTCATAATTGCTTACATGGTGTCTGCATAAATCTTTCCCCTCCCTGCACCTCCAACGAAAGGAGCTGACTGGTGGATGGCAGCACATCACTGGGAGAACACCAGCAGGAAGAGACAACCAGTCAGATGTGTGTCAGCTGGGGAGGGCCAGGGCCCAAGGCAAATTCCTCAGAGGTTGCTTGAACATGGTGCATTCACTAAATAGAAAAATCTCTCCTTTTCCCTACGGGAAGAGGAGCATGTTCATCCAGACATGAGAACCAGCAGCGCTGTCTTGCCATGTTCTTCAGGAGGTTAGTGCCAAATGACAGCACAGGCAGCAGCAGCAGAAGCTTTCAGCAAATATGTTGTAGCCCAAAGGTCTGAGTGTCCCCTCCAGGGATGCAGTGGAATTTCTTTTCCATTTTCACGGAATAGTGATATCTTCCTATTTATCTGCTCCTTAGCTGCAACCTCTGTCTCTTTAGCTCTGGGCTTCTGTCGTTCAGTGAGATCAGATCTGCCTGGGGAGAGAGAAGTCCTCTGACTCATTTCCCATTGGGTTTACCATTATAAGCCCATTTCTTGAAAGCAGAATATACCTGACCTGCACAGGCCACTTGACTGGTTTCCTTACTATCTTGGTCTTCAGTTGTTCTGGCCTCTTGAGGAGTTGCCTACTTGTTTGAGTTGTAGACTACCAGTCTGGTTGAGTAACTCCACAAATAAAGCTACTGGTAACCACCAGCTCCATGCACTCAGAAGTCCTGAAGTCAAGAAAGCAATGATAAAATTTTTTCAATAATTACTCCTTTTCCCCCAGTATAAATATTAACTTGTGGCTATGGAGGCAGTCTGAGAAATGTGCTTCTTCACAGGGGGCTTGTGAGTTTTTAAGGGTTAAAACTCATACTAGAAGACACGAGAAAAACGTTTTGTATGTTCCAAATCAACTTTGCTTTCCTTCTTTGACTTCCTGGGTAGTGACAACTTATGCTTACTTTGGTCCTTTTGACAGTCGTGCTGATGACAGCGATTTCAAATGAGGAAAAATGAAGAAAATGTGAGCCAGCAAAAAAAGCAAGAGCAATAAAGGCACCTTCCTCAACTCACACTAAGATAGTGAAATTTGATTATTGATGTCACAACAGCAACTAATGTCATTGCCAAAGCCAACACTTAAATTCCACTTTGGCAGATCATAACTATAAGCGAGTCGCACGGTCCCGTAGGAAGAGGTAATTATTGATCAGTTCTTCTTGCCCGTAGCTGAACGGTGGCTTTGGGCTCCATAGCACTGATTTCAGTGCAGAGCACTGACTCTGCACAGAGGTGACTGATGTGTCACCCATTGCCTTGATGTAAGACTTAAACCTGCATTTTAGCCCGTGGTGCCAGACTATGACAAACTGTAAGAGGGTAATGAATAAACATGGTGAGAATTTCAGGTGTAATCTGCTATCAGGGCCATCTGTTATTCCTTCCCCCACAAGCTTTGCAAACTCAATGAGCCGTTATTGGTCACAGAATCTTCTTGTTCAGTTCTTTAGCCCTCCATCCTTCCTGCTCATGTCAAGACTTCCAGACGGATACCAAAAAGATGAGGAGGATAAAGTTATTAATCACACTCTGGTGTCTGCTCTATCGATGGGCAGAGCAGCATTGGCTCCTGTGGGGGGTGCCTTGCAGGCATCTATAACCTGCTCATTTTGCCATTCCAGTGTGAACTTGCCCTTCATCTCTTGCAAAACTTGATGTCCAGCTCGCAAACGAAGGGCTCCTTCTCCAGTTGGCAGCTGGTACGCCCTGAAGTCTGAGTGTTTGTGCCCTGTGACATGTGATGGAGATGGAATGTGATGAGCAACTTGGCTGGTTGCTGAGATGAGTTCCCTGTCTAAATGAATGGATTCTTGTGCACTGCATTTATTTGCCAGTCCCTGATATCTCCCCCAAGTTGTCTGTTGTATTCTGGCTCTCCTGGGAGAGAAATTTGGAACCTGGTTTGAATTGCACCTCATTTTTCCTTTGTGCCAAGTCACCATGTTCATTGGGGCCAGGCACAAACCAGAAACAGCCTCTGGATGGCAGGGCTGGAGAGCTACACGAGACTGATTGGCTGGGAAAACAATTTAAATAACACCCAGTCCCTAACATAGCAGGCTACAACTGCAGAGTCATTACAGAGAAAGTAACGGGAGATTTTTTCTCTCCCTAATTCATGTCTCTCCTGCATATGGAGTTGCTAATGTTACAGACAGATGGGTTGGCATTTTACTAGGCAGAACACATGGGCTTGATGTTGTTAATGCTTGTTAGCTCCTCACTCTGCAGCTTGACCAGTCCAATACGGTCACCTCGCGGATGGTAGAAGCTGCAGCCTGGGTGCTGGAGTGGTCCAGCTCTGCAGCACGTGGCTGGGACAGCAGTTGGGGTAACACACTGTTTGGCTGCTTTTCCTGAAAGGCTCTGGAGTAGGTCAGAGGTACCAGTGGCTGGGGGATCAGAGCAGCTTCCTTGTATGTTTAGGGAAGACACTGGTTTGTAAAGATCTTGAGACTTGAACAAGGTATTTGATTTATATGCTTAATTTCATCTTTTGGATTTTTATAGGGTGGGGTCAGAAAAATTCTGTGAGCCCTGTGCCTTGCTCTCCTTTCACAGCTGATGTTTATGAACTTATTTCATTGGTGAACACTATTGAGCAGTCCTGAGACCTGTTAAAATGTTACCATTTATGATCTCAAGCTCTGACTTATGGCCAACTGCCAGTATTAGTTTACAGTGGATATTCCATGCAATTTTCCTTCCTCTGTGATGTAAATACTCTGCTGTGATTTATTCTCACCATTCTTGTATGCAGCTGAACCATTTCTAGGTATCACCTCAACAAATCTCCACAGGGTGTATCCCCTTGATAGTTGGTTTGGAGTTCCCCATCAGAATCTGTGGGTGCAAAAGCAGATGCTATGGGTGAATCTTTTTTGTTACCATCTTCCCTCTTTGTCAGTACTGGTGTTCAATTTACAGTGTGCTGGGGGGAGGCTGAATGCATCTTACAGATGAGACAGGGAATTTTAGTTTCAATACTTGTCCTTTAAACTCTCAAAGCACTTTTGGAAAATGCATGGGTATTAATCCACATTGAGCACTAGTTCTTCAAACCTGTGTTTCAAATTGGATATATTTGTCCCTGTCTGTCCTGAGCTGTTGAGTAACATTAATGAACCCTTATAATAGCTGTCACATTTTACCCCAGGGGTTGCTCCTCAGTGATAGGTGAAATCACAGCAGTTCAAAGACCTGTCTTCCAGGATGAAAAGCTCTATAGGAATATTCAGATATAAAATAGTAATAGTATGAATCAAAAAATATGCTTCCCTTTTTTTTTTTTTTTAAAGCCTTTGATCTTATTTTTATGGCATCACATTTGACAGTTGAAAGGGCATTAACCTGTAGGAGAAACTTTTGAGAGAAGATGCTGACTTGCCCTCCACTGCTCAGAGCCCCATCCCCCAGGATTAACAGCAACCAGTTTTCCCTGTTCAGAGGGGTGCAGGTGCTTCAGCTCATGTCCCTGCTCTTTTTCACATTTCATCTTTTTATATCAGGTGCAGGAAAGCTCACATAGATCAAAACATGTGGTTGCAGGGAGAAACTGCCACGCAATACACCCTGCTCTGTGTTTCTTTGAGGCTGAGCTGGTGCAACACCCGGGAGCCCATCCCTCCTGTCACTCATCTGCATAGTGCCTGGGTCGTGCTTCTGATTAAGATGGAACTATAGGAGCTGACCTCTTGTGCAGAAGACACGGTGGGGTTGTGATTCATCTCAATGTTGAATAATAAGAAAGAGAAGGGAAATGTTTGCTATAAATCTCAGCGCATGCAGGGCTGTTTCTCACTTATCCCGCCCCAGCTTTCAATTTTCTTCTTGGCATTGCCAGGTGCTTGCTTTTCTTTGCTCAGCAGCTAAAAGCAGCTTTTTCATTACATTTCCTGGAAAGCCCTTTACAGGCATCCATCCCTCTCTGCCTCATAAATTCACTTTATGTAGCAAACTGGCGGCACAGAGGTCGGAGGTCTTGGCAAGAAGCAATTATTATAAAGAACTACTTTTCCTCTTTTGGGTTACAAAGAGGATATTAAAGGGGGAAACTTGGCTGCAGACAAGGAATGGTCATTTATGAAAGGTAGATGGCTTGACTGATGGAAGAGCTGAACATCCTGTGAGACCTACCCCTGGGCAGGTGTCCTGTCAGGCTTGCTGAAACCTGCCCATTACCATGAAAAAAAAAACCAAAGGAATCCAGTAAACAGTTTGCTAAATAACCTCATAAATATTTCCAGCTGCAAGCACATCTTGTGGTACAATTTGTTTTTTGTTTTTTTAATATTTCTCTAATTTTAAATGAACAGCATCCAATTAAAGTGATTTAGTGGCTACCTGGGGACCTGGTATTTGAGCAGCATGATGATCTTAGGAGAGATTGATTGGTGAGGTGTAACTCAACTGGGGGATTTTGATAATGATATCATCACCCGAGAGAGCCAAGTCTGAGCAATTAGATCTCAAAACCTCGTGTTTGGGTTGTTATAACTTCAGCAGGCAGTTTCCACATGTGTGCACATGCACAGAGATGCTTTCTCTGGGTATTTGCTGGGCACTCCAGCTCTTTGGCTGGCTGTGTACTTGGTGGGCTGCCCCATCTGTGTGTGTGTGTGCCAGTTTGGAGTGACCCACTGGTGGTGTTTTTGCAGATCTGGGGAGAAGGTGTCAGCCTGCTTGGCAGCTGGACATCCCCCCTCAGTATCCACATGTGGACAAGGTGGTCTTTGACATTTAGAAAAATCTCAACATCCAAAGCAACAGGCAGAAACAACAGGATTTTCTTGTCTAAAGGTCAAAGCAGGCAGCTTCTTGAAAGGTACTTTCAGATAGGTTTGTTGGGCTGTGATAGGTTTTGTGTGTATTAATGGGTGCCAAGGTGGGCAGTGGGCACCACAAGGAAGGTGTCAAAGGGAGGCCATCAGGACCACCAGTGTGGCCAGGGTGCTTGGTGGCAGAGGCTCTGAGGTACACAGAGCACTGCAGAGGTTTTGGGAGGTGATCAGGCATCATGGCTGACCCTGAGGACTTCTACTGGTGGGGGAAGACATTGGGGAAGAGGGACTGACTGTCCTGCATGAAGGGGAAGGTCTGAGGGATTTGAATGATGAAGGCAAGTTGCCAAAGGGATCAGTCTGGTGCGAAGCCCATCTCAGAGCAGGGCTTCAGGGTGGGAACACCACAAGGACGAGGGAAGTGGCATGGTCCATGACACCAGAGGCCTGTGGATGGAGCATGGAGAAGCTCTGCATGAAGTCTGGGTTGTGAAGCCGTGGTGCCCTTTCCCTCAGCACACACGGGGCTGTTTGCCATGTGTATTCAGAGCAGTTGTATGTAGGGGTGTAGCATAGACAGTGATTTATGGAAGGAGCATAGCAGATGAGATGGAGCCTCCACCATACATCCGCTGGGTAAATGTCAGTGGGCAATGATTCACTTGCCTTTTTTCACCCCTAATACATCTTAGCCCTGAAAAGTACCCCAGCAGGTACATTTAGGAGTGCCTGTTTGTCCTACATATCTTCTGCATTGTCTGCTCCTTGCTGAGATGGTCCCTGTTGGAGAGAACTCCCTTTCCTGCACACACTAGTGGTTGAGAGTCTTTTATATGTATATCTAAACTATAAGCTCTTGAATAATTTACCAATTTCCAGGCTTAAGAGTAAGATTTATGATGTTTCCTTCTGGCAGGCAGCAGCTGATCTTGTTTCTCCTGGAAAAACAATTGTACTCACAGTTCCTTTCTCCAAGCAGATCCAGGAGCAGCTACTGCAAGTTTATGTCACCATGTGGTAAATAGACCTGTCTGCTCTGTGTTTTACAACTCAGTGAAATCTGCCCACTGATCTGATTGCTCTATGAGGTAGCACAACCTGTGAGGAGAAAACTGGGGTGTCACCCTTCAGATCTATGGCAGGAGTTGCATCCCCCCACCAGCAGAATCCAGTGTGACATAATGTGGGGCCAAGATTGATGTCCATTGCTTGTCTAGAAAAGGTCCTGCCAGGCCTTAAATCAGACTGAACTGGCAATGGAGGTTAGCAAAAGTTGAAAATTTTCCTTCTGCAAGTATTTGAGATCTGAATAAAACATAACATAGACCTGAATTTCAGTAGTTTAGTGAGGCAGGCAGATTTCAGAATTAGAAGAAACCAACAGAAATCTGTGTAAAGGGTACCTGTGAGATGAGATTCTCACAGTACTTAGCTTCAGCATCCTGAGCTGCTCTGTGCTTGGGGAATATGGGGGTGCAGGGGGAATATTTGCATCTCTAGTGAAGTGCTGCACGTGGCTGGGTCAGTGTGGTTGGGAAAGGGGGAGTAAAGTGTGCTGGTGGTCCCCAAAGTCTCCTCTTGCATTGACTCCTCTATGCATTGACTGCAGAATGGATGGAGTACTCACAGTCTCCGTTTTTTTCTTTGATCCTGTGTATTCAGTTTGACTCTAAATCCTGATGCTTTTCCTTTCACACTTGTGTTTAAAAGCAACAACACACAATAGTGATGTAGTTCTTGAGTAAGATGTGTCAGTAGTGCTGGGTGCAGAGCAGTTAGGGCTAGGTTTGAATATGCTCTGGTCTCTCTCGCCCCATTCCCACTCATGGACTGTCATCACTGACACTTGTTTAGGTTCCTTAGTTTCACATTTTCTTCCTAGATGGGCTTGAGTGGCTTCTGGCTTCAGCTAAACTGAGAATGGTGATTGCTTTACTTATAATTTGTCATGTGAATAGTTGGTATGTGTTGTCAGCTGCAAATTCTTC
The DNA here is from genome assembly GCF_000747805.2 of Chaetura pelagica. NCBI lineage: Eukaryota > Metazoa > Chordata > Aves > Apodiformes > Apodidae > Chaetura > Chaetura pelagica. The sequence goes on along the minus strand of NW_009954215.1, from coordinate 6,158,520 downwards.
TTAGCAGAGGTTGTGTCCAGGAGGGGTTTTTTTGTGAGTTGAGACTTTCTTTAACTAAAAAAAACGGGGTGGAGAGAGTTCTAGCTGTGAGTTGTGAAGAGGACTCGAGTGCCCTTACAGCTTTGAACCTATGGAAATTTCAGCTTTGTACCTTTCATAAATCTGTTTTTTTGAGCTGGAGTCACAGGGAATGCTCTGCCTTGATGCAAACCAGTGTGAAACAACCAGAGCCTGCAATGTTCCTTCAGCAGAGCATCCCCTCTGGTGTCCTCCCCCTCCTTGCTCCCACACACCCTGCAAGTCCCCCTGCCTTGCCAGGATCCCCTGCTCACTCCCACACCTCCTGCCTCAGTGCTCCTCTCTCTGCCTGCAGCTCACTGGGTGCACCAGGCAGGGTGTAGATGGGTATTTGGAAAGAAATCCTGTGAATTAATGAGAATATATTGCTATTATTTCATACAATCACTTTATTTGTAAAGCACAGGCTGCAAAGGTACTCCTGCCTTTGAACTGAAAGCAACAAATCTATCTGTTTGTCCCAGTCTATACTACACTTATGAACAGATGGGTGAAGAAAAAAAAAAAGCAATAAAAACAAATAATAAGAAAGGTAACAATGACAGCAATTTTAAAACGTTTCCATGTTAAAAAAAAAGAAAACGTGTATATTTTTTTAAAAAAAGCAGTGTGAGATTGAATGAACTGAGCTGCAAGTGCATCCATCCTCAAAGTTAGCATGTAAACATCTCCTGGCAGAGGAAGAATTGCCTTTTTTCCAAGTGGCTGCCTTCTCCCAGTGTTCCTGTTATAGAAAAAAAACAAACAACAAGAAACCTGGGTGAGATTTCTGGCATTAGGAAGCTTTTTTATTATTATTTTTTTGAGTTCCTAGGGAGATGGAGGCCACAGAGAGAAGGATTGTGCCTCCTTGACCATCTGACAACTGAGAGAAATCACTGACCTGTTGAGCTCAACTGGAAGTGACTCCTCCCAGGAACATGGTTTTGTTCACGTAACTTTTCTCTGAACATTCTTCTGGTTCTGCTGAAGGAGGGAACTTTGGTTATGAAGAATAGCAGAGAGAAAATGCCATTAATTGCATCAAAAAGAAATGTTTCAAATGTGGCCTTCACCCGAGACACCAGTGAGCTCAAAGAGGAAACTGAAAACATTTATGTTACTCCGTTTCCGAGATCATGAAACACAAGCAGATAATCTGGCACCAGGTGCTAAATTTCTTAAGGAACTTGCTTTGATTAATTAAACTAGTAAACCAATTAATGGATTTACATGTAAATTCTCAGAAAATTAATTCTGTGCCCAAAGAGTGTTTTCAATCTGTGAAGGAGGGAGTGTGTATTTCAGACAGCTTGAATTTTAGATGGATCCAATTCAGCACAGCCTTGGAAGACACAAGTGATGCATTCCTAATACTTGGACCTTCCTCTGAAACTGGTGCTTCCCATCAGCTAAATCCAAGGGGGGGAGGGTTTGCAAAACAAAACCTGTGCTGCTCTCACAGCACCCAGCCCCTCTGCTAGGACCGACTATGCTACAGCCTCACATTGTGCCTCCGGCTGTACACAGGTTGGGGGTGTATGTCCCTCCCTGGGCCTCCCACTGGCTTCTTCATCTGCCATCCCTGCCCTCCTTCTCCTTAGCCTCATGAATCCGACCCCCTGGTACATCAGATGTGCAGAGAGCAGGGTGGGCAGCTCCAGTGAGAAGCAGATTAAAGCACTGAACATCCTTTGGAGCTGCTGAAAAACAAATAAGCCAAAGTGGAGGAGATTTTAAACAAAAGCTAATTTACTTTTCCACATGGAAACCTTGTTTAGGTTCCCTGCCTGGCTCAGCGGTGACAGGAGCATCTTGGGTACCTTGTGCTCTTGGCAATCCAAAGTGACACATACAAGAAAAGTTCATCGTCAAATGTTTCCAGACTCTTGAGAACATGAAATCAGAAACAAGCAGGTTCCCCAGGGCTTTTGGCAGTTATCATTTCCCTTCTCTCCTAGCAGGTAAAGCCACTTTTCCCCTTCACGTGGCAATCTTTTGCTCTGGTTCTTGGTATCCTTTGGTTGGGGTGGGGGGTCTGCTCTGCTCCTGCCCACCCAGGGGGGATGCCAGCTTGGCCCCACCTCACCTCCAAGGGGAAGCAGAGCTGCAGAGCCCTTAGGAACAGGAGCATTTTGGAGAAGAAAGTGGCAGGGGGGGGAAAATTAGAATTTTTGCTGTGATGTCTTTGCTGTTTATTAATGAACAAGCAGCTTCCATGCCTCTGGGCTCAGGAGAGGCTTCACGCATTCCTTATTTCTTTTGCATTTAGCTTTTTTTTGCTTGTTTTATATGTTACAGGAGATTTGTAATGTCTTTCCACATGTTGAGTTTCCTTATTTTCATGAGAGCATCTCTGGAATAATTCCTCTGGAGCTCTCAGCTGTGCACTGCCAGCCTGATTTAAACATCCAGAAACACTTTAGGGATGTGGGGCGGATCAGCAGCTCCTTGGAAAGGAGCCATGCTAATTAGGAACAGGTCTACTTCCTCTTGCAGGAGCAGGATGACTTGAGGAATAAGTGTTTTCATGGGGAGAAAGCTCTATGCGTGTAGCTGCTGCCACACAAGACCTGGGTGGTGGTGATGGTAACCCTAGTTCTTTGCTGGTGGCACAGTCTGGCCCTGGCACGGCCTCTGCCCAGGATGGTTGAACTACTCATCTCCCCACCCCACCATTTGTCACCAGGGGAGGCTCACGGAGGGGTCCTGTGCCAGGACACTGGAAATGCAGAACTCAATCACAGCCCAGTGGCACCATGTACCAAACACCTGCAGTGCAGCAGGCAACATGTCCTGGTTACAGGTGGATGCAGATCAAAGGAGGCTTCAGGACCACCACATGAACTCTCCCCTGCGTCACAAGTGTTTAAACCCTGCTGTATTAATGTGCTTCTTGTTCTTTTCTCTCAGGCCTCTAGCTCCTCTGGTGGAAAAATGCAGCTTCTGGAAACCGAGTTCTCACGAACGATCCGGGAGCTCATTGAGCTGCACCTGCTCCGCCAGGACAGCATCCCAGCCTTCCTCAGCGCCCTCACCCTCGACCTCTTCAGCCGCCAGACCATTGCTTAATGTCCCACCACCAGCCAGGCGTGGAGCACCCCTGGGCAAGACACTTGAGGTAGTGAAGACAAATTCTCCCCTCCCGTCCTTAATTTGTGGTGTTGGGTTACTTCTGTTTTGCAAGGAAATCCTTCTTCTCCCTTCTTTTGTGCCGTTTCCCAACCCTGACCAATTCCTTTGAAAAGCATCATTTCCCTCCTGTGGGAGGGCAAATCTAGCTCCATCCCAGGGGGACTCCTGTACCAAGATCCAATCCCTGCTTTTGAATGGGGAAATGTGTTCCATCACTGCCCAGACAATGTCAGGATATCTCTGGGAATATGGTGGCAACTGTTGGTTGAAGGATCTACAGCAACACCATTCACAGCTTTTTCCAAAAGGATCCCCCAGACGTGAGCCTCAGCAGAGAAACAAGCCTTGCAGGACTCTGGTACTTCCTGCCCATGTGATGGTCCTCTCCAAATGGGAGCCAAGGGCTTGGTCCCTGAGGATAGAGACCTGGGGAAAGATCATTTGTGAGTAGCAGGTTCTTTGTCCTGCTCTTGCAAACATATCATCACTCAACATGGTGGAAATTATTTTCAAGATACCCAGTTACCTGAGTCTGCCATCACTCAGCAAACGGGCACAAGCATAAAAGGCCATTGAAGACCCTGTACCTGTTGACACCTCTGTGTTGTGTGCTGTGCTCAAATGTCACTGGTGATTTTGTTCCTCACTGAGACTCTTGGGCTCTTGTTTATCTCAGGACTGCAGGAGGTGGGAGGGAGCTCCTTGGGTTGTGCTCACTGCTGCTGGCTTCAGCCTGCTGCCTGCTACCAGGCTGTGGGTACCTGCTCACCTTGTTGGGGACCTCCTTCCCCCTCTCCTCCATGAAGGATGGAGCACCCCTTGAAGTTTGACGTTTTGCGTTACAATGGTTGTAGCTCTTCTATCATAAGAATAAAGTGTCACTTTCCGAGTTGGATGTGCGACTCCTTTATTTGGGATGTACACTGTGCTCCCTCTGTGCTCTCCCACATGTAAAGCATGATAACAAATCCATCCATCAACGGTCTGACGCTGGTACTGCTTTGAGAAGGAAGGACATCATTTTCTCAGTTTCTCCAGGCAAGTCTCATTCATGCTTGTAAATCCGACTAGTTTGTTTTGAGCTTCTGTGTGTATTGATGTCTGCTTGATATCAGCAGG
>NW_009954215.1:6120073-6153812 GCF_000747805.2 Chaetura pelagica | reverse complement strand
ATGGATGTCTGCTTGATAGCAGCAGGAACAAACTTCCAAAGCTTGGAGAGAAGGGAGCAGCAGGGAGGCTAGAAAGTTAGCTGCAGGATTGGCCAGGCATGCTGGAGTCACTCTGGGACCTATTGATGTGTCTACAGGCATGGGAACAGCTGCTATAGACCCATCTGATGAGAAGTGCAGGGACAAACGTGTGCCCAGGGGAGGCTGCAAGCCCCCATCTCCCCAGCCCTCTTTGCCGCAGGGTTTGCAGGGAAGTGCAATAGCAAAAGTTTGGTGTTTTCTGCTCGAAGAAGTCCTAGTGGAAGATGAATTGTCTGGCGTGCTGTGCCAGGGGAGCGCTGCCTGATTCATATGCGCGACGTGGCTCTGAGAGTCGCCTTCCTCAGTCATGGGGAAAATGAATCATGACGTCAGCCACGTTCAGCTCCTCCGCCAGCACAATAGTGGATCCTGGCTGCCTCTGAGAGTTTTTCTCCTGGCTCCTCGCAGGAGAAATGAAGTAATTAATAAGTTTACAATAAACCCTCTATCTTAGCAAAACACGGGTGAGGCGAGAAGCGATGCTGGAGAGTGACAAGGGAAAACACGTTCTGCCCGTTGGATAGTTGCCTCCCAAGAGTGAAAGGATAATAAGTTGGGGTAGAAAACACAGTAGTCTTCTGAGACATCTTTGGTAGGGAGGAGAGACATAGATGAATTACTGCTCTGCATCCCATCCTCCCAACAAGACTGATTTGTTCATCTAAGTTGGATATGGCAGCATGGCTGGAAGAGGCGTAATGTGAGGATGGGTGCTTGGCCAGATGTACTGGCATGGTGCAGCACCTGGCCCTGCTTGTGGCTTGGGAAGCTGCTGGGGTCCTGCTTTAGCCAGCAGCATCCCTGTCCTGCACATGGTGTAACACTGGCACTACAAGTAGGCTTGGGCACAACAGGAAGTTGGGCTTTTGGGAAGCTTGGCTGCTCCAAGGCTCACTGATGGAGGCCTGGAAACATTCATGTGGAAGTGTGACCATTGCAAAGCCACCCAGGACATCTGTTGGACGCAGGCTTGCAGTCAGGCATGGGTGAGAGCAGTGGAGGCTCCCAGTTTCCAGCTCTGACACCACATTCAGGATGAAGCCCCAAGCATATGGCTGTACCCTGGCATGGCAGCAGCTCCTGTCTCTGCCACCATCATTATACTGCTTGTCTCAGCTGTGACTGAGCAGCATGAAGTAACTGTGATGCTGGATTTCACAGTGATTGCTCCTTCCATCCCAAGCTACCTGGGGCTCGGCAGCCCAGCACAGGGTCCTGCCATTCACCGCCCCCCAGGCAGTGCAGAGATCCTGGGTGCCACCAGTGGTACAGCAGGATTCAACCACCCAGGTGGTGAAGGTACAATTCCTATCTGGCTTTGGCTTGTCCCTTGCAAAGCTCCAGCCCTGTTGGTGGAAAATCCTTTTAGAAAACCTTGGGCGATCAGTCATTAATTTGCAGTTGGTTGGAGGGGAGAGGCAGGTGTTGTGTGCTCGCTGGGGCTCTGTGCACGCTCACCGGTTTGTCCTGCCATTCACCGCCCCCCAGGCAGTGCAGAGATCCTGGGTGCCACCAGTGGTACAGCAGGATTCAACCACCCAGGTGGTGAAGGTACAATTCCTATCTGGCTTTGGCTTGTCCCTTGCAAAGCTCCAGCCCTGTTGGTGGAAAATCCTTTTAGAAAACCTTGGGCGATCAGTCATTAATTTGCAGTTGGTTGGAGGGGAGAGGCAGGAATGTTACCAGGTGTTGTGTGCTCGCTGGGGCTCTGTGCACGCTCACCGGTTTATGTGCTAAAAGCTGTAAAATATGATTTATTAATGCACAGCTGGGGGACTGTGTGTGTCAGAGCACTGTCTTGTTTGCAACGTTGCCTGAAGCTTCCCTTCGCTCAAACTGTTTGTGAGCCTCCTCTACTGATCAACCCTTTTCATCCATGTGCATGTATAAGTAGCAAACAGGGGCAGAGACCTGTCAAGTATTGCTGCACAGCTCTTGAAAGCAGCAGAGTAGGGGCAGGTATTGCAAACTTCACACCTCTCCTAAAGTCACACCTCTGAATGTAGAGCCTTTTGTTCTGGCTTTGTGTCTCCTGGCTCTTTTGGGATCATTGCATTACTAGATTACTAGACATTGCTGTAACACAGCAGGAGGAAGAGAAAGAGAAGAGAGAAAGAGCATGAAGCTGCAATGAAGGTGGGTGCCTAGGGAGCAAAAGATATGCTCTGGTGTTGGACATGGTGTTGCTTTGCACCCTACCACAAGCCCCCAGGATTCTTCCCAGCTCCTTAAGGGCAAAGAGGCCTTTCCTTCCCCAGAGCTCACCAAGTGCCTTTTCCCTTCCCCTGCCTCTCCCAGCACAGGTGGGGTGAGTTGTCAAGGGTGGCTGATGCTGGCTACTGTCTGGGCAGCCCTAGGCTATGGGTGAGCCCAGATGGAGGGGGGATGAGCATCCCCAAATACCTCCTCTCACTGCTGCTGGGCTGGGGGGAGAGCTGCACTGTCTTGAAGAGGTGCAGGTAGAGTTGGAATATGGAGAAAGATGGGGAGGAGTGATCCTGCTCCTGGCTCTCAGATTTTCTGCCTGCTCCAGGGCAAGCCAGCGAGCCCTTCTGCGCTGCAGGCTCTGTAACACAGGGATATTCCTTCCCAGTCATGGCCTTCTGATACTAACCAGTGGTCAAGGTTATTTGACCACAGATGCAGCACTACAGGGAACCTGGGAGAGTGGCAGTATCCCACCAGGCCTCATGGTTGTTAGGGTCAGACACAGCACCTCACAGCTGCAGTGCCAGCCTTGCTGTCAGTTCTCCATCACTCCCCTCCCTTTGCTTCAATGCACCAAAGGAACAGGAGCAGCAGGACTGGACCTTCCCATTTCCTGACCCAAACAGTGGACTGAGACACAGCTGAGAATGGTGAGAGTTGGGCTGACATGTCAAAAATTAACCTTAGGGGAGAGAGACTAAGCCTTCCTAGGACATCAGCAAAGGTCATGCCAGACCCTGGCAGCAGCACTGCTCAGTGCAGATGATGCAGCCTGGGCAGGTTTGGTTTTCTTACAGCTTTCAGCTGTTTGAAGACTTTGGGAAAACCGTGACGGTGTGAGAAGCCAGGTGATAGGAGCCAACAACTGCCCATTCTTGACAAGGTAAGTGGAGTAGCTGGGGGGGACAGGACAGGCTCCAAGCTGGTGTCAATCCCACTCCCTGCTGTGACAGTAGGTTTGGATTTAATAGCAGCGATGCTAAAAGTTGCATGATATTTAATAGCTACAAAATGCGCCCACTCTGATCAGGGGAGGGATATTAAATAAATAAGTAAATAAATTAATAAATAAATGAAAGATCAGCAGAGCTTTTTTGCAAAGTCTTTTTTAAATATTAAAATCCCATCCTTCCCAACAGGAAAGCTGTTTTTTTTTTTCAGGCTAAGAAGAGCAGCTGAACAGCATCTGATGGTATCGCATTGACACAAGTGTCTAGAAAAATAGGGTAGGAGTGTATGATCTGTTCTGAAAATGGAACCCTGGCTAATAGGAAATACGCTGATGCTACTTTTAATTTCATGAGTCAGGTTTGCTGCAAAATTGATGGGAATCTGTGTTGGAGCTGGGTTACATTAAAACAGTTCTCTGCTACATGGGGTTTTTCCATTTCTTGTTTCTCTTTTTGGGGATGATTACTGTAAAATGTTTTGGTACTCCAGGTGCTCATAGATGTTATTTGAAAGGTTAGGGGAGTGGTCTGGCATCCAAAGGGAATAGGAGGTTCTTGCTTCAGGAATATTCTGTGTATAAATTGCCGGCCAAAGGCTTCACTGAGGGACTGTTGCAGACCCCAGCCCTGGGCAGCTACCCCAGTGGTTCCTTCTGCTCCTTTCACCCACAGTGGCTGGATCTCCAGCTTTCCTTGTTTGCATCTTTTCCCTTGAAGGAAATACAAGGAACAAAACAGAAGGAAAATACACTTTACAGAAAACCCTGCTCTGTAAGTTAGGGAGCACAAAGGCAGCTCCTTGATGCTGGAGGGCTTGGGAGCAGCCCATGTCTTTGGTTTTCACCCAAAGCACATTCCTTCAGATGGTGCCAGATCTCTCTCCTGCTTCCCCAACATAGAATGAAGCTTCTCCTGCCCCTTCATCTTTTCTGTGCTGTTTCCTGGCCTGAGCTCTGGTGCTGATGAGTTTATTCGTGTTGCTAATTTTACCTGATGCTGCTTCCTTCTCTTCGTGACATGGTGTGTTTTTTTGAACTCTCCAACTGACTGATTGAGCTCTGTTTAAGATTCCCTGTTTTACTTTGAATTCTCTTTGTTGGCTGTTGCTTGTTGTATTTTCGGTTGTTCTTCTTTAATCCTCCCACTGCTTCTTTTTCCTTCCTGGTCCCTCTAATGTCTCTTCAACCTGGAACAAAGCCAGAGACCATCAGGAGGTCATTGAAACACAGACGGTTGTTGGATTTAAATAAGGATTAGATAATTTTATGACCATTAACAAGACTTGCTGCTATGCCAGCTAAAATAATAAGGGCAATTGTATCTCATGGTTCAGGGAGCAAGTTGATTGCCTGTAGGGACTGAGAGGGTAATTCTGCATCCCTGACTCCCCCCAGAATCTACAGTTGACGGGATGCACCAGATGGGTCGAAGGGCAGGAGGATGCACATGGAGGAGGATGTGCAAGGTACAGGGCTTGGCTAGAGGATGAAAGATTTTTTTTTTATCACCTCTATCATCACACTCCTTTGATCTGGTGATTGGAAACTTCTGGTATCCACGTGATGGAAAATGTTTTCTCCAGGCAGGTGAAAGGCTCTGAAACTTCGCAGATGACCCTTTCTACTCACCATGAGCATCTACTGGGGGACATTTGTGCCAGATGATTGTAGGCAGTTCACTTTGCTGGTGCTGGTGGCTGGTTCATCTGCCAGGCTGTCCCTGTGACCACTACCAAGAAGCAGTGTCCCTAAACAGAAATTAAGAGCATGAACCTCACTTCAGTCCTTCAGTTTGGAGGTGCCTCCAGCTCCCTGTCAACCACAGAGTGCATGAGAGAGACCAGCCTCATATGTAATGGGGTGATGGCAAATTACACTGTCTCACTTTTACCCTTTCTCCTTGCAGTGGCTCTCCTGGCTTCTCTATGTTGCATGTGTCTTTCCACAGCTGGCTCTGGGAGCCACGCTCCAGCCCTCGGGGCTGTCAGTGATCAGCTCCTGCTCCAATCCCACCATTGGGAGGCAGAGCCACCCTTGAGTGGCATGTTCTGAAGTGACAGCTTCTCTCGCTGTGTGTCCTGGGAGAGGAAGGAGCAACCCTAGAGAGGAGACAATGAACCAAACCCACAGGGAACCAAGCTGCTCATCCTGAGACAAGGAGGAGTGAGAAAAGCCCCCAAGATAGCACCAGTCTCTTGGGTGGATCCATCCTGCCAGTGGCAGATGCCTTTGGGTAAGTCTGTAGGTAATGCCAGCAATTCAATTCAATGCTCAAGCCTCCTGCCCAGTGCACCTCTGCCCTGGCCCAGCCAGCTCATGAGAGGCCACTGCTCTTCACTGGTGAGGATGGGATCACAGCTCATGCAGGAGAGTGGGACATGCAGTCCCAGTCTGTGGGACCTATCTTGTCCCATGTGCTGCCAGTTCAGCCAACTGTCCCTCTGTACCCCACACATAGATTTTTAATACAGCAGAAGTGCTCAGGGAGGATGGAAATCCCACCTGCATGGGATGCTCAGCCCCAGTCACACCAGCAGATAGGGTGGTTCTGCAGGTTGTCCTGAAACCCTGACCCCAAACACATTCCTGCCCCGTGCAGAGACCCCGTGACACCTGCAACACCCATTCAGCTTGGCTGCACCTCCTCATCCTCACTTTTCTCCTTTGTAGGAGGAGAATCATTCATGGGGGTGAAGCAGAGATGTTCCCAAGGTCTCCCACACATACCCCATTACCATCACTGCTGTTTCCTGGCTTCACAGTTAAACCTGGCCTTGCACAGTCCCCAGGTCCTGTAACCGGTGTTAAATGTAATGAATAATCTTGTCCTCCTTGTTTGTCTCCTTTTTACTGTAACACTGTAATTAGCTTAATTACCAACAGATTCATATTTTTTTTTGGTAACTTAAAATGGAAATTAAATTTTGCACCAGGTTTTACAGGCTGTTAACAGGAATCGAATAATCAAGCTTGACTCCAAGTCCTTGAAAATGAGTGTTAAAAAAGGTCTGAATTTGCATATTCATGTTTTTAATAGGGTTCAGAAGGTATATTTGCAACTGATGAAAAGGATTAATTAAACCTAATTTGCATAGGAAGAACAGTTTAACCCCTTGCATCCTAACAAGGCAGAGACTGACAGTTTGAGTACCATGGCATGATACTGGAGAAGGACATGGGCAATGCAGCACCTGGCCCAGAGCTGCACCCTTCCTTCTGCTCGAGGAGGAGAGGACCTCCAGGATCCCAGCAACACCCCAGCACAGTCAGTCCCCCTGTTCCCATGGCCACCTCCCAGGTTCAGCCCCTGTCCCTCTACCATGGTAGTTTGTGACCTGGATCTCCCATGGCCGTGCCACCACATCAGGCCTTGAGCAAAATGTGCTGCTTCTTCCAGGGTGAGCTGAGCTGTGCAGCTCTAACACAGCTTTAAGAAATAATTTCAGCAAAGCCAGCTCAGTTCCCTGAGCCCTTGGCCAGCACTGGCTGGGAGGATCCATGGTTGGTAGGGGCACCAAAATCTTCATCTCCTGAGCTCATCTCCAATTGCTTTTTTTCTCAGGGAGGCTGATGCTAATCAAGGGTTAGAGGCTCTACAGGAGCATCAGACCAAGGTGAGACTCAGGTGTCCTGTCCTGCTCCCAGCCACCAGTCCAAGGCTTGGCTCAGAGGGTGAGAGCACCCTGCAAGGCTGGGACTCATGCAGCTGCAGAGGTAGAGACATAGAGCTGCCTGCACCCTAAATCCCAGCTGCCATTCCTGGCATGGAGAAATCAGCAGGGTCTTGCACAGCTCTGTCCAGTCAGGAGCTAAGACAAATGTACAACCCCTCCCTTATCAGTCATACCCCTGGCCTGGAAAGCAGAGCAGGAACGTGACACTTCCCTGGGCCTGGCAAAGCTGAGAACAGAGCACAGCTTTGAATCAGTGCCTGAACGTTGCTAAAAAGTGGGGGGGGGAATAAATCAGGCATTCATTTTGCTTCAGCAGGTGGTGTGCTGCATTCCCCTTGTCATGCTTTAGTGGCGTGTGTTGCTAATTATTTTTCGGGTGGAATTTGCTGTGCAGAGCACACGGGGTTCATTAGACAGAGATGGCTTTGAAGTGGCACGAGGAATTAATGCTGGCATATGTAAATGTTTCTTTTGCCATGGAAAAGCTGGCTATAAATGATGCATGAGGTCCAGTGAGAGAGATGCTTGCTTTGTTTATACACACCCATTGGGCTTCGTTGCGCCAAAAACAGGCAGAGGAAAATCATCAGTGTCTTGCACAGTCCATATATCTGCTGCCTGGCCATACATGAGTGTTTAGCTGAAGTGAGCATGGCATCCCTTGCATGCCACATCCCAGATTTCCTCTAGTCAGAAGTACATCTTAGTGACCTAGCAAAGCTGCTGCTGTCTCTGCACTCAATGTCTTCTTCCCCAGGTCCCCCAGATGATGAGGAGGACACATTCTGCACTGTACGTCATCAAGGTCCTGACCCATTCACCTCGCTCAGGCAAAAAACCACCTCAGGGAGAGGTGCTTACTGGTAATACTGGTTTAAGGAGCCCCTGTTCACCTCTTCCTGCTCTCACCTGACTCACCCCCCCAGCACAGGGTTCATAGGGCTGTACTGGCAGTGGAGACAAGGAGAAGAAAACTGGAAGAAAGAGAAGGAAAACACAAAGACCAGAAGAACAGCTGAGAGAGCAGAAGGCAGTGCCTGGGGCAAAAAGCCTGAGGAACAAGAGGTCCTTCAACCCCTGTCTCCACCAATAGCTTTTCCTGATGGCACTGTTGCTGTTGCACATATCCCAGCAAAGCTGAGCTCAGCTCTGGACTCTGGTCTGCTCTAGGGGAGTATTTTAGCCCAGGACATGCTTTCAGAAATGAATAGTTGCACATCTCATCTATAAAGCAGCAGCATCCCTCTTGGATCACCCAACAGGAAGATGTGGAAATAGCTCATCAGCATCTTCTAGGAGCTCTTCTCTACTGCTGGGGTTGGACAGGTCATGGGTGAGCCATTCTCCTGGCTGCTGCCCCAGCAGCCCATGGATGAGCAGGAGACACTGAATGGTTGATGGATAGCTGGTGAGACCTGGCTGTGTAGCCCCATGGAGACATCCCACCAGCACAGGGTTGGAACACCTGGAGCAGGGTCTCTGGGAGATCTGTGCCCCAGCAAAGTGGGGTCTGGAATGTCACTGCAGCAAAAAACAGAGCATCTCTGTGGGCAACTGACCATCCATACAGTTCTCTTTCTCTGAAGCCATGAGGACAGTGTTTTAGTGGATATCTAAGCCAATGAGGCCAAGAGCCATCATGAATTATGTGGCACAGGAGAAACAGTAGCAGGTGGGGGTATGTGCAGAGAATGCACTGACAGCTGCTTTGCAAAGCACTGTAGCCCCATGATGGTTGTTCCCACAAGTAGCAGTATGAAAAAACAGGGGTTTCAGCTCTTTGGGGCTGTGTGGTGGGCAGTGCTGGCAGAGGGGGCTGGTTGGGGTAGCCCACTGGTCACAGCAGCTTCTGCCTTCTAGTGACCCTGCACCTGGGGCAGAACGTGGACCATCTGGCAGTGCCCACTGTTGGATGGGTTCCTTGCTTACCAGTGTTGGGGCAGGATATGTGTCAGGCTGAATGGATCCATCATCAGGATGGAGCCATCTTTACTGTAAGGATCCATCTTTACTGTAAGGGTGGTGAGACACTGGAAAAAGTTGCCTTCAGAAGCTGTGGATACCCCATCCCTGGAAGTGTTTCCTCCTTCTGGCTGTTTTCTTTTGGAGCTGTCTGGGAGCAGCTTTCAGACCCTCAGCCACCCAGGAGTGTGTGTGGGGCAGAAGCTCAGGCACTCATATGCTCTTCTGCTGCTGCTGCCAAGAAAACAGGCTGGAAATCACCGAGGTGCGACTGTTTTGTTTTCTCTGCAGTGTTTACCAAATCGCTTGCTCATCAAACACAAAAGGAACTGTTTACTTTTTAAGTAAAACAAACATAAAATGCTTCTATCTTTATAGCTGTTCAAAAGGCTGCTGCATTCCCTCCAGCCTCTGTGCTTGCCAAGGCAGTAGGGCTGCACAGTCAGGATCTCTCTGAGCCCAAATCACCCACCCCCTCTGCCCACGGAGCCTCAAACACTCACACTCCTGCCCTCTGGTCACCCCATCCACACTCTTTTAGACACTGGCACAGTTGCTGGAAGGAGACATCAAATTTTGGGATTGTTGAAGACCTGGACCCACCCATGCTGTGCTCCCCAGCCAGACCCCCAGACAAGGTCCCTCTCACAGGCCCAGCCTGGCCAAGCTCGAGTTGAGGAAGGAAGGAGCCAAGCGAGAAGCTGTGAGCACTGAGATGCTGTATTTTCCTACTTCCAACTGTTTATTTACCAGCATGTTGGAGAACAGTGATCTCTTCCTCATGCCCTATTGAGAAGCTCAGCTGTGAAATAACTAAATGAACCATCCCTTTTTATTAGCCTTCGGACTTAGCAGAGGAGCAATCAGTTAATGGCTGATCAGTTTTTGAAGATTCTAAGCACATTAGAAGTGATAAGTATTATTATTTTCCCTGCAATGTTTGATTTTTCCCTCTGAATATTCAGTTTAAATAACTCTTCCAATTACATTACCCAGTTTCATGCATTCTGCTCAGATTAAATGTGGTGCTGCTTACAATTTGCTCACCTCTGTGGTTTCCAGGTCTCTGCAAGCCTCAGCCTAACCTTTGCCTCTCAATTCTTGGCTGAAACAGCCTATGTTTTGGGTCCAGCATCTGCCCCAGCTCTCCTTTGTCTTCTTAAATCCAAATGCATCCACATGACTTCCCCACAGGCACTTCGACCTCTGGCTTCTTGCTCTGACATATTTATTTTTCTTTCTTAACAGGGGAACATCTTGCAACCTTTCCCTTTCCTTCCAGCTAAATTAGCTCCCTCGATAAGCTGTCTTCTCCCACCTGCTGGCATCTTCCTATGATGCCTTTTGCTGCTCTGGTTTCTTCTTCTTTGGGAAAGGGCTGAAGACCAGCTGTCCAAAGGAAGGCTTTGTACTCTGGTGCTAGCCAAACTACCTTGTCTCACCTGGACATCTCCAGCTGGATACATCTAGAGCTTTGCAGAAGAATGGGACTGGGCTCAGACTTCACAGTTGGTGAGTGAATCCAGCCCTTTCCTGGAGACGAAATCAGTGGCCAAGTCCTTCTATCTATGGATGGCCTTTTCTGGGTGTGCTGTGCTCCAAAGCCAGCCAGGGGCAGGGATTTCTCAGTCCCCTCAGCCAGAGGAGCCTCCCAATTGTATCAGAAAGGGTTCAACCACCTCTGGTGGTGAGGAGCAGCTCCCAGGTCTCCTCCAGCACCTCTATTTCTGCTTCCTCAGTTTCCTGACAGCTATGCTGGGACCCAGGCCTCCAGGATGGACTGTGAGATGGGTGGGAGATCAGAAACCAGCTCAGGTCTCACAGTTCACCCTCCTGTCTGCAAGCTCCACCATGGAAATAGGTTTGGGGTGGCTATGCTGGGCACCTGCTCTCCCCAGCCACTGCTGCCAGTCTCCTCACACATCTTACCTCTAACTCTTGTGTTTGTGTTTTAGAAGCTGTGATCACCCTGCAAGGATGGAGGACCAGGGCAAGCTGACCTTGTGCAAGGATGGAGGCTGTCAAGGCTGGACACTGTGGTGGGGTGAGCCTGACTGGAGGGATGGAGAGCTGCAAAGACGGCAAATGGGGTGGGAAGGATGTGTGGGTGTTGTATTTGGGGCTGATTGCTTCCTTTCACAGCTGGAAACAGCTGTGACAAGCCCAGAAGAGAGCCCAGGAGACGAGCAAGACAGTGCAGGGACAGCACTTGCATCGCTTAATGGAGAAGATGTACAAAGGGAGAGGAGCTCATTAGAAAAGGGCATTGCACAGTGAAGAGAGGAAAGGATATAAGCAATGAGAAAGCTGATAAAAGACAGAAATGGAAACCTTTTTGTCCCAAAGAAAGCAAGGATAGGGTACCTTAATGAGCTCTTTTATGGCGAGGCAAGTAAAGGTGAGCAGCAAATGACTATTTCCAGACAGCTGAGCTGAGTGTGAAAAAAGAGATGTTGGTAGGATGTGAGAAGTGATGGGCACATGGAGGAACAACAGCGCACCCTGTGTCATTAACAATCCTGTTGAATTATTTAAAAAGCACATACATGCAGACTCAGAGGCTTAGCAGCCCCTTTTGGTTACTCTGCAGGGACAGAGAAATTGCAGAGGGAAGGAGATAGGCACATTCACACCCAATTTGAACCAAGAGAGAGGGCAGCAAAACTGGAGTAAAACCCTATTTGGTTGCTCTGCACGTGGTGAAAATCCACATCCCTGCTACTTCTGGATCTTCTCAACCCTTGCACAGAGGAAACCAAGTCCAGAGAAGTGGCTTCACTCAGGATCCCTTCATTAAGTACTTGACAGGGGAGAAGGTGGGAATGAGCAAAACTCTCCAGGTAGCATTTTGATAGTCTCTACCTCCCTTACAGAGAGGTTGTCTGAGCAGCTAGCAACCAGGTGAGGAGAGCCAAATCCCTGCTAGAATTAAATCTTACAAAGGATGTTAAGAACAATAAAAGCTTCTTTAGGTATGTTGGGGAGAAAAGGACACCCAAGGTGAGTGTAGGCCCTCTCCTAAAGGAAAAGGGGGAGGCAGCAACACAGGATATTGAGAAGGCTGAGGTCCTTAATGACTTCTTTGCTTCAGTCTTCTCTGGCAAGTGCTCCAACCTCAACACAAAGGCCACAGCAGGTGAAAGGAACTGGGAGAGTGAATTACCTCCCACCGTAGATGTAGAGCAGGTTTGTGATTATCTAAAGAACCTGAAGGTGCATAAATCTATGGGACCTGACGGGATTCACCCATAGGTCCTGAGGGAGCTGGCAGATGAAATTGCTAAACCTCTGTCTGTCATATTTGAGAGGTCATGGCAGTCTGGTGAGGTGCCTGCTGATTGGAAAAAAAGGGAACATAGCCCTCAGTTTTAAAAAGGGGAAAAAGGAAGACCCAGGCAACTGCAGTCTGGTCAGTCTCACCTCTGTGCCTGGCAAGGTCATGGAGGCCAGTTTGGATGAGGTTTTGTGCAGCCTGGTCTAGTGGTAGGGTTCCCTGCTCATGGCAGGGGGTTTGGAACTTGGTGATCTTTAAGGTCCCTTCCAACTGTAATGATTCTATGATTCTGGTGGTGCTGGTGAGGTGGCTGACTGGTAAAACTGAGGAGAAGTGTTCCAAGGCCAGGTTGGATGGGGTTTTGAGTAGCCTGGTCTAGTGGGAGGTGTCCCTGCCTATGGTAGTTGGAACTAGATGATCTTGTAGTCCATTGCAACACAATCTCTTCTATGATTCTACGATAGGACACAAAGGAGATGTAATAGAATATATTCGTATTCAGGAATAACAACTTGGAGCCCTACAATGGAAAACCCACAGTGAGTAAATGGGGCAGGAAGAGCTGGAGGAGAAGGCTGGGGCACCTCCGAGGTCCACACCCGGCACTGCTCCATGAAGCTGGGCAGTGTTGCAACCACATTGTGCAGGACAGGACAGGACAGGACCTGTCCACATTCCTGCACATTTCAGGCAGGATCAGGCCTTGTCCCAAATAACCCCCTCATCCCCTGAAGCCCAACCCCTCTGCTCTTCTCTGTCCCCATGTTGTGACCACGAGCATCCACACGTGCTTTCACTCCAAGCCTCGCAGCAACAGCACCGTCCCCACAGGGCTCTGCAGGGGAGAAGGACATGGTGTGCACCAGGGAGGAGCTGAAGCCAAGGTGAGCTAGTTCCAAAAAGGGCAGGGAGGGTGATGCTGAACCCGGGAGGCGCATTGTCCTCTCCTTGACGAGCACTCACAGATGCAAATAAATTCTGACGTGCTCCCAAACTCCTGCTCTGCCGCCCGCGCTGAGAACAGCCCGAGGCTGCACGCGCTGCTGCTCATCACAGCACAACCCTCCACACCCCCTGGGGCCCCTCCTTGCCCAAAGGGCTTGTGTGGTCAGGCCACCTCCCCCCCCTGCACTGTCCCCCACCCGTACTAACCCCTCTCTGCTGCAAACAAGGTGATTCATTGCTCTGGAGCATGACAGGCAGGGAGGCTGCAGCAAGGGCATGACTGGAGGGTTATGCTGCAGCTCCTGATTGCTGCAGAGCCATGTCCACCATGGTGATGAGTTTGGGGGTCTTGGGCAACTGAGCTGTCCTCCCATACATGCATCACACCTGGCTGGCAGCCCAGAGACCCTGTGGTACAGGAGGGCTCATGAGGAGTGTCCTGGAGGGGTGAGAAAAGTGATGGGGCAGCTCAGCACAGCCGCAGGCAGCTGCCTTCAAAGCTCTCCAGAAGCATTTCCCAGGAGTACACACAACTCCCTTCAACCTCGGCCAGCGAGGAAGCTTCTCAAAGCAGTGCAGGGCAGAAGCATCCACAGGTCCCTCTGCTCCTTTTCTCTGTTTCATCGCCACAGGGAAACAACAGCTCTTGCTTAAAAAAAAGATCTCTCTTAGAGCAGCTTTTCTCAGCATCTTCACTGAGGGGCTTCACTCCAGGGGCTTCAACCTGTCCCATGCTGGGCACAGCTGCTCCTCCTGCTTCTGCCCTCCCCTGCCTCTGCACTTCGCACTTCTCCCCACCTTTCATCCCTCTCCCTACCTTTCTTTTCTCTTTGTTCATGCTCTCCAGTGGCAGAGCTTAGGTTGCTGCAGGAGGGGGGTATGTGGACCTCTGGGTCCTCAGCACTGGCAGTTGCTGTCTATGCTGGCTCCCACTCCACTGGTCCCCATTGTCCCTTGCAGTTGGGCAAAGCAAGGGAGAGCACTTTCAACCAGCCTCCCCTCCTCCTCACTTGGTCTTTGTCTTCCTGTGCCCCCTCCTCCCTGCTTGGCTGGGGGCCCTCTTGCCTTGGATGCATTTGGGGCAATAGGATCAGCCTGGCTGGACAAGGTATATTCTCTCTTTGCAGAAGCAGCTCAAGAGCTTTAGTGGTTGAACGGGAGATAAGATAAAGAAGAAAAGAACCTAAGGGGTCACAGGTGATGAAACTTCTCTGTCCTCAGAGAGGTCTGTGAAGCAGCTGCCTTGGGGATGTGAGGGGCACCATGGACAGAGCTCACTAGGACCAGTGCTGAAGCACCAAGGAAGTCCATGTGTGAGGCAGTGGCTTTGGGGATACTGAGACTTCTTCCCTTGTCTTGCTTGGCTTTTGTCCCAGCTCATCTTGTGGCATCTCATGCCGAGTGCACCACAGCTGCCAGGACTGCACCCTGTCTTGGAGGGTGAGAAAGGAGGATGGAGGGTGCTCTGCTGCATGGCCATTGCATCATCACCCAAGGAGCCACCTGGAGTTCTCAAGACCAGTGGTGGGGCCCCATCAACTATAGGGTAGATGGTGCTGCATCTGCAGGTAGCTCCGTTGGAGGTACCATGGTTATGGAGGGGCCTAGACCTTTTCTAGCCCTCCTTTTCTCCAGCTGCAGTGAGTTTTGCATCTGGGAAGTGTTTAATTTAGGAAGACCAACGCTGCTGTATCACATTTCCTGTATTGGTCTCTGTTGGTTTACGACCAGTGAAATCCTGGTGTGAAAACAGAATGGGGCTTTGATTTCATCTGCCCCTGCTGTTTTATGCCACTAACAACTTTGCATTTCTATAGCAGCTTTTATTCTAGGAGCTAAATGGGCTTCACAGACAGGCAATTAATTAATTGAGCCCAAACCAGCCTACATCCTTGACACCACAAGGAAGCGTTTTGCAGAGGAGGAAACAGAGGCAGAGAGGAGCAAAATTACTCGCCCCAGGTAAAAGATAAACTTGGTGCTGATGTGCTGCTGCCTCCACAGCTAGGCTTTATGCTCTGCTGGTTGTACCATCACTCCTGGCTGCTGTGGAGATGGTCATGATGTCATTTACAAACTGGTGTGGGAACTGGTTTCAGTTCAGGGAGTGACTGAGGAAGGTCTTTTGGTTTCTATCAGTGACTCCCATTGCTGGAGCATCTGAGCCCAAATTAACTGATGAACTGCCATTGCCTTTAACCATTCCAGCCTCACTGACACCATGAAACAGTGTCAGGAGGCCCTGCCACCACTTCACCCATCCATCCTCGCTGACCGACTCCTGTTTCTCCAGGAGGCACTCAGGGTTTGCAAGGGAAGGGGGGTTCAGGTGAAGGGTTTGCTTTAGTCCAGGTGCTACAGCTGAGATTTGGGGAGGGACCCTCCATCATGTCATGAAACACAAGAGGGGTGATCCTCAGCTCCCATGTGTGCTGTGGGCAGGATCTGGGGCTCTTGGAAGAGGGGGAATGTGTCTTTGCTCATGTGGAGTGAATATGTTCCCGGGGAAATTGCCTGCCTTTTATAATGAAACCCCACTAATGGTTTGTTGTCTGCACAAATAACCAGGGAGAATGAGCTTGTGCACTTCCCAGCCTGCTCTGTGTCTTCCTTACTCAGCTCCTTTCTGAACAAATATAACCTTTCACAAGAATACCTGTCAAAATCGCTCTGAAATATTGAAATAACAGGATGGGATATGGTTTGCTTCTGGGCCCTAGTGCTCATCCATCAGGACTCAGGATGCCCATCCAAAGAGACTTGTAAGCAGGATGCAAGGGAAAAACTCTGGCAAGCAGCAGGGCCCCAAAGGGCTGCATTTCAGGAGCCTCACTATC
Source organism: Chaetura pelagica (assembly GCF_000747805.2). Taxonomy (NCBI): domain Eukaryota; kingdom Metazoa; phylum Chordata; class Aves; order Apodiformes; family Apodidae; genus Chaetura; species Chaetura pelagica. The sequence continues at coordinate 6,137,882 of NW_009954215.1, read as the reverse complement.
CCAGCTTCCTGGGCTGCCACCCACCCACTGGGGGAGCAGAGCATATTCCCAGTGCTTATGTGGGCCCTGGTTCATGTCAGTCGTGGGATGAGACATAGGGGCTTGCAACTCAGCTGCAGCTGACTGGGGCAAAATGTGTCCTTCAGCCACCAGCATGGCCTGGGATTGGCTTCATGGCCTCAATGCCTCCCTCCTCCTGCTCACCCCATGCATAGGGCATCATCTGTGAGTATTTTAGAGATGGGGCAAAAAAGGTATTGAGTCTTGAACAAGTATTGGAGAACAGCGGTTGAAGGGCATGTGGCTGCTTGGGTGGAAACTAGACACAAATACAGGGCCATCCTCTTCCCTTCCAGTCTTGGAGTCCTAAAGGCTGTTCAGAAGCTCCCCAGGGGGTCCATCTCCAAAGCCACTCATGAAATTTGAGCCAAATGGGGCTTTGGGAGGGGCTGCGCTCACTGCTTGAGGCTGTGGCTGCTTTTAGGTCTGTCAGTGGGGGACCTGCTGGACACAGAGTGGTAGGAGTCCCAGGAGTGAGGGGTAGGACCCCTCTGTCTACTGTAATAGCTCTCATTATGGTCAAGCTGTAAAGGCTGATTGTCTTCTCCCTCAGGAAATCACCCCTCAGTGTTGTCCTTCTCTGGAGAGCTGCTCTTGCTGCTCTAACCCATTGCTAGCAGCCCATCCTGTGGGGTAAGGGGATATCCCACCCCTCACCACCTGGCCCAAGGACCACGCCTCTCCAGATATGTCTGTTTATGGGGAGAGGCTGATACCTTTTAATTTGTGGGAGAAATCCCATTGCTTGGTGGCACCTGCTCAACCAAGAGCCCTTCACTTCTCATCCCCTTCCCTGTTCCTGATGGTGACGGTCTCTCGCCTGGAATAAGATGGAGAATTCTGCTGTTCTGGATATAGTATTTTTTTCTCAGTGTACTTGGAAGTGATGAGAACTTGGACACAGACACTTGTTGGGAGAAATCAAAACCAAACACGTAGAAAACAAAACCCTCTTTCTCTCCAAAAAATATCCCATCAGCAAACCAACCAACTGCCAACCAATCAACAAAAAAGTCCTTCAAATCAAACTCCATCTCTTTCTCTAAAATCCATGATTAAAACCTGGTACAAACAGGTGAATATAGATATATATATATATAGATATATTTTTAGTAGATGTAGTATTGTTTCTTTTTTTTGTTTTTATCCTCTCTCTTTCTCATTATACAGCAAACATTGCAAATATAGAAATTTTCTCTGTACAGTTAATGACTTCGGTTTACCGTGCAATGTGTGGTAAAACCTCTCGGTGAGTGAAAATGTGAACGGGCCTTCAACCGGGTGAAAGTCTAAACTGTGGAAGACTCCGTTTGCAAAAACAGCCCAAAGGATGGGAGCTCCTTCTGGTCTCTTTTTGGTTTGTGTTGCTGTTTTTGTTGCTGTTGATTTTGGAAGGGAAGGAAGGAATAACACAAAACTGTTCACAAAGAATCCACACAATCACGGAATAGGGACTCATGCAATGCAATATTGGGAAAGGCCAGACCTCAGCTCTCTGCCCGCTCTTTCACTTTCTTTTTATATTCTTTTTTTTTTCTTTTTTTCTTATTTTTTTTTTACAAAAAAAAAAGAATCAAAATGAAACAAAACTCTTTCTTTTTCACTCCACAGTTTGTTTGTTTGTAAAGTTAGTGTTAAATTTGGTGCTTATCTCACCGACGTGAGGACATTTTAATATCTCACTTTATATATTATATAGAATATTTATAGATTTTCATAATTTGTTCTCTCTTTTATTTTTATTGATTTATTTTAATTTTTTTTTAATAGATTTTATTTTGTTTTCAAAGACAGTCTGAGTAAAAATAGCTGCTGCGGATTTCTTTTGGTCCAGTTAGTGTGTTAAGTCATGAGTTGTGTGAGGACTCAGGACTTTTGCTGGGCAGAGACGCCCTTCCAGTAGTCTAAGATGTCGTGAAGATCCTCGTCTTTGGCAAACTGGACCTTTTTGCGCAGGGCGTGGCCGGCTGCCATGTACTCCTCCTCATCTTTGTGCCGCTTGCGGTTGAGTTTGAAGCGCTCCCAGATGCTGTGCGAGGGTTTGCAGGTGTACTCTGGGCTGGAGGTGTAGCTCAGGTTGTGATATTGAGGAGAGAGCTGAGAATAGGCCAGGTCTCTGGGGCGAGGACGGGTCAGAGGCTCCAGGATGGAGGGCTTCCTCCCCGCCATGCTGTCGTGCTGCTCCCCTTGGTGCGAGCCGGGGTACGAGTGCCGGTGTTCGCTGTACTGACGGATCTTCTCCGCCTCTGCCCGCAGGATGGCCGGGGTCACAGTGAGGATGGTGTCGGTGGTGGGGGACGTCTTCTCAATGTATTTGGCTTCTGATTTGTGGCCCGATCCCTCAGAGCGGTAGGACCTGGGGCTCCGTATGGAGCCGCTGGAAGAGGTGCTGGAACGTTTAGGGGCTGCCTCCATGCTGTGGTGCCGCTGGAGAGGGTGGTTGTAGCTTTCCTTGTAGACGGGAGAGAGGAATCCATGTTTGCTGGGGATCTGCTCTGATAAGAGTACCAGCTGAGGCTCCACTGTGGAGACTGCCCCCGATTTCACTCCTTGGAAGGAGGTGGACTCAGATTTCAAGGCATCGATGCAGTTGTTGATGATCTGGTTCACCTTGTCCACCTCCTTGGCGATGGTGGAGATCTCAGCCACAGAGCTCTGGGTGTCTGGCGGCAGGGATAGCTCACAGTCTCGCCTCTCAGGCTGGTCACCCGTCCTCACTTCCATGTAGTTGCCCTTGGTGGCCTTGGGCGTCTCACTGCTGTCAATCAGCTTGTACTGCTCGACCTCACCAGCAGAAGGCAAGTAGGGGATGCGGGTCACTGTCTCCCCACCCAGCATCTGTCCCTGGGACAGCTGGGTGATGCTGGTGGTTTCCATTTCTGGCCCATATTTCAGCTCGATGATGGTCTTCTTCATGCTACCAGCAGCCTTTTTGTGCTTCTCCTCCTGCTGGCGCCTCTTTCGGAGACAGTAATACACAACTCCCAGGACAATCACCATGCCAAAGAGACAGCCCAGGATTGTCATGATATAATGAGTGGCAGTGGAAGGGGTGGGCACTGGCTCCTTGCGGTTGGGTCTGGTGGGGGTGATGGTGACACAAGTGTGGTTGTACTTCGAGTATTGGTGGACAGAAACTACACAATAGGTGTAATCTCTTTGTGCTACTAGGTTGCTCACGGTGATGTTCTCCTCCTTCTTCCTGAGCTTGGTGATCATGGAGGAGAAGCCGTTTTCAAACTGGGAGAGGATGTACATCTTGCTGAAGGGGTAGGGGATCTGAACGGTGAGGACGGCTGAGTTGTGGTTGAGGTGCTTCACCTGGATGTTGGGGCGCACCTCCGTCTCACCGATGGGCGTGAAGAGGGCAAACTGTGGGGTCGTGCCATCGCCAGAGGAGCACTCCTCCTCGGAGCAGGGGCTTTCGGAGGGTGTTGTGGTCACCTGGTACCTGGGAGGGATAAAACGAGGGATCACAGTGTAGGAACCACCGGTGCAAAGGGAAGAGAGCATGCTCAAAGCATTGCGGTAACCAGTCCGGCCTTGGCCTAACAAGTAGTAGCCCGTGTAGTCGGGTGGGGAGTCGCACTGCATCCGGTCGTACGTGCGTGTCATGTTGGTGAAAGCCTCCAGCCATTGCAGGAAGCCGAGGAGCTCACAGGAGCAGTAGAAGGGGTTACTGTAGAGTTCACAGACAGAGAGCTTGTTTAGGCCCCGAAAAGTGTTGCTGTCGAGTCTCTGGATCCTGTTCATGGACAGGTCAATGTTCACTATGTTGGGGCACTCCCAGAAGGCATTGGGCGTGACAGTCTCAATGAGGTTGGCCTGGAGATAGAGGTACTCCAGCTTCCCCAGGCCCCGGAGGATGCCCTCAGTGAGGTTCCTCAGTCGGTTGTAACCCAGCTGCAGCACCTGGAGGTTGAACTGTCCTGAAAAGGCACCGTCCTCGATGTAGGAGATCTCGTTCTTCGTCAGGTTGAGGTATGTCAGGTTGCCAAAGCGGCTGAGCGAGGCGTACTGCACGCTCTTGATCTTGTTGTCGTTCAGCCGCAAGTCCACGATGGTGCTGTTGATTTGCTGGGGGATGGACTCGTAAGGAGGCTGGTTTTGGCTGCAGATGGCCAACCAGACAAAGCCCTTGTCCCCCTCAATGAGCCAGCAGTCTGCCCGCACCCCGCCGGCGTGCAGGAGAGAGACGGCTGCCACGCACAAGCAGAGGGCTGACGTCGCGGCCCACCGGCGACCTGCCATCTGGAAGGGCGGCACGGAGAAGGGGTTCCTGGCCTTCTGGAAGTGGGGAGCAGGACAGGGTCTGGGAAGACGTGGGCTAGTGCTTCTTCGGCAGCTTGGTGTGCCTCTCCCTTCTCCTCATGGCTTGGAGATGGGGGGGAAGCACCCGTGGAGAAAGCAGACCTTGGTGCCCACGGTATGTGGCAGCCACCAGCCGGGGGCTGCTACCAAGGCCTGGGTGGCTGAGGCTGGTCCCACATCACCAGGTCTCTGGCATCTTGGGAAGGGAGTCATGAAGTTAGGTGCCCGTGTGGAGGAGTCCCTCTGGGTTAGAGACATGCTTTCCTCTCACTTTTTATATTACATCTCCTCGTTTTCTTTTTGCTGCCCATCGTGACACTGGTCCCCATCTCCACCTGCCTCTGTGGGTCTGGCTGTGGCCACTCAGTCCCTCAGCTCACCTGCACAAAACAAAACAGATGCACAAACTGAACACAAAGGATGGACAATTAGCATCTAGCAGTGCTGGGGATGCATCCAACCACCCTCTTAAATGTTAGGCACTTGTCTTCTAACTCTGGCTACCAGCTTTCAAGGAGCCTTTGATTTATTTGGGTGCTGTTGCCAGCAGTGTATGGCAGCATGAAGGAAGGTGGTCACTGACCATGGAGGTCACCCTACTTTGAGCATATTGTCCCACGTTACATGACAGGCAGCAGAGAGATCAATGCACATCCAAGGCACCATTTGCCTGACCTATTTAGGTGTCTACCTTAGGAGGAGAGGAGTGATGCCCCAGAAGTGTCTGTTCCTCTCCGCTGAGAGCAGATGAAGTCTAGACAACTTGCTCTGATGTAGATTTGATGCTGCAGCATTTTGCTGAGGGGAATCCTGACTGTCTCACGTGCTGGTGTGTGCAGCAGCAGTGCCCACAGAGGGGGTTGATGATTGAGGACACCACGTCTGACTGCATTGCTGTGTAGCATCTAGGAGGAGGCCCAGCATTAAGGGCTTGTCCTGTTTCTGGGAACCTGAGCAGTAGTTTCAGGACACTCTTGACTACAAAACATGCAAGCATCATTGTCCACCATCCAATGTCCTTGTCTGTGGTTGGGGCTTGCTGCCTATCTCCAAGACCTCTCTCTCCCTCCCAGGTAAAGTGATGCAGAGGTGGGGAGGACCCCCAGCCATAGCAAGAGTATTTACAGAAGATGGGACAAGACCTTCCCTCCCCAGCTGGAAACAGGTGTTTGAAGACCTGGAAGAATCCTCACTAGACACAAACCTCTGAGGCTGCCACCAGCCTCCCTTCCCACAGACAAAACTCTCATTCCTGGCTCATGTTTTCCGTTATTTTTTCATGCAATTTTGACTAAACATAAATATCCATGGACAGCCCTTCTACTTTGTTTCATAATTTCTTGGGGAAACAGGAAGAGAAAAGTGAAGAGGAGGGAACTGCATGAGCATCAGTATCTCCTGGGTCATGCTCTTCCACAAGATGTGAAAAAATCCATGAAATATAATCCGTGGACATCTCTACTACCAAACAGCTCTCCAGCCTGGTGGGACAGATGCAGTGAGATGTTGTGGCAGAGGCAGAGTTGCCCACAAACAGGGAGAAAATAGTATGGCCTATCTATCAAAATCTTGAGACTTTCATTGGGAATGGGAGCTCTTATCTCCCTTGTCCCAGAACAGACCATAGGAGGAAGAGAAGACACCACCAACACTCCTTGAAAACACAGCTGGTAGGAACTGGAGATTTCTTGAGCATCCATGAAGAAGGCAGGGGCACATCTTACACCTAAATTGTCTTTCATTGGATCTGCAAAACAGTATAAATCCAGCAGTTGGTTTCCAAACCATTTCCTAGTGCGCAGGCAGTGAGGGGACTGTGCTGGGTGCTGCCTGAGGCTGATTGTCAAAGAGCATTTAGAGGCAGATGCCAAATCCTCACCCTTCTCGTGAAGAAACCAGGTTCTTTTCCACCCATGAAACAGACCATGTATCACTGCAGAGACCTCTATTAACCATTCACTGTTTATACCTTGGTAAACAGGCCAGTAATAATAAGCAGTAAAACAGTTTATTTGTTCTTTCTGGATTGCGAACGAGTCTATTCCCTGGTGGCACAATTGGGTTTCCATTACACGGATAACAAGATCTGCTCTCGCATCAGCTCTCTGCACATGAGGTTCTCTGGCCACTTTGTCCTCCAGCAGATGCCCCACTGGCTGCTACAGGAGGTGAGGCTGTGGGGGAGAACAAAATCCAGACAGCCAGTGTCCCCACAGAGGGCAGGGTGTGTTACACCCCCGTCTTGCAGGCTGTACTGCCTGTGGTGGTTGTGCAGTTGTGTGTGGGTGAGATGTGCTGGCTCCAGGACAACAGAATTCTGTGCGGCTCTGCCTGGCTACCTGCAGGTCTCCTTCTGCCCCCCCAGTGCCTGACACTGTGCTATCCAAGCTGCCTTTGGCAGAAAGCTCAACAAAACCAGGTTTTCAAAAGTTTGCTAGAAATGGAGTTTGGGTGGAAGGGATGCTGAGGGCAAGGCAGCTGAATCTCAGGTCTTCTTCTTGGGGGAAGAAGCCTGGACTTCAGCACGCTTGTACATTGCTACCCCAGCTGAAGCCCTTATAGCACTGCAGAGATACTTATGCTGCAGGTAATATCAGTTCCTGCTTGCAAGGATGTGCTGTCCCCTCTCTGGGATGGTTTGCCAGGACCTGGCAGCCCATTTTATCATAGCTGGGTGACAGAGCCCTGGGACAGGCTTCCCAGGGAGGCTGAGCACTCCCCTTCTCTGGAGATATTCAAGACCCCCCTGGATGCAGTCTTGTGGAATGTGCTCCAGGCAATCCTGCTTGGACTAGATGATCTCTAGAGGTCCCTTCCAACTCTGACAATTCTGTGAGTCCTTGGAGCCAGGGAGGAAAGGAAGAGGAACTGTGCTCCTTGCGATGCCACAGGTGAGTGCCCCCCTTACCACCTTCCCAGCTGATGAGGGGCACAGGCTGCAGTTCCAGGCTTAGAAACATCTACTGCGACATCCCTCACAGCAGTGGGCAACTCAATTAACCTCTCTGTGCTCCAGTCTCCTTTCCAGCACCATGAGATAATGATAGCACTTCATGGAGCTGTGGGAGACCGAAGGAAAGTGCGCCGAGCTCATCTTTTGTGATGAAAATCCCAGTAGATGCTTTGTGCTGCACGTGGAGACTTTCTCCCCCTCCAGCTGCAAGCTGGGCTCTAGATGTGCCCACTCTCTTCTGCCACAGGGGCCAGCCTGGTCTCCAGATCCTCAGACTGTCCAGTGAGAGTGCACATTGCACCTGAGGATGTGGGAGAAGGGTTGTCCTGGCCTGCAGAGCCACCAGCAATGGCTCACCCTAGTTGTCCCTTATCTGCTGCCCACAGAGTGAGTATCTCCCTGTCTTTCTCCAAGGGCCTGTGCGTATTGGGGAAGCCCTGTCAAACTGAGACAGGACCAGCAGCAGGGAGAGATGCATCCTGGCATATTCTCCTTAGCCAGCACTTATCTTGTCTCCTCCGACTCCCGTTTTGACCCAACCATCCTCTCTGGACCAGCTTGTGTTTCCCGTTTTGACCCAACCATCCTCTCTGGACCTCTCTGGGATTGCAGAGCCAGACCAGCTTTTTTCTTGCAGAGGAAGGTTTCTTGTCACTCCTCCCTGGGGAGGCTGTGGGCTGCAGCCTGTGTCAGAGGGCACCAGCTATTGGAGCAGGACAATCCTGTGAGCAAAGAGCAGACACAGACCATCCATGGGCCTTGCCAGGCTGATCCCTTTTAGCCTTCTCATCACCTGTGTGCCTCCCTCATCTAATTGGAGGTGTCAGGGGTAAAAATGACTCAAAGTTGTTCAATAAGGCTCCTGCTGCGCATTCTCTCATCTTTCCTGTGCGTTGCCTATCAGACGAGTCCTTCCCAACAACAGAAAGGAGGAAAGGCATTTTATCAGCAGCCTGAGTTTAATTTCAGCTCATTAAAGCAAGCAATTTGCTGCTTTATTTGCTTTGCAAAGTGTGAATAAAATGACAGCATTAAGGAGATGTAAGAGAGGAAAGAGGGGCTAATCTCCCTTTTTATTAGATTTCTGGGACATGACTGTGGAGTGGAGAAGTGGGTCTTGTTGCTTTGCATGGAAGGCATAATTGTTCCTCTTGGCTCCTGAAAGGCTCCGTCCCAGCATCACACGGATGTTGGTGCACACTGGGAGCAGGGGCACTTGCAGTGGTTCCCAACTCATCTCCCTGTAGCAGCAGATAACAAATGTCCAGGAGGTTTCTCCTTCTTCCCTTTTCTGCCTTTCACCTCCCTTCTAATCTCCCTTTTCTGTTTCTTTTCTGCTTCTGAAATCCTCAGCTTGATTCTTGTAGGTTAGAAATCGAGCAGCCAGTTGGCCGAGGACCCTTTGCTGTCCCTGACCTCCTGCAGCTGGGATGTGGCTCTGGAGAGAAGTAGAGAGACCCTTTTGCCTATTCCCCACAGACTAATCAAAATCAGTTTTAAAAAATAGTATTTTAACTCCCCTGCCTATCTAAGTTGTCTTTACTCAGCTGTCCTGGTTTTATTTTCCTGGTAACCCAGTTGCACATCACTTTTCCCAGTCCCCTGGCCCTTTATGGAGCTGCTTGGGAAAACCTGGGAACAAACCACCTACAGCTCTATTGTGAAGAACACCCAGGAAAGTGGAGATTTGGGGTTCTCCTTCACTGATTGACAAAGAAGCAAAAAAAAAGATGAATGAAGGTAGGTGGTATGGAATAGCAATAATTTTAAATTATTAATTTTATGTAAACCAGAGATACTTTGAACATTTGCACCATGAGGACAATGACAACAAGCCCCATTCATGGGGAGGCCATGGTACTGACCCAGAGCCTTGCAGGAACTATCATTCCTGAACAAAATTACCAGTGCATTGCAAGCTCTGCTGTATTTCCTTTTCCTTCTGCTTTCAGAAAGCAGCATGGCTTGTCCAGCTGAAAAGATGTCAAGCTTATGTGGCTTACAGAGACCATCAAAGGGGCAATGACAACTCCCTCACACTTTGCTGCTCCTACACGTTGACTCTGATCTCCAGTATCCCTGCTGGAATTTGGATTGATGCTTCATCCTTCTGCTCCTCAGCCCTGACCCATGATGCTCCCCTTCTTACCTGTCCCTGCTTCTCCAGCCCTGGTCCCCATCAACAACCCAGCAATAAAAAGAGGAACCACTGGGATTTTCTGATGTCCACAAGACTGCAGCTGGTACTGGGTGAGCAGCAGCAACCTCATCCTGGCTGAAAACCCACAGCAAGGGTAGGGGAAAAGGAAAAGGCACAGCTGGGCTCCAAAAGCCAGTGCAGACAGCCTGGTAAGTTTTTCCTTCCGTCTCCCAACTCGTGGCATCTCAGTAAATTAAACCAGGGCAACAGCTGCAAGGAAGCAAACAAAGCAGCCATGGGGGCTGGGGAGGGAGAGGGAGCTGGGCAGCTCACGTAATAATACACTGTCCTGGCACTCCATTCCTAGTGTTGTCATTCTGCTGACTGAGTTATTTCAAACTGTGCATTAGATTTACAGGGCAAAGGCAAAGAGCCAGATTAACATGCATGCGTGTGCGTGTGAGCACGTGCACACACACCCCGGTGCTCCTCTCCTTGGCATTTCTGCAGCTCCGTAAATTCATTTTCCCTAGCTACTCCACCTCCAGCTGGCTGTGTTTCAGCTTCTCCCAGACCCTTTTCCCCTGCTGCTCAGGGGGTTTTATCATTAAAAGAAGGAGCCCCACTACAAGAGAGCCATAGTGAAATGGGAGCGATACATTACAAACAAGAACTGTTGAATCACCCAGAAAAATGGGGAGAGAAAATCTGGCCAACAGGCAACAAATTTGAAAATGAACCCTGGCTTTTCATTATGCATAAAATAATCCAACAAGGGAGCTCCAAACTGGGAGAGAAAACATTTTTTTTAGTGGTGAAGATTCCCCAAAATGGCTTGATGTCCATCCTGTGTATGTCAGGTGGGGAAAGAGGATTCCAGGCAGATTTTTTCTACTCATTCATATTCTTGGTGTTTGCTATGTGCCTCCTGTTGGGTGATGTTGGTCAGAATCACAACCATGCTGAATAATGAAGACACCCAGGCCTATGAAATTCAAGTTCATTTTATATCCAGAGGTCCCAATACTAATATTGCCTCCACAGACAGGGTTCAGGCAGCATTTTGTTCATCCCAGCCTTATTCCCAGATGCTTCACAGTGTTAGATAATAGAGTTCTCCATTCAATTGTGCTCTCTCTCCTGGTATTATTTATTATTTAAGAAAAATAAGCAAGGGAGAAGAGATGTATTTTCTACTGAGATTTGAAAAGATACCTGGGATTTGAAGAGAGATGAAGGAAGAATGAAGCAAAGAAGTTAAGGGGGGCTGAGAGAGAAGTGCCCAGCACTGCATACAGAATAGCTTTTACTGAGACCTAGGGAGGTCACAGACAAGATGACAAATAGCCAGCGGGGGGAAAGGGGAAGAGATCACTTTTCTGGGGTAGACTGGGAAAAACAGGTATCTCTAACCACAGGCCCAGGTGCTCTATATAAGCTCAGCTGTGCAGCTCCAGTCTTCTTCTGAGCTCTGCTGCTGCTGATGTGCTTCTCTCCAGTCCTGTCTCCAGGATGGATCTCAGGCCTGTGTGGTAGGTGGCTTATCTCCTGAATTGACTTCCTAGATATGCCTTGTAATGTGACCAGTACTGCCCGAAGAATGAAGCAAAGAAGTTAAGGGGGGCTGAGAGAGAAGTGCCCAGCACTGCATACAGAATAGCTTTTACTGAGACCTAGGGAGGTCACAGACAAGATGACAAATAGCCAGCGGGGGGAAAGGGGAAGAGATCACTTTTCTGGGGTAGACTGGGAAAAACAGGTATCTCTAACCACAGGCCCAGGTGCTCTATATAAGCTCAGCTGTGCAGCTCCAGTCTTCTTCTGAGCTCTGCTGCTGCTGATGTGCTTCTCTCCAGTCCTGTCTCCAGGATGGATCTCAGGCCTGTGTGGTAGGTGGCTTATCTCCTGAATTGACTTCCTAGATATGCCTTGTAATGTGACCAGTACTGCCCCTGGTCCTGTCTCCTTTTTGGTCCTTTTTGGTCCTTTTTGGTCCTTTTTGGACTCCTTAGATGGACCCTGGATATGGTCCATCTCTTGTCTTCCATGGGATTGTCAGTGGACCCTGTTTCCAGCACCTTGCCTGCTGTATTCCTGTTCTGGGAGACACCACCCTGGGTGGGGAGGGGATCCCCTGTGCTGAGGTCACTCCTGGCTCCTGCCTTGCCTTCTCTTTGGACAGGCAGCCCTTGCTGCTGCCAGACATGGGTTTCTGTAGGACACAACTTATTCTGTAGCTAATCAAATGGGGAATTCTCCAGTAAAATGGTTTTCTGGTGGAAAATGAACTTTTTGCAAAGTTAAATCTTTGGCTGAACAGCTATGATCTTTCTTGGAAGTTGAGATACCTGACTTCAGCCCAGTTTGGCTGTAACCTGTGGGTGCTGTAGTTCAAAGCCATTATGCCTCCATCAGCCAGGCTGGGGCCAGCGCTGCCATCTGGGAATGGCCAAAGCAGACCTGTTTGCACAAACATTTTTAAGAACTGTTTTGTTCTGGGTTAAAGTGAGAGTATTTTCAAGACGGGTTGGCTCTTGGGATTTCAGGAAATACACAGTCTGCTTTTCATTCAGTTGTGGTCTGAAGTAATTTACATCCATCTCATGCTGCTTAGCTTCCAGGTTCTATTGAGATGACAACCCTGTCGCACACTGCCATGGGCCACTGAGCAAAGTTCTCTGCTCAGTTTAAGTAAATGTATAAATGATCTTCCTGGTGAGCAACCTCTTAAGCCCAGCTGGGTTACCTGTGCATTTAACCAGCCTTCTGAAATACCAGCATGGGCAGATTCAAAATGTCAACCCTCAAAGAGCCGAGGAGAGCATTTAGAGGGCCAGAGACAGGGGAAGGTGAAGAGGAAAAAGATTTTAAGGGGTGTAGAGAACTAAGAGCTCTTTTCAGGTAGAACAGTAGTAATAAGAAAAGTGTGTTTCCATGGGAGAAAGCCTCTCTAGTATTTACCTGATGAAGTTCTTTCTTATAAATAATCAGCTTGAATCATGGCTCCATTATGGGATGGTTATGCTGATGTTAGGCTGGGGGCAAGCAAGAGTTCTGGTGTGGAATCAGGACTCCCATTTTCCCTCTCAGAAATAGTGCTGAGGATCAAAGCATATTTTTCCAGCACTGATACAATGAAGGGAGCCAGGCCCGTGCTGGGAAGCCCAGCTGCTGGTGTTTCTCAGTGCTGGCAGTCTGAACTGTGCCTTGTCTCTCCTGCATTGGCATCCTCACGTGGATCTTTGCTGCTATTTGGAAGAGGGTTTTATTGCTTTCATTGATTACATTTTTTTTTTTTGCAGGAGGCCCACATAACCCTTTGCATCCTGGACAGGAGAATCCACTTTTATACTGTGTGAAATTTGGTGGTGGACCCATGATGTAGTTTTGCTAGAAATTACTTTCAGAGGTGCAAGTGTTTTGCTTGCTCTGATTTTTTGTAAGATGATATTTTCAAAAGAGCTCTTCCTCTGTCCCACTCTTCCCCTGTGAAGGGGCCTCAAGCCACAAACTGTGGGTCCCTGGCCAGTGCTTGGCTCAGTGGCAGTTTCTAGGTGGACAGTACTGCTGAGTATTGGCAGATGGACAAGGTAATATACAACACATGTAGGACTTCGTGGTAATGGTCTTCTCTGATCTCCAGGTCAGCAAAAAGGAATTCACTGTTTCATTGGCTGGGCTGTAGGTGCAAACTTCTGCTAACCTCTTACCAAGTTGTTCACCTTTGAAGTTTGTCCTGCTTGTCTGGTTGGGGAAAACTTCCAAGTGTCTATTCCAACCTAAATTATTTTGTAGTTTTAATTATCTGCCTCTTGTCCTCTGGAGCTGAGGAGCCCAGCTTAAGTCTGAACCATCTGGTGTCCACTTTTTGAAGGGGGTTTCTGCCCAGTTATAGCAATATCTGGCAAGGCCCAGTGCCCTATAGGCCTAATTTTAGCTCAGTGCTGCAGGCTGGCTTCCTGTTATGGGCCAGGAGAAGGTTAATGATCATCTGGGCAGCTCTCCAAAACCAATCTAATGTTTATTCAGGATAACAGCATTGCAGAGGAAGCCAAGCATGACCACCTTCCACGCACAGCTTTCCCAGCATGGCCTTGCACATGTCTCTGCTGAAGTTTGTCAGCTCTTGGAGGAGGGACCCTCTTCTCCTTCCCTAGGTCAAGACAGGTCCTCTACAACACTTCCAACCCTATGTCTTGAACTTTTAACCCAAACAGATACTGTGTTTCTAGGGAAAATAACAGGTTGTGGGTGTGTTGTTTTAGCAGCTGAAATATGAACTCGCCCTTCCTGCTAAAATCTTACAGGACACTGCTCATGGGTCAAATGCCTATGCCACAAATATCCATGCCACAAGCACCTCAGTTTGTTGGTGCCCATGAAAGGAGAGTGTTCAGCCCCACTGCACCCACCAGGTCCCTGCAGTGCTAGGAGGAGCTGGAGCTGAGGCATGTGGGACAGTGGTCCCAGTCTGGTGGTGAGAGGATGAGGAGTTGGTGCAGGTTAGCTCACCACATTGTGGAGGGGTGTGAGATAGCAGTGACTGTACCCTCTGGCAGAGGGCAGAGCCCATAAGATGGGTGAGGTTGATTATTCACCTCAGCTACTGATTAGCAGCTTAATTTCAGCCATGAATGTACCACCTTTTCCTCCCTGCAGCACAGCCCCTGCAGTTCCTCGGCCGTGGCTTTGACCCAACGTGAATGGACATGCACGGGACTCGTGCCAAGGATACCCCACAACTGGAAGGAGGTGAGTACACTGCTTGCTTGGGCCTCCCCTCAGGGCTCCATAAAGAGTTTGGTTACAAGACATGAAGTCTGAAGGCTTGTGCTGAGGGAATGACTCTTCTCCAGCAACGAGCGCTCACAGACATATGCGACCAGCAGCAGAGCTCTTCCTGCTTCCCTTGGGGTGCAGAAAAAAAATTGTATGGATAGCAATATTTCTCTGGGAGCCCTGAGATGTTGGCACTGGCTTCACCATGCACAGTCCCAAAAGAGCTGACACCTCTTGCTTTCCCAGGCATGTTCCAAGTTATTATCCTGAGAGCATCTATTTAGTAGTATCTCCTACCTGCAATGGCTGGGGAGGTGGCTGGGCAGCCAGATGGCTGTGTTCATGTAGAGCTGATATTAGTGTCTCTTTTGATTGTGTTTACAACGTTGTAACGTGGCTCCTAGATTCCTGAGCACGGATCATGTTTAACCAGAACTAAGATATGGCTCTGCCATGGGCTTGGCTGGTTAGACTCTGTTGCAGTGACTCTGGCAAGGCCAGCTGGTTTCCCACTGAAGAAGTTTTCCCACTGGTTTCCTGTGCACTTGTGGGAATAAGCAAAGCCCATCTTAGCCCAGAGAGGGTACTGAGAGGTGTGAGGGACTGCTGGCTCTCCTCCATGCTGTCAGCAAGCCTAAAACCCAATAAAATGGCCTTCTCCCCCAAAAAGTGTGGATAGAAGCAGAGAAGCTTGGAAAAATGGGTCATACACATGCCAGGCTCCATCCAAGAGAAACTGCTTTTGTCTGACATGTGGTTAATGCCAAACTGCTGGGGGAAAGCAGCAGTGAGAGCTACTGGTCCCTGTTGGAACACTAAAGCCCTTCCTCAGTATCATATCTGCTCCTCAGCAGGGTCTGTGGCCACCCTCAGGGCTGCTGTATTTCCCTGCTCATCCAGCACTCTCCAAAAGGTGTGGAGAGTGGAGAGAAAAACTTTGAAGTCCCAGACAATAGAAGCAGGGAGCTATGCCAGGATTTGGATTGCCTGTCCTTTTCATAAACATTTCATGTGGAGGTTACCCAAGTTGAAAAAGCAAGTGAACCCAGAACACCAACCCTCTCTGGAGGAAAGGAGTTTATCGTTAATAATCTACTGCTAAAAGGGTAACATCTGTTTTGGACAAACTGTAATGAGATTTAAACCCCAGGTGGAGGGAGGACTTCACAGTAATAAATGACTTTCTCTATGTCTAAATAGTTTTAATTTTTTTTCTGGCAGAAATAGCTGCTTTTCACCTCAGGCTTCTTTTTGCCAGCTCTTTTTGTTTAATGATTGCTATTAATTTCCAGGGTGGCAGATGGATTCTAGCCTGGTGCAGTCTGAAATGAGGAAAAATAGCCCATGAATATGTGAGCTTGCCAGGAATGTGTGCACAGGTCACATGTGTGCTGGTGAGATGTTACATGTGGGTGTTGGCTTCCCAGGGCAACTGGTGCTTCTCCAGAGCTGCTCCCCACCCCTGGAATATTTGAGTATTTTTTGTATAGTAAGGAGAATTAAGTTTCCTGGTCACTGCTGGTAGCTCTGCCTGTTTAGACCTTGATTCAGCAATGCTGCTGATTTCAGAAAGGCTTTGGTAGGAATTCATACTTGAATTTGATTGCTTTGCTAAATCCAAGCTGAGGTGAGTTGGAAGGCAGCATGTAGTCCCCAGGACATGGGAAGGAGCTCCCTGCCCTGGCTGGACAATGCCTGTGGCTGGGTCCTGCCAGGCAATGGATTCTTCCTTGGACATGAAACAGACAGTTTTAAGTGTTTTTCCTGGGGTGGTGTGATTATTTTTTTTATAGTGTGAGATGCTCTGAATAGGCAATCCTCCTGTGTTCTCTGGCTGTGGAGGCAAGTGGCTGCTGTTCAGCCCATGAGTGCCTGCCACAAGCTCCTAGTGCCCAAAGTGGGACTTTATCCTCTCTGCCACCACCTCCTCCTGAAGTAGAAACCCACGGAACAGCTAATCCCAGTGAGTGCTCTGATGTGCCAAGTCTTTCTTTCTCTTTCCCCTACTGTGGAGCATCTCTGGATTTGGCTGAGGATGAGGGTGTGCAGGAGGACATATGGTTGGTCAGGTGAGAAGCTGGGTCCAGGAACTGTGGCTGGTGCTTGACCACTACATGGCAGCAGCCTGTGGCCAAAACAAGAGTGTGGTGGAGGGTGGGGGAAGGACGGAGAGTTTTTGTTGCCTGGGACTGGGTGAGCCCTGGGAATGGAGAGAAGAGGGTAGAGATAGAAAGTGCATCATCTCAGGTGATGCAGGTAATCTCCTTTAATCTCCTGCTGAAAATAACCCAAAGTCAAGTAAAGGAGGGATTATATGGCCTAAGCCACAGTTATTGCCAGGGTGTAACAGACTTAGGTTGCATCCAAAGGGCTGCTGAGGTGGAAGAGTTGCTGCAGCAAATATTGGCCTGCTGGAAATGCCCCCCTGGTGAGGGTGGCTGGGTGGACTAAGGACCCTTCTAGGGTGGCCCAAGGAGAGGAGGATGCAGGGTGGGCAGCTGCTGGCAGGGTTGGGACTCTGCACTGGAATCTGGTCCCAGGGGAGAGACTGTCTTAGATGGCTACTTGTCACCTTGGCATTACCCAGGGATTTATTTTTAGTGCAGGATCCAAAATGCTTTATAGCCAGTAATTATCTTAATGGGGAAACAGTGACCATCAAACCCATTTTACAGATGAGAAACTGAGCTCCTGGGGAGGTAAAGGACACATCAGGTGCTGGGGCAGGTGGTTAATTCCTGCCCTCCCAGATCCCTCCAATTTTAATGGACCTTTTCTTACATCCCCTCGGATGTGTGCTCAGGGCAGCCATGAGGCACTGGTAGGCTGAAGGCATCTGCTACCCTTTGCCAAGAAGCCATACCAAGGCTCAGCAGCTCTGCTCCTGCCAGAGAAAATGGAAATGCAGAACCCTATTCATCAGCTGGTGGCGATGCCTACGAGATAGCAGCACAGAGACAGGGTGAAGCAGGATTGCAACAGGGAGGGAGCAGAGCATGTTCAGTTTAATGAGCTTGTCCCTGCCTAAAGGAGAGAGAAAGCAAGAGGCTAACTCAGTTTAATAAACTCTAGCATGCAGATATAATCAGATGGATCATTGTTCCCCAGCACAGGGATGA
Organism: Chaetura pelagica; assembly: GCF_000747805.2. Classification (NCBI taxonomy): domain Eukaryota; kingdom Metazoa; phylum Chordata; class Aves; order Apodiformes; family Apodidae; genus Chaetura; species Chaetura pelagica. The sequence goes on along the minus strand of NW_009954215.1, from coordinate 6,120,520 downwards.
ATATATTAAAAAATATGATTCAAACTTTTCCCCTTTGTTTTTCATCTGTATTATGTGCTACGGTGTGATAAAACATCCTGGGGCCAACTTGCAAGGCAATAAAAGAGATGGTGAAGGAGAGGAAAGCATTGATCCATGTGAGTGAGCCCAGGCCACGTGGGGAAGGAGACTCCTGGCAGGCAGGGCTTGACATGAGGGGCTGCAGCTTTCTCAGCCCCACACCAAAAGCCCAGGGAGAATGTGGGTGTGGGGTCTGACCTGCCACCAGCTCCTTTTCAGGCCTCCAGCCCCCAGTCTTGGCAGTACAGTAAGGTTGTGATCTGAGATGACTAACAGGAGTTTAAGTCCAGTGCTAAAAGCTGACCCTGGTCAAAATTAAGACATCCATCTGACTACAGAAATGCCTGTACACAAGCATATCCCCATGTTCCTGCCTCAGGAGGGAAA
>NW_009954215.1:6102384-6119458 GCF_000747805.2 Chaetura pelagica | reverse complement strand
GAGGCACTGGTAGGCTGAAGGCATCTGCTACCCTTTGCCAAGAAGCCATACCAAGGCTCAGCAGCTCTGCTCCTGCCAGAGAAAATGGAAATGCAGAACCCTATTCATCAGCTGGTGGCGATGCCTACGAGATAGCAGCACAGAGACAGGGTGAAGCAGGATTGCAACAGGGAGGGAGCAGAGCATGTTCAGTTTAATGAGCTTGTCCCTGCCTAAAGGAGAGAGAAAGCAAGAGGCTAACTCAGTTTAATAAACTCTAGCATGCAGATATAATCAGATGGATCATTGTTCCCCAGCACAGGGATGAATATATTAAAAAATATGATTCAAACTTTTCCCCTTTGTTTTTCATCTGTATTATGTGCTACGGTGTGATAAAACATCCTGGGGCCAACTTGCAAGGCAATAAAAGAGATGGTGAAGGAGAGGAAAGCATTGATCCATGTGAGTGAGCCCAGGCCACGTGGGGAAGGAGACTCCTGGCAGGCAGGGCTTGACATGAGGGGCTGCAGCTTTCTCAGCCCCACACCAAAAGCCCAGGGAGAATGTGGGTGTGGGGTCTGACCTGCCACCAGCTCCTTTTCAGGCCTCCAGCCCCCAGTCTTGGCAGTACAGTAAGGTTGTGATCTGAGATGACTAACAGGAGTTTAAGTCCAGTGCTAAAAGCTGACCCTGGTCAAAATTAAGACATCCATCTGACTACAGAAATGCCTGTACACAAGCATATCCCCATGTTCCTGCCTCAGGAGGGAATGGGAAAGAGGGACGCTCTCAGTCCCCAACTTTCTGCAGGGACACCAACTAGGGTGCTGTGCTGATGGTTTTTTGGGAATCCTTGCCTTCAAGGGAATAGTGCAACAGGCCAAAGCTTTCTCTGGACTCTCTTCCTTACCAGGAGTCACTTCATCCCTGCTTCTCCATTGCACCATGCAGCAGGAGCAGGGTCCTGGCTGCTGCTTATTAATTTGGAGACACTAACTGGTTCTGCTTGCAAAGTGTTGCACACACAGCAGCAAGGCAAGGGTTGTGTTACAGGAGGGAGCAGGGCTCTGTCCTGGGGCTGAATGGCACATCTCTGTGCCTCTGCCTCTCCCTGGGGACAGCTGGCACTGCAATGAGGCACAGGAAGATCTTGATCCAGCACAGCAATGCCCAAAATGGGTCTACAAGCAGGATTGTATTGGTGTGTGGCTCTGGAAGCAAGTCTCTTGCTATGTGGGTGTGGATAAAGCCAGCTTAGGCAAAACAGTCTTTTGTACTAAATCCTGGACAGACCACCTGGAGCTGTGGTCAAGGACAGACCTTTGGGGCTTCCAAGATGCCTCCATGGAATTGACTTCCTTTTGCCCTTCCCAGGCTCACAATCCTTGGCTCAGACACAGTTTTAATAACCTCCAGCTCTTGCTTTGCTCTTTTCTTCTGGCCCCTCAGGCTGTGTGTCACCCTGAGGCACAAGGAATCAGCTCTCCAAGGCTGGACAAGGCACCCAGCTGGATTTTAATTGTTCTCCTTGCTATTAAAGCCAGAGCAGTGCAGCTGCATTGGTGTATGCTAAGACAGCACTCAGGAGGAGAGGCAGCCTCCCTGGCAGGTCATGGATGGACAAAAGGCAGTGCAGAGGGGGTGGCAGGTCCCTCTGCCATGGAGCAAGGCTGTGCCCAATAGGTTTGCAGCCTGGCCCTAGGAAATAGGCTGGATTTGTGGTGAGAACCCAGGAGTTTCTCAGTATGGTCCCCACCTTCGTTTGGGAGGGATTATCTCTGCCAGTGACTGAGGGGTGATGGTAGTGCTTGGAGGAGGGACAAATGGCATGTCCTTCCTTTGGAAAGATTGCTCTAAATTGTGTCATTAACCCATTCACTTAAAAGTCACTTATGGCCATTTGGTGTTAAATATCCCAGACTTTGGCTTCTAACACACCCCCTTGCTACTGCTTCATTACTTTATCCATTACTGTTCATAAACACCAATAAATAATCCTATTTTCATTCCTACCATTGTTTAAATAGCCATTAATTGTGGTTTATAGGCTGTCTCTATGTATTTGTGTACGATAGCTTCTTCATGATTCCTTGATTAACTGTGATTGATTGCATATTTCAAAATCAATTAAAAGTTTCACCACTAAAAGGTAGAGTCTTTAGCAGTAATGCTCTGAGACATTCCCATTTATAATGGAGCTGTTATAGTGCTGAGATCCATTAGTGTGGCATGCTAGGATCTTTATTTTCTAGATCTTCAGAAATAAATACACAGGTGTGAGTGTGCATGTGTCTGTGCCTTTCTTGTGTGAGTGATGTGATTGGAAGAGGTTGTATGGCATGGGAAGAGTGTCAGCTTCTCACAAGGCTGCTGGACCCCACTGGATGGGCTGGCTTTTGTGGATGGCCAGGTATCACCCACTCCTTTCCTCAAGACACTAATGCAAGGGCTGAGTCCCAGGACCCCATAATTTCCTTGCTGGCATGATAGTGCCATGTGTTCATTTTCTGTTTGTAAAGGGGAACTGGCTGCTAATCCCCTCAGCTGAATGGGGCCTCAAAGAGGGTGGTGTGTCTTTCTGCATTGCTGTTTCAGGGAATGTCTTGGTGGGATAGAGGTGACTGTGAAGGCAAGTGTTTGTGGTGATGCTGATTCAATGCTGATGGGATGGAAGAGGATTTACTTGAGAGTGTCCAACAGAGGACATGAGATGATTAAGGAATTGAACACCTGTCTTATGAGGAAAGGTTGTGGAGTCTCCTTCTCTGAAGACTTTCATGACCTCCCTTAGATTCTGTGGTGGTCCTGCTCTGGCAGGTGGGTTGGACTTGATCTCCAGAGGTCCCTTTCAACCCCTACCATTCTGTGAGGAGGGATGGTCACCAGAAAGGCACCAGGACATGTGCTGGAACACAAATCTCTCTGTCCTGTGTGTTATGCCTCTATTATGTCAGTCCTCAGCTTTTCATATTGCTATTGGGTTGAGAAAAAAATGTATGTTTCCCACACTGGAGCAGGAGGAGATGGGGCTAACACTGCTCTCTTGGTGCTCCCTGCTGTCCCCCCTAAATCTGAAGCCAGCATGCCTCTGCCTCTGTGCACAACACAGCACCTCTGCCTAAGCAGTTTCTCCTGCCATGCAGTGAATTAGGGGTGAGGATGCCCCATAAGACACTTTGTGCTCTGAAGAGGAGCAAAATCCCCAAGGAGCCAGCAGGAAACCAAGCCCTTGTAGTTGATCCCCTACTTATCCCCTCATCCTTCTGGCTGTCTGCCTGCTGCCACCAGCAGGGCCCTCCCAGCACCTGCCTCGGGCAGAGGATTCCTAAGGTGCTCAGAGGTGTCTGTCACCCGTCCCTTCTCACACGCTGAGAAAAATGCCCCAGTCCGCCAGTGCAGCAGCTGGGAGCACCCATTAGGGGAACTCACTGGTCTTGTTAAATGATGGGGGAACCGTTTTGTGTAAGCCCTGGCACGGGATCACTCTGTCCTATTAACTCACTCGCTTGCATTGATGTTAATGAAATAAAGAAATATGACGGTTCCAGACTTTTAAACTTCTTATAGCTTGATTTGCATAATGGCCACTGCTACCCTGCACAGGAACTGATTTGTTGAAAAATACTGTTCCAGTCCTCTATCATTCAGCTCAATGGCAGGCACAGCTTGGCCCACAGAGGCTGGTTTTTTGCTGATGGAGGGGAGTTTGCCTCGCGCCAAACATAAAAAGCTAAAATTAGGATGCAATCCAATATTGTAAAAAAGAAATTGGTTAAAAGTTATAGATCAATAACTGTTAACGTGACTCTGTTTTTCAGACAGACCATGGTTGCTGCTGCTGGTGACGTGGAGGCAGGCTCCTTCCTGCTGGCTGAAGCAGCTCTGTGGTTGCTCCTCCTCGGAGCCTGCGGTTGCCAGTCAAGGCTCAGCTGTCCTGAACAGCCCTGTGAGTTTACTACACTGTGTGGAGTTTCTTGTGGATGTTTGTCCCCCTCCCCCCTGGACTATGAAGGTTGAAGTCCTATGAAGGACTCCACCCAGCACCCACAGCCCATTGTTGGGCCCATTTCCACCTTCCTGCACAACCCTGGGTAGTGAGCTGTAAGCCTGGGAGTGATGCTGCTGCTCACCCCTCAGTGCCCCAGATCTCCACTCCTCGATGCCCTAGGTGAACCTTTCTTGATGTCCTACATTGTTACTCCTTGGTTACCTAGACCTCTGCTCCTCCATGTCCTTGATCTCTGCTCCTTCATTACCCACCTTGGCTCCTTGCTAATCCACAGCCTTGCTTCTCTATGAACTACATCTCTGCATCCTGGCTCTCTGTTCCTTTATTACCTGCATCTCTTTTCCATGCCCTAGATTGCTGCTCCTTGATTATCTAGATCTCTGCCTTTTGATGCCCTAGATCTCTGCTCCTTGATTACCTATATCTCTCTTTCTCTGTGTCCTAGATCACTGCTGCTTGATTATCCAGATTTTTGCTCTTTGATGCCCTTGATTTCCCCTCATCAGTGCCTTAGATCTTGCATGCTGCAAAGACCATGTCTCTCCCAGCAGACAACTCCTGCAGTGCTTCCAGCTCTTGGAGAGAAACTAGATGCTTTCACCTCCAAGAGGAGCAGAGCCTCAACCTTGGCATGTGCCTGTCCCATCTGTAAAGTGAGGTAAGTGTCCCCTCCTCTGCTCCATGTGTATTTAAACTGTGGTGGCCACACGGCAGGGACTGTCCCTCCCCATCAATGTGTGTCTAGGGTGTGCAGACCCAAACACTCAGCTACAGTGACAAGGATGGGGCAGTGTGTGAGAGCAGGGAACTGGCTGAGCATCACAAGCCAGGACAGTGGCCCTTCTGCCCCTGGTGGCCTTGGACTTGCCTCTCATAGCTCATTACAGCCTGTCTTTGATCACTGGCCTCTCTCCTCCCCTGTACTTGGAAATGCTGGAGAGCTTTCCTGACCAATATCATCAAAAAGGACGTTTTTATTTCCAAAATATACAATGCAATTAGAACTGCAAAGGGGGAGAACAGCAGCCAGTCTGTAAAATCACCTGCTCTGCAACAGTTCCTGTCCTCACTCTGTGGGAACTGGGGACAAAAGACTTCTGGTTTTCAGCATTTTCAAAAAGGATTCTTCCACTGCATGGGAAGGGGTTGATGCAGAGATGGCCTCACCTGCACTCAAATGTGCTTTACTGAACTGGGCCCATTGTAACCATGGATTGAATAGCTGCAACCAAGAGACACCCTCATCTGAAAGTACCTTTTACTTGAATGGTGGAATGTCCAGCTGCCAGCCACAGTCTTACTAACACACTTGCTGAACTAGGACCATCTCCAGCTCTCCATTGCCCTCTCCCTGCAGGCAGCAGGTCCATCCCACAGTGTGGGAAGAGCATGTTTGCATCCCTCTGCCAGCTGTGGGCAGGGGCTGCCTAACACACTGAGGTCCAGTTGTTCCCATCTCTGCAGCTGCCCTGTGAAACAGCTGACATCTTAAAAATTGATGGGCTTTGTTTCCTGCCTCTGTGCACTTAGTTAAAACACCAGCTCTGCCATTACCAGTAATGTCCACATTAATTACTGTCATAACCTGAGTACCTCTGTGTGTGCTCCCTTGCCTGGAGAGCCTGTCCCAGCAGTGACCTGCATTACTTTCCCTTGACTGGGATTTCCAGTACTGCTGCCTGCAGGAGAATCAAGCTGATGCCAGGCTGGCCCCAGGGGAGGAGGACAGGCAAAGTGAGAGATCTGCTGAGAGGCTCACCTGCAGCATGGAGGTTTCCTTCTCCCCCTTCTCTCCTTGTCTCACTGAGCAGCAGCATCAATCCTGCCCCATCTGTAAGGCTGTGGCTTTTCCACATTGTGTTAATGATTTAAGTGTTCCCTGGGAAGAAGAGACAGACTCCATGGCTTGGTGATGGAAGTGCTCCTCCTGGGACTGTCTGGAGTCCCCATATTGAGTCCCTTTAGCTCTGAGCCCTGGGGACCAGCCTTCAGCTTTCCACCAGGCTTTCTGAACACAATCCTCCAGTTTCTAAGGAAAAGTCTGCTTTTCAGTGCCATGTGGACTGTAGAAAATTGCAAATCTCATTTCTTTTGCATAAAATGCTGATTATACAGTGTTAAACACAAGCGTGTCAGACCGTGAAGGGACATGCACGAAAGAGATAAAACACTAGACATTATGAGGCAATGGGAGCCAGCAACTTAAAGGCTCATCAATAAAGCCTCTTCAGCATCAACTGAGTAACATCCAACCCAGGTATCACACAGCCTAGTCAAAAGCCTGACCAAAGGTGTACTCTGAATATATGAACACACCAGAACCAGGACCTGGAGGAGACTGACAAGTACAAGAGAACACAACCTTCATTCAGGATACTTCATTCCTGCCTTTTGCTCTTCACCTCAGAACCCCATGGGAAGCACCAAGCCCACAGTCAGCAGCAGTTCCCTGGAAAAAGGTCTACAAATTATAGTGGGTCACGAGCTGAACATGAGGTACCAGTGTCACGTCAAGAGGCAGAGAGTGCTCTGGGACATAAAAGCCACAGTGTGGCCTACAAGACTCACAGAGTCATTTTTCTTGTACATTCAGGGCTGGTGAGGTCTATGCCAGAGCAGGCTCTGGTATTGGCAGCCTGTATCAAAAAGGAGGTGGTGCCACTGCAGGCAGCACGGAGGGAGAGAATGATCAGAGGTCTACAAGACATGACCTACAAAGAAAGATTGAAAGAACTGGGTTATTTAGCCTAAAAGAGATGATGGAAGAAGAGATGTGATAACAGTCTTCAAGTGCTTAAAAGGCTGCTGCCAAAGGGAAGAGAATAATCTGTTCTTTATGTCCACGGTGGACAGGACAAGAAATAATCGGCTTAAATTACAGCAGGAGCAATCGGGTTGGACATCAGGACAAAAACGGCTCGTGGAGCATGGCAGTGGGTTACCCAGGAGGTACAAACACCATCTGGGGACACGTTGGCAAACATCCTTAGGGAGAGAGGATGTGCTGAGGCAGGACTGCACCCTCTCCAGCTGCCTGTGGTGCCTTGAACATGATGTCTGGTGCTCCTGGATTGTCCAAAGTGAGATTGTCATGTAGCAATCCCTAGAGCTGGCTGGAGGAATCCCAGACACTTCGACTTGAGAACTTCCAAGATGGCAAAACTTGATTTTGTGGCAGATTTGGGAGACCAGTTAACATTTGGGGTTATTTTTCTGGCAGTAAAGAAATGCTTCAAAATGGGATTTCCCCCTCATCCTTCCAGCTCTTCAGCACAAAGCAGAGCATCCCAGCCATGCCACACACACAAGCTGCAATGACACTGTCCAAATTAAACCTGTTTAATAATGTCCCTGCTGGAAGCACCAGTGAAATTAATCTCTCCCCTCTGAACAATCAGATGGAGTTGAATCACCAGTTTCTCACTGAATAGACTTGTCTCGAGGTGTTTTTCAGCCAGCTCAAAGGATTGTTGCTACCAGGGAGGTAATTTTTTTTTACAAAAGAGCTTCTTCCAACCCTGGTGTGCCCACTCTGGGCAGCAGCTGGTGTGCCAGAGGCCAGAGTGGAGAATCCACCAAGGTCTCCACAAGCAGCTCAATCCACTCAGCAGCACCTCTACCATGCTGCTGAGCCTGCACCTTTGGGCTAACGATAAAGAGATTCTGTGTTCTAAGGAGAAAATTATAATTAACCCTGGATTCCAAGAGCAATCCTTTATTTTAAAATCTGCCTCTTAATTCATTTTTTATTTACCCATAAAATCTTGGCTGGAGTTTCTAAGAGTTGCAGCCTCTTGGAAAGGCCAAGTTTTCAATGAAGCTGACGCAGCAGAAGCTGGTTTGATTGAAGCAGTGCCTGTTTGAGTTTATACCACTCCTGGGCAGCTTTGAAAACAAAGAGCCTGAGTTGTCCCCTGGCTTTTGTTTCTCTACAGGTAAAGTGGAGGAGAGCAGATGGGAGTCCACAAATTGTGCATTCCATATTCTGTTGACTTAAAGTTTAATACAGCTGAAATGAGAATTAAAAGAAGAAAAAGGAAGAAATAATGAGAAGGAAAAAAAAAAAGAAAACCCTGTAAGCTATTAATTTTCAGCCTCATTGCCAAGCATCGTTCTCAAGGAGGGAACTAGGGATGCAACTAATACTTAGCTTATTAAAATATCACTCTGGTTCCCCCCAGGATGCTCTGGGACAGGCAATCCCTGCCCAGGGAAAGATGGTCCCAGCTCCCTCCCACACCACAATGGAGTTATGATGGGACCTGGACTGATTTTTACACGGCCTGTGGTGCCAAGCCTGCTTCTGCCTTTCTTTTCCCACACTGTGACTGCCTTAGTTGTGCCTGTGGCACAGCCATGCTTCTGGACACTATGGCAGCACATCTGGCTTGTTTGTGGTCATGGGGCAGTGCTGTCCAAAACAGCTCTTGACTGGGAGATGAGTGTGTCCTTCACAACATTAGAGCCTGGCCTTCATCCTCAGGATCTCCTCATCAAAGACTGGAAGGAGAAGATGGGTCACAGATGATGGCCAAGCTGCTGTACCAATGTGGCACTGGGAATTGCAGTGGGATCCTGTCCCTGGCAGACCAAGATTCCTTTACTTCAAGGAAAAATTCATTTCAGGCTCAAGGGAAAGACACAAGAGTGCTGAAAGTCAGACTTCTTCTCATACCTTGGAGAGTTTCTGCTTCTGGTGTCCTCACTTTTATGAGGCATTTGAGTGACAGCCAGGCTATGAAATATGGCCAAGGCTTTTTGAATTGACAGCTCATTCCATGCACAAGAAAAGCCCAAAAGATAGTCCAGGGCTGCTTAGCAAGAGCAGGCTGATAGCCAAGTACACAGTGAAAACCTGATGGGAACACCAGTATCTCCAAACTCCAGCATCACTCAGAAAGCCAAGAATACAGAAGTGAGTCCATTTGTGTCTGATGCCCACAATGAACATGCCAGTGGAGGTGCCCAACAGGAGCAGTACCATAGATTGGTAAGGGGGCAGCTGCATTCAGCAGCTCAAACAAGAGCTGGTCATCCATAATCCAGCAGTATCAAAGACCAGTACTTCAGCTCCAATGTTATTTCTACCTTCTAGTATGAATGGAAATGCTTGAAATTTGCCAGCAGTCCCAGCAGATGTGTCACTGCTACTGAGAGTCAATGCTGGACAGTGATCCAGGGGTGTGAAGTGCTATTATTGCAGCAAATGCTGAGAATCTTCAAGGGGTTCAAACCTCCTCAACTCCCAAGTCCTTTGAAAAAGGTGGTGAGTATGATCCTGGGACATGTGTCTGTAAGGATGATCAATGACCCACTGAAGTTGGGCAGCACCAAACCTGCATTTTGGGCACCCTGAACTTGGCTGGAGGTTGGGAGCAGCTTGTACTGGGCAGCAATTTGGGGTCAGCTCCAGCACAAGCTGAAACATGGTGCCCATTGGTTTTCTGCTGTAAGGACAACACACAGGACCCTGCCATCTTCTCCTCCATGCGTGGGGTTGATCTCCAGCCTGGCACAAGGGTAAAACCACAAGGCAAACTGCCAGCTCCAATCTTTCCCTCATGAGCTGGGAAGAAAGGTGGGGAATGTCCTGAAGGTCCCCAATTACTCATGCCTACTGCCACCTGCTTGCAAGAGCACCCCATCATGGCACCTGTCACTGCTGTTGGGGGGTTCACTGCCACTGTCCCAATGCCCACGAGAGATAACATGGTGTTACCTTCTCCCTGCAGCTCAATTTATCAGGGAACAATTTGTGCAGGGAGATAATTTTCCTCCAGGATCACATTCTGCCTTCCCCTGCCTAAACTGATGGGACTCCCACCTGTCCTGGGGCTCTCGTATCCTTCCCAAGGAAAACACTGGGTATGTGCTAACCCCAGGGTGGCTGCAGGGAGAGGAGCAGGGAGTCCCCAGGGAGGACCTTCTTTTTTCCCTTTTTTCCCCCTTTACATGGGGTGATTTGAACCCTGTGGGCCTGCAAGCTGAGCAGCATTATTCGTGTAGCAGCTAGAAGAGCATGCTCAATCCATAAAGATTTTAAGTCAGGGGTTTGATGTTAATTATGGACCAAAACATTTAATAGCCTGTTACACTTCCACGAGGAATTTTTTTAATTAAAAAATGATATATTGCACAAAAGGGACAAAAAAAAAAAAAAAAAGAGGAAGGAGAGGAATAATTCAAGATTGTTTTATTCCAGAAACAACCCGAGGCAGGGAGCACAGCGAGGAGTCGGCGTGTTGGGGAACGTGATGGCAACACTGGGAGCCAAGAGCTGAGGGTGTGGGAAGCCTCATCCCACCAGGAGAAGGTGCCCAGGGAGAACAGCCTGGCTAGAAATAGGAAAGTGGACATCCAGGTCAGGCTTTTTGGCCACCACATTGGCCAACCCTAGCCTGTTGAATCATGTGCTTGTGCTGCAGAAGACTTTGTTTCAAATTCTACTTTCTGAATCTCTATCAGTTGTCTCAGGAAAAACAGCTAAACCCCCAGGGTGTAAATCAGTCTGGATGTCAGGGATGAAGAGAATCTGACATGTCTTGCTCTGATGCTACTCTGTTCTTCATGGAATATTTAAAGACGCATTTGAGCAGGGGTTGGCCTGAGATGCATTCAAATAGTCTGTGCAAAATGAAAGTTCTTGAGCAGAACAAAATGATGTTTCCCCTGCCTTGGGTGGTGCCTGTTGGCTGGTGGTCCACAGGGCAGGAGAGCAGCAAGAGAGAGCCAGGAGTGAGCACCTCCTGGTGGGAGGTTGTTATTTAGGGAGGTGGGATGGAAAAGTGGCCTGGGGCTGTCCAGGAAAAGTTACAGTGGCTGCTTAAAATTGGAAGTGGTAGGAGTATGATCCCCAAGTCCCTGGCTGTGGACAGACTTGTCCAAGTCCTCCTGGATCTCCAGCTCAGTGCCTTGCTGTTGTTCACTTCCTCCAACTCTACAATGGGAATAATATTATTCCCTCCTCACAGGGTTTTGAGATGCTCAGTTACTATGGTGATGGGGCCATAAAAGTACTGAAGATAGCAAGAACAATAATAATATCAGACATGGTAGGAGCCAAATAATTGCATTTAGGGCACGCACACAACACAGAAGGGAGAACCACCTCCATGCACCACAGCTCTCAAAGCCTGAAGACAAAACTTTTGTTATGCCAGTGGGCTTGCAGCTACTTAAAGGGCTAATTTCCAATTCCTGCAACATCCACCCAAACACGAGGAGCTGCCACCAGTGGCCAAGCTCCAGGACTGGCCCTACCTCTTCCCAAAACCAGCCAGGGAGAGGGAGCAGCAGGACTGAAGGCCCCTGGCCAGTGCAGAAATCAAATGTTCCTCACACCAGTGCTGTCACACAAAGTCCCCACAGATGTTCAGCCATGGCATTGTTTGCCCAGCTGAGCGTTTTGCTGCCTGAGTGTGCCCAGCACAACCCTGCTGATGCCTTGTTCTTTTGTCTCTGCCCAGTGTAGCATTTGCCTCATTTTATATTTTATTTTTTTTTAATTTATGGGGTTTTAATTGAAAGAAATGTATAACATCTGTGGCTGCTTAATAACACCTGTGCCCAACAAGGCTGCATTTCAGCAGCAATTGTCACAGTGTTCTCATCTGGGCAAAGCTGAGCTAGTGCTGTGGCCTCCTCTGGACCTGCTTAGGTGAGAATGATCCTTGGAGGGCACGTAATTAACAGGTGATGCAAAACAAGATGCTGTGAAAAAAAGAAGAGACATCCCTTCTAACAAGGGGGAAGCTTGGGCATGAGCAGGGGATGAGTTTATTCTTCTTTGAAGAAATGTCTCCTGGCACTCGCGTGCAGCTCCAGGCTGTCAACACAGCTCTGGTGTTAGGAGAGGAGGTGTGGAGGGGATCTGGCCTTTCTGTCAGCATCGTGGGCAGTGTTTGCACCCTAGTCCTTGCTGGGCACCCACCTTGTGGCTGCCCCCAGCTCTAGTCCAGGAGCTACCTGCTCCCTGCTTGGCAAGGCTCATCTCCCCTTACACTAGCCCCTTCCAGCAGCATGTGCCACCAGCAGTGACTTACTCCTCTGGTATTTGCCAAGCCCTAGGGTCTGTCAGGTGAATACAATCTGTATCCTGCCATGTTCACAGTATCTCTGTGATAGCTGAGGGGTTCCACCATGTGCACCCATGCTCTAACAAATATTTGCCCATGTGCAGCATCCAGATGCAGGCAGAGAAGTGTCACCACCCATGGGTGCAAGAGGAGCTGCTGTGGCACTGGCTTTGCAAGCCTGCCAGCCAGGGACCTTGCCACAGGGAATGTAGAAGGCAGCAGACACCCCTGGATGGCTGAAAGCCCAGAGTCCTCCTTCATCATGAGGTCTGGATCCTCAGCACCCCCCAGGTGGTTTCTACCATGAGTAAGGGTAAGTTCCTTGCTGGTGTTGCCACCCAAATTCTCCTGGTTTTGACAGCCTTGAGTGCTGCCTGTTTATATGTTCTCTCAGGCCTTGCTACACGGATGCTGGTTATAAACATTTTGACTGATGAGAAGGCACAAGGCAGCCTGGGAGGCTCACAGGTACCTCTTTAATACATGCTCCAGACAAAGCTGCTGGTAACACAAGTGAGTGAGGAGGAGGGGGGACACAGCCCTGGCTGTGCCCAAGCTGAGCTTTCTTACTTGCAGGAGCCTCCCTGCACAAAGCTGGAGGAGGTTTTAATCCACTCTTCACAGCTCCTGGAAGCTCAGGCTGCCCTGAAATCCCTCTCCCCACTGTGACTTGATAAATAAATAAAATCCTGTTCCCTGCTGAGCTCAGTAGTGGAAACAGGGCTGCTGGGGCTGCAGACAACCAGCCCTCCCTGGGCTTCACCAGACTGGTGGGTAGAAAGCAGGGGTTGGTGGAGGGAATAAAGGAGCAGTGGTGCAAACATTTCCATGTCCAGCCCTTTGTAGCAGCAGCTCAGTAAAGCCCCAGAGTAACAGGGGGTATTTGAGCAGATCCCCCCTTGCTCCTCCCCATGCAGCCCCTGCTGCTCTCCCCTTTGGCTCAGAGAGCTTCAGCCTCACACTCTCTCCTCTGCTCAGGCATTCAGGCTATGAATTCCCCTCATCTCTCAGAGTACATTTAAAAAAATCAATGTAATTACACAGCAAACATTAATTATGATGAAAAAAATGCAATTGAGAGGGATTGATCTGGAGGAGGGTTGCAGCTAGCCACCAAATTACTGAAAACCAAGTCAGTGGGGCTGGGGCCATGAGAATGTGGGTCCAGTCCAAACAACAAAGCATCCTTGGAGACACCTGGCTTGACTATTGTAATCTGTTTTCTTTTATTTGCTTTTCCAGCTTGGGGTGTAAGCCAAACAGAGTGGATGAATTTAATATCCAGGAGCCTGTGCTCATGACAGCCAGATCCTAAAAGTTTCAGCATAACCAATCACTGCAGTCACTGCAGCCACTTCAGAGGGATGGGTGGTGCAGTCCCTTCTCAGCTGGTGCTGTAAGATACAGGAGCAAGTCAACCTGGTGATTTGCTCACTGCTTTTCTCCATCTTCTTCCCCCGACTTAGACCCCAATAGGTTCTTTATGTATCTCCACAATGGACAGAAATGGATTTGTGGTCCAACAGCAAAAGAACCTCTAGCAGAAGCATGGCTGGAAGCATCTTGCCCAGGCATATGAGGGACACAGATGGCAGGACCCTGGGTGAGTGGGATCAGTTGGGCACATGGGGGACATAAACCCCATGGGCAGCAGGTGGTTGGCCATGAGCTGGTACAGCTGTTAGAATGTAGAAAAGTGTATTGCTTGTCTCAGCCTGGTAACCTCAAGGACATCACTAATCCTGCTTGCAGTGCTGGCAAAACCTCATCCCAGGGGTGGGAGACAGAGTGGGCCTTCCATGGAGGTGACCTCCATGCAGCTGGTCACTGAAGCTCTCCAGGGGACAGGGCTCTCATGCACCCTTTACAGCCTGCATGGCCATTGGCCAATGCTGCTCTTAGGAAGCTTTTCCTGAGCATCTAACCCAAGGCATCCTGGCTGCAGTTTAAGCCTATTACAGCTTGTCCAACCCTTGAGCAATTGATCACTGTCATTTTTATAACTGCCCTTCCCACACTGGATGAATGTTACACATCCCCCAGCCTTCAGTCAAGTCTGTCCTGGAGGATAAACCCAGCTCCTTCAGTCCATCTTCCTGGAGCATGTTTTCCAAACTCTCTGAACTCCCACAATTTGTCTGAATCTCTTACAGTTGTGATGCCCAAACCTGGAGATATATGTCTCCAGCTGATGCCTTACTAGCACTAAATAGAGCCAAATAAATTACTTTGCTGTCTTCCATCTGAAACTCTTAATACATCTGTGGGCAAGATGTGCCTTTTCTCTCCCTTTCTACAGCACCAGGTTATTGTCTGCTGCTCAGTTTGAAGGCTACTCCACTGCTTGAACCTTGGCTGCTCTCCTGCTGGCTTACCTGTTCTTCTCCATTTTATATGTGCAGTTTTGATATCACCTTCCTAAGTGAAACACTTTGCACTTGACTTTATTGGATTTCAGTGTATTGATTTCAGGCCATTCCTCCCATTTATCAAGATCGTTTTGCTCTTAGGAATCTTGCAGCAGATTGTCTTCTATCTGCTCTGTTGACAAAAGGTCTTTAGTCCTTGGGGCTAAAGTCCTTGCATTAGTCCTTAAAATAGTTAGAACCACATGGGAGGCCTGGGGACAGTGGAGGTGTCAGGCTGGCTCACACAGGAACAGCCCCACGCTGCCCTCTCAGCCAGGCAAGGTAGAGAAGCAACAGGAGGAGATGGAACAAGCAGGATGGAAATGCCAATGGGTGAGAGCAGGGATACCTGGTGAGGGATGCTGGGACCCTGCTGCAGCCCTGGGGACAGCCCTGGAGCTGGGGGGGTAGAGATGAGCACTGGGATTTAACGATCCCTTCTTCTTTTCAGGTCAGTGTGTGATGAGCTGCCCTTTTCCCTCCCGGGGGTTTGGCAACGGACCAGGAGCAGCACTGGCCATCAATGGCACCATCTGGAGACTTCAAAAACTGGACTAAGATGGAGACAGCAGTCTACCTGAACGTTCACCAACCAGGTCAGATGGTTTTGTTATTATTGTTGCCCAGAGGTAGGAGTGCTCCACTGTTTAAGGCAGAGAAAGAGGCTTGGGAAACTGCTCCTTGTGCCAGGGTGGAAGGAGCAGCCCCCAGTCCTGCTTGGGCAAGATGAAGAAGCACAAGGCTTTGGGGAGGCATGATGGACCTACAGCAGCACCCATCTTTCTTCCCTCTGCTTCTCCCATCAGCTTGCCAACAGCACCTTCCCCTGCCTCCTCCTCCCGCAGCCTTGGCTGGGCTGAACGGCAGGACCAGGAGACATTTCCTAGAAAACTTTGCCAAAAAAAGAAAAAAAGCAGCACCTCCTGCAGAGCCGCCTCCTGATCAGTCCCTGTTCCTCCACAGGGGGCAGCGGGAACTGCTGGGCTGGGGCTGCAGGCACAGCGGGAGGGCTGGGGAAAGTGCTGGGAAGGAGAAGCCAAGAAGCCTGGGGAGGGGTAAGGGAGAGGCGGGATGGAGGGGCTGGAACAGCTTGGGAAATGGCAGTGAAAACGGTTGCCTTGGGGAAAGGCTGGCAAGGCTCAGCTGGAAAAGGGACAGCACGTGAGAAATGGAAGAGCTCCTCTGGGTGTGGAGACCATGGAGTGAGGTTTGGGTGAAGCCCCTGCAGCTGTGGGAGCTCCTCCTGGCCCTTGACATGGTAACGATGCAGACACAGGTGAATGATAAGCCCTGCTCTGCACACACTTTAAAATCTAAGTAGCTTATGAATAAGTAATAATCCCTTATTCCCAGTGCCACAATCTATATTTAATTAAGAAAACAACTAAATGATTGGAGTATAAGGGGCTGTGTAGGGTAATAGAGACAGAAACACTGTGAGATAAGCTGCACTAAGAAGTGAAACAGTCACCTCAACATGGCAAAGGCAGCAAAGCCATGACCTCCAGCTTGGCCACAAACTCAAGGCAACCTAGTCTGCAGAGGACCATAAGCAGCTTCTTGGGTCAACAGGTGAGCTTAAGGTTTGTCAACAGGGAATGGGTCATTCACATGCAAGTGGGACTGTTTTCCCTCCTGTCCAGTCCTGGTGGTGATAATGGACTGTGTGGAAAGCAAGGCACCAACGTGCCAGAGGAACCCATGGGAGCATCCAAAGCAGTGCCCAAAGCAATGCCTTCAGCACTGCTACAACAGGGTGCTTGGTGCCTGCATCTCATGTCGTTTCTGCACTAAAGCTTCCTTGGCCAGGATGCTCCAAACAACTCCCACTGGTAAATGTAAGCAAGCCCTGCTGGCTGACGGGCACTCAGGGCTGCAATGCCAGAGTAATCCATGTTGTTAGACCCAAAGGAGCCATGCCAGGCCAATGTGGGACGATGCCCAAAGTGTGTAGAAATATTCATATTACATATGCAAGAGCTTGTCAACCCAGGCCAAAGCCTTTGGGAGTGCTCTGCTGGATCCCTTAACGCACCCCTTGAACTATTGTCCTTCTCACCATTACCTCAGCACCCAGGGGAATTACCCACTTTTCTGTGGTCTTTGCCAACCTGGAGCAAGTGCCAAGCCAAAGACCAGAGTTTGGCTTTTCTCCTGGTCTCCATGCTGAGAGCACTGCAGTTGGTACTGATGTCAGCTCTGATCAACCTTCACTTTGGAAGAGAGAGAAAACGACAGTGGTGTGGGCATAGATATTCCAGGTACTCTGCACAGGTGTTCAGAGCCCTTCCAAACACTGAAAGCACTTCCAGACCAGTCCCTTTCCCACCTGGCATCTTCCACTGGTTCCCCAAAGCATCACTGAAGCCTTGCTCCATTAACTATGTCTTGCTTATCGTTTCACTCAGGGGGGCTGCAGGTGGCAGATCCTCCTTTGCTTCCTGGGACTGTCAGCAGAGGAACTGAGACCACATCTTAATGGCTGGCTTAAAGAAAACAAAAAAAACCCCCACGTACTACACATTATAAATAGACTGTCTGGTTTTTAAATTGAAAAACAGCAATAATCACTGCTAAGATACTTCTGAACAAAATGAGCC
>NW_009954215.1:6099319-6102369 GCF_000747805.2 Chaetura pelagica | reverse complement strand
GAACAAAAGCAGCCTTATTACCACTGGGACAGATTCATTCTTACCAAAAGAACACAAGTATTTTTCAAGCTGCGCTTGAGCTCCTGAGTTGTTAACATCCTACTGCTTCCCCTCATCTCTGTCCTGGGGAGCTGTGGGAGGCACAGAGCCATGGTGGGGACAGGGACAGTCGTGGAGGCAGCACAAAGTGGGGACAATCCCTTTGGGTGGGGAGGATGGTCTAGGCCAGGCTGCAGAGAGAGAGATGCCCTTGGTTTTTAGCTGCACTCTTTTCCTCTAACTGCTTTTTATGGCAGGGTGGCAGGAGCTCTGGAGCAACCAGGAGCACAGCTTGCAACAGGACAAGATAAGCTTGGCTTTTTATTCCTTTTAGGCAACAGAGAATTGTAAAACATTCAGAGAGGACCTGTTGTACACAGAGATATGCACACAGTAGGCAGCTGTCACTGTGAAGGGTCTGGATGATCTTTATGGTCCCTTCCAACCCAAACTATTCTGTGATTCATTCTGTAAGATACCATGCTGAGAAGTATGGTCTACAGCAGGTTGGTGGGCAGGCATCTGAGTGGCAGGGACCTCTTGGATTTGGGTTACCGAGGGGGACATCTGAGAAAGCTCTACCTTGCTGTTGCATCACAGCTGTCATACTGCCAATAGCAAGGCCCAGTGATGGGCAGGGAATGCACTGAGGGGCTTGCAAAGCCTGGAAGTAGAGGGATGGGATCCCCAAAACTGTCTGTTCTCTATTTCTTGACCAGAACAAGTGATGGGAGCAGGGAGGTGGGTCTGTGGAAATTGCCATGTGGAGCAGGGTGCATCCCAGCAAGGTGAAGAGCATTGCCAGCAGGCATCAGCCTGAGAGAGAGCAAAGCAGCTGAGCACAGGAGGGGGAATAACCAACACCTCTGCAGGATGCTGCTCCTGAGACAGGTTTCACTTGGAGTGGTGGGCTGAGATTTATGCCCTGCAGGAACATCATCCTGGGAACAGGGAGTCCAAGGTCTGTCCAGAGGGTGCAGAGCAGGCTGAGTTCTCACAGAGCTCATGCATGGGAAAGAAAAATCAAAGCAGCCCCATCACAAGGTCCTGAGATCTTTCTTTCCTCTCTTCCCAGGCCATAGTCCAGTGAGACCACTAGGAGCCAAGTGCTGGCTGCTAAATCCAGTCTGACACATCCCTTGGGAGCAGCGCAGCGGCCATCAGCACTGTGCTGCCAAGGTGGCTGGTGACCCAGCACTAGGACCAGGCTTGAGCAGATGGGAGACTGGACCCAGTGGAACTCACACTTTTTTATCTGGGTTTTGGCCCCCGAGTCAGAGGGCTGGACAGCATTAGCTATGAGGGATCTGGAGCCAGCATCTGAATGGCTGCAGAAGAAACTCACGCTCGCTGGATCCCTGCCTGGGTGCTGGGTCAGGCATAGCTGCCAGATGGCTCATGCAGTTGGCTTGTCCTGTGCTATGATCAGAAGAAGTGACGTGGGGCTGACAGCTTGCCAGGGCCCTGACACACCAGCAGCTACCCCAAGCACAGTGCTGGAGCAGTGCTACCCTTGGAGATGGGGCTAAGAGGGTCTTCTGTCTGCTGGAGTCTGAGTGTGGCCTCCAGGTTGGAAGCGTGCGCTGGTAAGGTTGACCTGCCAAGTGGTGATGACTGCTCCATGTTGGAAGTTGTCTTTCTGAGTGCACCATGCAGGTTGAAACATTACAGAGAGATAAGGCAGGTGCAGCCTTGGAGGTGGAGGAGAAAGGAAAGGAATAAAAACAATTTAATAATGAATATATTATGTAGACATGTCATGCCTCTTGCCTGCTGGCATGGATTAATATCCATAAATCAAAGAAGAAGGGACTGTTTTTAATGCTGGAGATGGAGGCTGGTCCTCAGAAAATTGCTAAGGGGTCATTAATGAGGAGAGACATCTGAGAATGGCTCCAGGTATATTGGCTGCAGGCACAGGAAACTCTGCAAAACCATTGCCAGCTGCAATTGATTCCTGTGCTGTGGACACATGTGATCCCTGAGGACAGAAGTGTGGGGACCATGGGTCCTCATGTGGAGGCCCTAGTCAAGCTCAGGAGCAAGGTGGACAATCTCTTGGTTCTCTGGTCCACAAAGCAGCTCTTCTCCTTCCTCTCTCTAGGCCTGGGCTTACACAGCAGGAAACCTGGCCCCAGCTTTTGACTTTGTTCAGCAAGAAGGCCCACGTGGACTAAGTGACAGGATGGCCTCAGCCTGTGAAAGCCAGGAGCCAAGAATAAAGGTAGGTCTCACTGTTACATCCATCCTGCCTCTGCTGGGCATGCAGTCCCCAGAGACAGGAGTCAGGGACAGTGTTACCTCAAAGCCACCACAATTGCCATGACCCAGAGGATGGGGAGCATCACCTCATCCTGCTGTTCAAATAAGCATCGGATCAGTCACAGGTAAGGACAGTCCCTTAGTTCCAGGGGGAGCCCTCCAACCATGAAAGATGGAGCTCTGATGTTATGTGGACACAGAAGCTCAATGCACAGAGCATCTCTATCACATTTCTGGAGCCCACCCCCATAGGCAGCTGCTGGGGATCTGTGCAAAAGGCAGTTGCCCCATGGAACAGGCACAGCCCCAGCACATCAGTCAGGGTCTGCCCTTCTCCGAGACATTTCCCTTTCAGCAGCATGAGGGCCCTGCCAGGATTTCAGAGGGACATTAAACTCAGCAGAGATGACACAGGGCCACCTTTCACATCCCAGGAGGACTCTGCACAGCAAGGGCTGCTGTCAGGAAGGGCAGTCACTTCTGCTGTCAGTATTTTTTTGCTAAGGAGAAGGCATTGAGTGCCAGGATTTCATTAATCGCATTTCATGTGCACTTTAAAAACCCTTGAAATCTTCACTTTTGAAGAACATCACCCTTGCCTTCTCCTCTCCCACTCCCCTCCCCCCACCTGCCCCATAAGCTGGCATTTGGTGGCCTCTGGTGCCTGTTCTACCCGGGACCACCTCCTTCCACTCACACTGACCCACTTTAGCTGTCAGATTTACAGCCGAGCAGCTCAGCCAGGGAAA
>NW_009954215.1:6080641-6099254 GCF_000747805.2 Chaetura pelagica | reverse complement strand
AGGCTGGATTCACAGGATAAATCTGCAGAGCCAGGGAACCAGCCAGGGACGAGTAGGCAGAACCAGTCTCTGTGAGAGAGACACCCACACCCACGGGGGGGGTGAGAAACCTGCTGGGGAGATGGCTGGGAGCAAAGGATGCTAAGGAAGCATATGTTTGTGGTACAAATGGATTAGAGGGGAAAAGGGAAAAGAAAGGGAGTTCAGGGTGGGCATGGGGGGAAGGGCATGGCAGAGAGAGGCACAGGGCAGTGGGAGGGATCCCACCAGCCTGCTGAGGGAATGAACCCACCATGGCATGGCTGAGATTGTTCAGGTTGCACTGCAAGGGAAATGTGTGATTTGGGAGAAAGCTTGGTCCTACCAGGGAAGGCATCTGCTACCAGGCAGGTGACAAAGGATGTTGGTAAGACAGGATAGGGACCAGTGAAGTTACTGGCTTGGAGGAGGGGAAGGGGAGACTTGGAGGATCTTGTGGGCTGCAAGGGCTGAGCTGTGCAGAGGATGGAGAAGGCTGAGCATGCCAAGATGCCCCAGCATTTCAGAGCTTAGCTGAACTGTCAGCTCCCTCGTGGTTCACCTCTTATCCAGTGGAACAGCTCTAGCTCCCAACAGCAGAGCAGGAAAAACTGCTGACCTGGGGTCCTGATGGAGGGATGGAAACCCCAAGTGGGAGATCTGGAGGGTTGCTACAAGCAAAGGCACGTGGTGACACGAGCAAGCTGTGCTGGGGCCAGGCTCACAGGCAGACAGGCTTAGCCCTTGGAGAGCAGGGAATTGGTGGCTGTCTGTGTCTCTCTCTGTTTTCCCTGATTTTATTCTGTTTTGTTTAATTGAATCTCACACACACACACATGCACACAAAGCCCCAACTCGAGGTGTAAAATCTGAAAGGAAACAAACAGCAAATGAAGGTTCCAGGGGGAGCGGTGCCGAGCTCGGCACGAGCAGCAAGCGGGAGGGAGGGAAGCAGCAGGAGGAGAGAGGAGAAACCTGCAGAGAGGGAAGAGGGAGCTGCAAGAGGGTTTGCCATGGGGGGACAAAGCTCAAAAGAAGCTGAACATGGGAAGGAGGAAAAGCCAAGAGAAGAAGGGAGAGGACAGCCAGGATGATGCTGGTGTTACCTGTAAGGTCACTGTGTCCAAACTCTCACCCATCCCTGTGCAGGGAAGTTCAGAGCATGGAAGAGAAAACCCCCACAGCTCAGGACCAGGAGATGGCTGGGCTGGAGGGACAAGGCTCAAAGTGCCAGGTGTCCTTCCCCACTCCAGAACTCTTCTTCCCAAATATGAACAAAATACCCCTCTGGACACAGTACCATGCCATAGTTCACCTAGGCCTTCACCATGACCTGCTCAGCCTCTCTTGACATGGTAACATTACCTCTCTCTCTCAGCCATTGTCTCATTTAGGACCCTGTCCCCCCTTCCTCTCATGGTGTCTGGAGCACCTGTGCTTCCACATGATCATCATCCTCAGGAAAATATAGATACTGAGGGATGATGTACATGTGGAGCGAGACCATGGTGCCCTGGGTGGTGAGCTCCAGTGCTCCCCAGGTTCCTCATCCCCAAGGAGCAGCAACCCAAAGGCACCACCCCAAGCCCTGGATGGCTGGTGCAATGCTCTGCCCAGCCAGAGCCAGCAGACCAGCAATCTCCTCTGCTGTGACCACAGTGCAGAGGGAAAGGACACCAGAGGAGAAGGAGCATCTCCAAGAACAGAGAGCTGGCTGAGCAGAAAGGCAGCTCTCTGGCCTCTCCCCACCTCCCAGCTCACGAGGTGTTTATCAGCCACTCCACAGATGAGATGCTCTTCACCACTGGAGGAGTGCAAGGTGAAAGGCCATGAGCACCCTGCCCAGGCTTGCTGTGACAGGCCTCACATGTCTTTAGTCACATCTAGCTATGAAGCTACTCTGGAAACAAAGATATTTATTCAAAGGAGCAGCAGCTTTGCACACACATCTGCCTGTAACTTCAAAGGGGCTGCCAGTCACAGAGTTCAGCAGTAACCTTTGGCTAATTAGCTGTCTTGATTTCCTTGCAGTTTATTTTTACACTTCTCGGGCTCTGAAATGCATTTATTGTAATGTCAGAAAGGTCATGGTAAATATAAAGCTTCCAAGCAGTAACTATCCACCCCACTGGGCTTTTGTGACCAATAGCTACAGCTTAGCTTGGGACAAGCAGGCTGACAATGCTTTGCTGAGGTTTTTTTGTGTTGCCCAGGACTTATTGAGACTGTGCTGGTGGCAATGATAAAGGCTCCTGGAAGAAAGCAGGAATTTGCATGGAGCACACAATGAGCATAGAGCAGAGGGCATCTGTAAAAGTGCTTTCCTGGGTTTAAATCACAGATGAGCAGAAAAGAAGGAGGGATATGGAAGCCTGCAGGATGCAAAACCATGAGACAGCTCAGGAAGGAGAGGTGAGGTCCAGGAAAGCAGGTGTTTAGAAAGGTCAGAGCGATGCTGAATCTGCAGAGAGGAGCTGGGACCCCATTCTAAGCATTAAGGAAATCATCCAGCTGGAGCTGCTGTCCAGCAAGCCTTCCTGCTGCTGGGTGGAGGAGAAGGGAGCCTGGAAAAGTGCTGTTACCAGCTTTCATTCAAGAGGGGATCTAAAAGCTTTAAACCCCATTGGGATGGAAGACAACAGTGGCTATTGAATTGGGCCACTCTGTTCCCACCCTGCCTGGGTCAGAAATCAGCCTGTGCTTAGTGCCTCACTGCACAGAGCCACAGTGTCCCTGTGAGCCCTGTCAGGTGTTGGAGGCCATCACTGGTTGGGACCTGACCTCCCAGGGGTCCCCCAAGCAAAGCCCAGAGGAGCTGGCAGCCCCAGTTAACACCCTCTCTCTCCCAGGAGCTTCCTGCAGGTTTGGCAGCCCCTATGAATTCCACTTGGCCACGGCGTTGGGGCTGAACGGAGGGGTGACCACAGCCCGAGCTATTCCCTTTTCTCTCCACAGGGGCACAAAGCAGCTTGTGGAGCACCTGCCTCCCACCACCTCCTGTGGGCTCCAGACTTGGCACTGGGCGAGAACGTGAGACCAGGCTGAGCTGCACCATCAGGAAAAGCAAAGGGTAAGAAAACAGCTTCATTATCTCTGCGCTGTGATCTCCAGCACAAACCGCTCAATATGTGGCTCCCCCTGAACTGTGCACAGAAAAGATCAGTGGAGAGAAACCAAAAAGGAAACTGTTACATTAATGATCAGAAATTAAGCGAGGATCCTCTGCCCCCTAGATCATGTCTGCTCTGCTGATGAGCTCTCTGAGCACTCATGGATGGGTGGCAGGCACCTAGCACCTCAAACACCCTCCCCACTCAACTGCCTGGGTGTCCATCTCTAGGACCACCCTGGGTGTCACTTGGAGAGCTTGGTACCAAGTAAAATCCTTTGAACTAGAGAGAAACAAAGTCCATTAATTCAATCTTTGCCCCCTGCCCCCCCTAGATGATGTCAGGACTTGAGAAGAGAGAGCAGCACTGAGTGCAGCTGCTGTGGGAACCTGCTGCCTGTGTCACTGCTCGAACTGCACCGGTGGAGGCCGCGCCGCACTATGTAGCCCTGCTGCTTCCCTCCAGAGCTTTGGTTTTAAGGATCAAAGCATTTTGAACCCTCTCAGATAAGTTAATAGGAAGTTTACCTTTGCCTCAGCTATGTAAAACCAACAAGAGGCTGCCCAGGTGCACTGTCCCATCTCAAGCATCCCTTCTGACGAGTTAAACTCACCATTTCATTTTCAAACCCACCCTTACAATTAAAGCCCACACTGCCTGAGCAGAACCAAAATGGTTTGGATGACTGGCAATAAGACAAAGGGCTTGATTTTGGGGCTGGCATCAGCCAGCACTCAAATCTGATTCTCCCCATTTCTTCTGCTGAGGTGCAGGTATTTCAGGACAGCTCTGCTGGGATGATGCAGCTGCACAAGGCACAGCATGGATCTGTTTGGCCCCCTCAGTGTGCAGCCAGATGGGCCCTGACTGCACCAAAAAATCTCGTTGGCTAGCACCCCAGCACCTTAAAAAGCCCTTTCTATCTCCCTGTACCAACTACCTCCACCTGGACTGCTTTAAAAGATTAATATCGTGGGCACAGTTTCAAAGCATCTGACTGACCATAAGGCTTGGGAGCAGAGCAAGGCACTTTAGTACCTATAGTCTTAAAACCACCCAAAGGAATGATGATGAGCCACAAGTAGTGAAGGTTTCAGTGACAAGGCAGGAGTTCTTTCTTTGCTCCAAGCAGGCAAAGAGGAACTTGGAGCACTGAGCCCTCACATCTGTTAGCCTTTTTATTACCCATCCCCAGGTAGCTGGGATGGATGTGGAGGATGCCTGTGAAATCCAAGCCCTGTGGCATGGCCAGAGCCATGGCAGGATGCAGAAACCCTTTAAAGGAGTTGCTACCAGTCAGGAAGGGAAGGTCCTGAGCTTGTAGGTCATGCATATATATACGTGCATATACATTATTTATACCCTCCACGTGACAGCTGCTGGCTGTAGCCACAGATTCTCTCCACTGATGCCTCTTTCTGAGTCATGGCTGCATAAAGCTCCTTGACAGACCTGGAGGATGAGAGATGTGGTAAAATCCCAAATACCAGGAGTACATCAAAGGTAGAGTGGCTCGCAAAGAGCAGATAAGTAACAGCTGCCTCACAATTCTGGGGGTGGGAGGAGAGCAAGGGCTGTCTAATCATCCTCTTGGATCTTTCATCCTGATGGGTGGCAGTAGCTCAGGGTCCAGACCCAGGGACACAGTGTGGCTTTGCTAGTGGCTCCAGTGCAAGTCCCAGATGCTCCATTGGGATGTGTTGAGGGTGTCCTTGTTGCTGTCAGAGGGGCTGGGGAACTCGATGAGGAGCTAGTGGGTGGACTTGAGTGGGATTTCTCCTGCATGGAGAGCTCCAACAGTCCTCCAGGCATGCCTGGCTACATAAGTCATTCTTCATCTGGCTGGCACTTGCGAGAGACCCTCATGTGAGAATTTCAGAGGATGTTGCATGCAAAGGGTGGAGATTGCCCCAGTATGCTCCCAGGTGAGCTCTGGTGAGCCTGAGCCTGTACACGATGCAGTGTAAAATGAGGGGTAGCTGGGACAGTACCAGGAACCTGTCCTGCCACAGCATCTCCCCTCTCCTGATCATTTTCCATCACTCATAACTGTCTTCCTTATCTTCCCCAGGACTCTGGACTGCTCTGAAACTGCCACTGTGACTGCTGCCGAAGATGTTGGAAGGACACAGGAGCATCCTGATGGATGCAACAGCCAACGACAGGTACACTTCATTGCCACAGACATTCACATTTACAGCCATGATTTCAACCAGCCCTTGAGGCTGGATAGGAGCTTTTCCAGCAGTAAGATGCTGGAGCCCAGCACAGGGAGATAGCTGCAGCCCCAAGGAATCAGCATGGGGTAAGGACTGCCCCATCCCACCCCTTCTGGGAACAGGGACAAGGAGCAAGACAGCAGGGAGGATTATTACTTTCATAGTGGGTTTGCTAGCAGGGAAATCTGCTCCTTCCAACTCCACCTCTCTGCAGAGCCAATGACTCCCCTCACTATGTCTTACACTTTATTCTGTAAGTGTAAAGCAATTTCCACTGGGGGCAGGGACACTGAAGCACAGAGAAAGAGGAGAATAATACCTTATCTTTCTTTAATCCCCACCATCCCAAAGGATCCCCGTGCCGTTTGCTTTACTTTCTATATGTATGCACAGTTAATTAGCATTACCACAGAACTGCAGGTATTCTCAGACTTAGTAGAGGGAATATCTTGTAATAGGAGGGTAAGCAAATTGTTTCTGCTGGTTCTATTACAGCCAACTTTGATTATCCAGGATAATGGGCTAACAGGGAGAAAGCAAAAACATGGGTAACATGAAACACATGCAAATTAAGCTGGAAAAAAGTAATGCTGAGAGTAATGGAGGAAAGAAAGGTCAGTGATACTGATTAAAGAGCACGGAGATCCCTGTGCTAGCACTACCCTGAGCTCATCAATCCATCCATGAGGGTACCTAGGTACAGTAGTTACAGAGCAAATCTGTAAGGTCTGTCACTATGCAGGGGAAGCAGAGCCATCCCCTGCCCAGTAAAGCCAAGCTGCAGCAGAGGGAGGCAAATTGCATTAAAGCTGAGCATTTCAAAGCCTCCATGTGAGGGATTTGTCATTAAAATGAATAAGATTTGGGCATTCAACCCACCTCCTCCCTACAGGAGCAGGAAGAAGCCCAATTTAAAGGTCAGCGTCTTAATGGCTTTCGTTGTGTATATATCAGGATAAATCCTCTCCAAACAGAAGCTCAGCACCTGCTTGGTGAGCCACAGCCACTCTTTGAAGGAGCACAACAAGAGCATCCATAACTGAAGCTGTAAAGGCATAGAGATGGGTACAGCTTCTCCATAAAAACAGGAGGGGAGAGGCTAAGAGGAGAGCAGAGCTGTCTCCAACTGCATCTCCTTGCGGTATGGCCCAAGTTGAGTCAAGGAATCAGCACTTGAGTTGCTCTGTAGTCGCCCATCTCAGCAAAGACTGGATTCTCTCTGCTCTGCCAAAGGGAATTTTCAAATCCTCAGCACCAGCATCGTGGAGGCAGCTCTGAAAAAGCTCTGGTGGTGGGTGGATAAAAAGGGCACCAGTGGAGATGAGACAGAAAGAAGAGAGGGAGGAATCTTAGTGGAATATGAACCTTCTTAATAGGTTTTATTGATTTAACCCAAAAGAGAGAACAGTAGAGGGACATTTATGCCATTTAAATGCTAACCAGCAATAAAAATAATCATTACAGTCATAATATCAATCTGTTAGCATTTTCTGTAGAAATGAGTTTAATGGGAAATATTTTTCCCTGTAAACTATTTGCATTTACTTACTATGAATGAGCCTCTTAAATATAATTCAGTCATTATCATGGACTTTTTAAAGGAGTTGTTTTCAGTCCTCAGTTCTTTATAACATGCCTGATGATTTCACAGTCCCCATTGAGCCTGACTTGGAGAAGCTGCTGGCCCATCCCAGCTGTGAGCTGGTGTTCATATCCCTGTGGATATTCCTGTTTCCATACTGAAAATATACATGGATTCTGATGGCAGTTAGACACCATCACTTTGCACTGAAACCATGCTGAGATCTTGTGATTGCCCAAGGAAGCTTCCTTGCTTTACCCAGATCTTGGGACCTTTGATTGAAGAAAAATTACTTTAGAGCATGTTTCCAGAGCATTTGTCTTCCAGAATTAGTGGGAATCACCTGCCAATCTTTCTTATCTTTCCCTCCTGTAAAAAAAAAAGAGGAAAAGACAACTTGTTCCCTATATGGAGGAGCTGCAGGGCTGGTGGTGAAGAAGCCAAGCCCACAGGCTGGGCAGGATGCCCTCCCCTGGCACAGGAGGGGAAATCAGATGGGTTTGCCTGCGTCTCAGAAGGAGCTTTTAATGGCCAGTGTCTTGTCCCCAAGACCAGCCCCCACGGGGCACGGTGCTGCCCATGTGCAGGTGCTCAGGCGAGGTCACTGTCCCTGGGACGCCCACGCCACATGCATCTCAGCCACAAAGAAAGAAATAAATACCCTCTTCTGCCTGGGGACACCTTTTAATCTTCTTGCTAGATTTTCATACTCTAGTCTGCGGTCTCAGCTGGGCCAGGAATGATCTCATTTAGCATCCCATCCACTGGGCTCTGCTAAACCAAGGCTGCTGCTTTATGCCACGTGCTGGTAGGGGCTGGGGCTACTCTCATTCATGTCACCAGAGTGTTTCCAGCACCCTGCAGCATCCCATGCCCTGCCTCAGAGGGGAAAACATCCCATGGAGGTGGCCATCTGTAGCAGCATCCCCAGTGTTGGGAAGCTCACAAGCCCTTTGCAGGACCTGCTGGTGGCAGGACACTGGCAAGTACTGGAGCCAGGCAGCTGCAGGGTCCCCTGTCGGGGCCAGCATCAGCAGAAGCCACTGCAGCTCCTCGGGTGAGTCTGGCCTCATGTCCACAGCTTGGGGAGCTGGTCCAGCCCTGATGCTCCCCACCCCAAAGCACTGCTCCCCACCCCAAAGCACTGCTCCCCACCCCAAAGCGCTGCTCCCCATCTCCGATCACCCTGGACCTCACACTGTGTGGGTAATTCCGGCTCACAAGGGGGTTATTAAAATCCATTCAAAGCTAATGTCAGCCATTTCGGTGTTAATGTCAGGGCTGAGAGGCACAGCAGGAGCCGGGGGAGAAGGACTTTGATTTCCTCACTTGAATTTCCAAGCAGGGTGTGCTTGGCGGGCAGCACTGGGAGATGGGGAGCAGTGGGAGATGGGGAGCAGCAGCCAGTGGGAGCGTGTGGGGCCACTGCAGAGGGGTGGGATTTGCAGTTTAATCCCATCAGCCAAACATTTCCCTCTATTTTTTCACTTGACAGCACCTCTTCCTCGCTGGTGGTTTCAGAGGCAGGTTATCTGCCAGGATCCCAGCAGGTGAGTGTCTGAGAGCTCAGCTCTGGCGTGGTAGCTGGAAAGGGGCTGATGGGGCTGCCCTGCACGAGGTCCCATTGGGTCTGGCAGGTGGGATCAGGCATCATACCCTGGCACTTCCCATCAGGGGATCTGAGGGTTCAAACCTCGTCTAAGTTAAGCTTTGGGTCTGGGCTGACCCACAGCCCCTCAAACCCACTGGGATTGAAATCAGGGCTGGAATTTTGTCACATTGGTCAGGTAAGTCCACAGCAGCCCTGGGTTTTGAAAGAACCCGGGTAGCTTCAGGATGTGGTTACCATCACGCAGGCTAAGATAAGAGTAATCAGAGCTTCGGGCTATAAGCTGATTCCTTGTGAGCCTCAAGAAGGAATTAGCCCCATCTCCTCTGCCCTGTGCTGCCTGGCAGCATTTACACACATGGGTGCAGACCTGGAAGGGGGGGGCTGCACCCTGGGGACACACACGTCCCAGTGCTCGACAGAGACTGGGTGACAAGGACCTTGTGCAGGCAGCACACAAGTCACATGAGCAGAAGAAAGGTCATAGAGAGCAGTGAAAATCTACTCTGGCCATGGTCTGCAGGGCAGGTATTGCCCCATCTCCTTGCACAGGCCTGGTGCTGGGACCCAGAGATGCCAAGCCACAATCCTTCCAGCCCCAGGAGGTCCCTGCCCTGTTTCCCCCCCAGTTCCAGCATCTGTTTGCAGCAGGGATTCCTCCACGTTGGCTGAGATGCTTTGCAGTCTCCTAATAGCTCATCCTGGCTGGAAGCTTTTCCTCTTATTGAAATACTATGTGTATAACAGTGGCCTCATTTCATACTGTGGAAGTGCATTGGATGCAGCTAAATGTACTGAGGATGCCTTAAATGATCCAACTGTAACATTTGGTTATGCAGCCTGATTATTTCATTGAGTTTTTAGGTGAGAAGACACTGTAACTGTAGTCTGACCTCCTGGATAGTGAATTTTACCCAGGGATTTTTAAGCAAGTCTGACCATTAAGATCCAACCTTATAGGCAAAACCTGGCCTGGTTTGTAAGCAAGAGGGGCTGGTGCTGGAGGCAGATTGATCATGAGTCACCCAAACACCAAAGACCAAAATGTTGACCAGCATCTCTGAAGGGCAGCAAGTCCTGGCTGATGATACTGCCTCAAACTGGGTTATTCTGTTTTAGTTTGTCAGATTTGGGAAATGAAGTTAACAATTGCTTCTGAGGCCAAAGCTAGTATTTAAAAGCAACCTTGGAACTGCTCTTTTCACCTCCAAAAGTGCTGCTATTCAAAAATCAACAGTGCTGGGGAAAAGCAAAACTCTAGTGGTTGCCAGCATTGGCCAGATGGGTCGATGAGGTGGTTTAGGATGGCAGGAGCAAGGAGATGTGTGGCACCATCCCATCCCAGCAGCCCCAGGTGCCATCCCATGTCCCTTTCCCTCCTCCTCTGGTGCTGGGGTGGCCAGAGGAGAGGGGCTGAGGAGGTGGGAAGGAGCTGCATCCCCCTGCAGCCGGTGTCCTGTGCCATGTGGCAGGTTACCAAGCAGCTGAGAGTGGGCAACCATTTCTTTTGCCAGTTTTCTAATTTATCTAATGAGCAAGAAAATAAATCAAGCTGACAGTCACCCAGGTGGTTCTAAGCCTCAGCTCCTCACAGTCCCCTTGTTCTTCCAGCCCATTTTATAACAGGGTTATAACCCGAGGACACAGCAATAACTCCTGCTATAATCTTTTCTTTACTAACGTCACTTAGCAGATGGAGTCATTTAGAGGTGCTCACATTTAAATGAGTGGCTTGCCCTGAAAGGGACAGAGCTGGGGCTGCTGGCAAGGATTTCAGGATTGTTAGCCTAGAAAATGCTTAGCAGGGGAAGCAGTTGGCAGGCAGATTTCACGGACATGGCACCGGTGTCCTCTGCCAGCAAAATTACAAGGCTGAATCCTGGAGCTGGACGAGGCCAAATTGTTCACAGCAAACAATTTAATTGATGAATGAAGTGAGCTGCCCAGGAGATGGTTTTCAGTTATCTGCTCATTGCATGAAGCTGCTTGGAGAAGGGTCTGCCCAGCTGGGTGCCACCAGCTATGGGCCCACATCAGGGATGGGTTGCCTGGGGTTCCCCATCATGTGGACCTTCACCAGAGTCACCTGCTCCTCAAACCTTCAGGCCTGCCAACCCAAAGATGTTATGCTTCCCTACAGATGTTGCTGTTCTTAAGCCTTCGTGGCCAGACTAGTGATGGTACCATGCAGAAGGCCTCAACATTGGCTGCTTGAAAGGGAGCCTACATGATGTGAAGAACAGCACCAAGCTAAACAGCAACACCTACTTTACAGCTTCTGCAAGAAATTCAGTGGCAATCTTCTCTCTAGCTCTCTGACCCCCTGAACAATGCTGCACAGACTGCCTTCATGAGCTTCTTTTATTTGCTGTAATAAAGTAAATTAGCTCTCCAGCTCTTCCAAGGAGAATAGCCATGAAAATGTACATTGAGATGAATGCTTGCAACCCTTGAAAATACCTCTTGCTTGTGAAAAGGCTTCTGAGAAAAGAATAGAAGAGACAATTATTACCAAAGAAGGGGGAAATATTGTTCATGCTGGCTGGGCAGCATTTGACTCAGCCCTTGCAGAGGTTGGGGAGAAGGAGGAGGAAGGAAGCAGGGGAGCTGAGACATTAATGGCAATCACTGTTCTGTGGGGAGCAATATCTCACAGTGTCCACGAAAACCAATCCCAAATTATTCAGCCTAATAGTTCTGAAAACAAACTCTTACTCTGCTCCTTTGTGGCAGGCATGAAGCTTTCTCTGCAAGTCCTAATTCACTTCTTTGGTAACTCAGTACTGGATAGTGTAACACTCAAAAACTCTGCAGGAGCCTTTGATGCAAACATCTTCGAGACACAGGGCTTATCAGCTCAACTCACACAACTGTCTTTTATCCTTTGTGTCCCAAGCCTGCTGGTTTTGGCACTTATATTTGTAATTCATTGCCTGGCTCTGGGTCTGGATCCATCAGGACAGGCAATGCTGGTCTCTGTCTGCATGGCTGAGAAATCTGTGTCTGCCTGGAGGCACCTGAGCACCGAAGCTCTGCTTATCTTCAGTGATGCTTAGGTTCTTAATTGGTTAATAGTCACTCTGGAAAGGGAGCCTTGAGACCTGTAGACTTGTAGGTGCTTACAAAATTACTACCCCCAGGCCAGGCTGTCCATCCTTCCCTCTGTCCCCTCAGGAACACTGTCCTCTCAGTCCCAGCTGGCTTTCAGAGAGATACCCATGCACCTCCAGCATCATTGTTCCTCCCTTCCAGACCAGCTCCAGCCCTCAGACCTGCACACCTTCCCCAGCACTACATTTTCTTCAAAAAAGGACAAATGAGGTGGAAGAAGAAAAGGTGAAAACATGATAATAGCTATGGGAAAAGGCTGCTGCTCTAGGCTTGACTATGCTGGAAATGGAGGCTCTGAGAAAAGTTTGTCTCTGAAAATTATTCTTTTCAGGCTCAACAGCACACTGAAGAAAAGTTTAAGCCCACTTTTTATCACCTTTTGTACTCAAATTCTAAACTCACTGTCTACCCAAGCAATAACAAAAATAATCTTTTTTTTTTTTTAAATCCAGCTGCACATTCTTCTCTAGAAATTTGTTTCCATTAAACCATTCCCTTTTGTCCTCTTAAAAAGATTATTTTAAATAATAACAGTGTCAAAAAAAAAATTATACACTACCCAAAAAACTAAACCCTGTCGACTGCACTTTGTATAAAAGTTATCTCTTTCTTTCAATGGATTGATGAAAACCCTTTTCACAATGCCAAGGTAGAGATGAGGAAGAGGGAGAACATTTCTGAGTACCCAGCTACTCATTTCAACAGGAAGCACATGGCAAACTCTGGTCTTAGAAAACTAAATTACAGCACCAACATGAACCTGATGTTCTCTTTCTGCTTTGTAAAACACAATTTTGTAGAAGCTGGGATGGAGACATATACTGCATTCTCATATTGAGGGAAAAAGTACATTTTTTTCCATATCCTTAAACCTTAACAGGAGAATGTGAATTGAATCTTAAAAAAACCTAAAAATTATAAGTAGGAGAACTTTCAGTGCTGCCACACTTCCCGGAGTGCAGGAGCCTCAGCTCAGCCATTCAGGGTTTTCCTGAGAAGGTCAATCCTTAGCCAGCACTCAAAGAGCCTCACCAGAGATCAACCCAGAAACAATGTGAAAAACATAACCCTAGATTGTTGCTCATGTCTGCATCAGCCTCTCCCCTCTTGGAAATGAATGCCACGATCCTCCCTTTTGTGCTCCACACCTGAGGAAGATCTCCAGGTACTTGAACTGCCCCCAGAGAGACTTGCTCCATCCATGTGATCACCATGGGCTCTCTCCCATGGCCAGCTGTCTCACATCAGCTAGTTCTCTCTCTCTGGAGATGCAAATGAAAAGTTCACCCCTTACCTGTGCTCCTGTGTGTCACTGCTGGGTTCTGCTACGGTCATGAACGTCTCCTAGTTGTTGTCTGCTGGGGCTGGGAGGCACAATGGACACAGCATTGGGGGTCCCACAAGATGATCACCAAGCCCAATATTTGAACTGCAAGGAAGAAAAAGAAAACATGAGGGAATTTCATCAGGGGGTATAAACAATGGATTGATGGCTTGATTAACATGAAGCCATCCCAGGAGTGGCACAGCTACTCCAGTCTTGGATCACGCACAGGGCTGCAGGGACCAGATGTGAATGGGAAGAGGACCAAGAGGAGGTAGCAAATGAGATCAGCTGCTCAACATAGTAACTCAAAGGGAAAAGAAATCCACTTGAGAGTGGAGGAGGGACTGTAAGAAACACTGGGAGGGGACCTGGGACTGGAGACAGATGACTTGGAGAAATGCCAGATGGGGAGTGAAAGAGATGCAGGGAAGATGGATAGATGTGGGCATGCACAGGGCAGATGGCATCAGCCAGACATCAAAGCAGAGCTCCTGGAGGAGTGAGGAGCCACTGTTACCACCAACACCAGCCACCCAGCACGGACAGACCTTAATAAGCTTACACCTGGGGACTGGTCTGATAAACAAGTTTATAAATCTTAATTATGAATTTATGGTCCTCATTGGTCACTTCCAACCCTCTCTCAATTTTTCCTTTTAGTTTTGAGTACCTGGCTGGCCAGGGCTCTCTAGGCTCACCACTGCTGTCAAGCTGCTCCTCACCTGTGATGCGAGACAACCTGTATAGCAAGAAGTGACACTGATCATAACAGTGCTCATCTTTGTGATAGTCAGTGTCTGGTTTTATTATCATCAACATAATAACAATAATAGCAATATTAGTGACAACCATTTCTTTATTCCTCCCGTTAGTAATATTCACACATGAGCTAAGAGGTATTTCAGAATGACAACACAAATCCAGTGCAAGATCCAGGAGAACAGGGCAGTTAATTAAACGTCAGAGTGATGGACAGAGCTGGGACAAGCCTGGAACAATATCAGAGAGCTGGACAACCTCTGACAAGCTCAGGGAGATGGATGGATCTGGGACACATCCCAAACCTCTCCCCGGATAGAGGTAGAACCCTCCTACCTACACGCATCTTTAAATACAACGTTGCTCCCTGCTCTATTGCTGTTTCATTGACTTATGCAGGTGAGGAAATTTTCTGGAGGCAGCTGCCTTCATAGCCACGTCACCACTCACAGTCTGATCTGATGACATTTTATTATCTCCAAAAGGTGCAAAGAAAACACAGAGCCCCATTGAAAATGACAGTATCTTAAGCTTCATTTTTCACCAGGATGTGTGAACTCACAGCAGGCAGGATTTTTTCTGCCAAAGGTTTCTTCTCCTTTTTCCAAACCAGACATTCACAAGAGGGGCAGGTGGAGGACAGTGGATGAGGAGAGAGAATGGCAGCCAGAGGGTGTTGCAAAACTCCAAGAATAAATATTACAGAACAAAAGAAACCCCGTGACAGACACCAGGCAATCTGGAAGTCATCAGGAGAGGGGAGAGCATAATAGACTAATCAATCAGGTAGACAAGGGTGAGAAGTGTCATGGGGAGGCAATAGGTAGTTGGAGGTCAGTTATGAAATATAATCTCTAAATTGGAAGAAGGACAATGGCACAAGAACAATGACAGGTATTTGAATGCAAGCAGGTGAATGCTGGATTGGTGATTTCCAGAAGAGTGAATGTCAGATGAGAATATTATGGGGGCAAGAAAAAATAACCTGGTATTTTAGCGATGAGCACATATTCTGGTAAGTGAAAGGCTGAACTGGTGAGACTTTAAAGTGTAGCTCCTTTTCAGAAACTGCTATTAAAAGGCAGACTGTGGGGCTCCTGGTTGCTTGTTCCTCTAGGTTTCCAGACAAAGTTTCTCAGGTCAGAAGCAAAAAAAAAGTGATGCTTCTCCTAAGCAAAAGTCCTGCAAATACCACCTGGGATCTGAAAGCCAAGCCAGTTCCTTTCTAGCTTGTGCTTTCTCATCAGTGATCCTGGCATACGTCATCTCTAATCTAGTTAGCTAAGGTGCAGAAGCTGCACCCTTCCATGCATGAGAAGAGGGGGATCCTGCAGGTGAATGTCATAATTCTTTCTACAGTGAAAGTGGGAGTCAATAAGACACAACTCACTCTCCATTAGCTATCGGGACTGCACAGTGACAACAAGCAGCCTGGCAGCATAATTTACTTTTCTTGCTAAGCTAAACAGGTACAGTACCAAAGAAAAGCTGGACTTATCATGAATTCATTTCTACTGACAGCTTTCTGACCTTAACCGAGTGCTACAAAAGTGTCACACAGTCCTTCTAACAAGAGCTAGACCCAAGCAATTAGAGCTGAATGAACAATTTGTAATGAATAATCTGCTTGGCAAACTTCACCTCATTTTATGCTCACAAAATATTCACATGCAGATTGCAAAGTTCTCACGTTGCTTTGTTAATGAAAATAACTTGCCATTTTTTTTCCCCCCTCAGCAAACTCCACCATAATAGTTCATTGAAAACAACCTGGATTCAAAGGTAGGCTGTGCTGGTGGGTTCTGCTGGCCATGTGCTGCTGTTCAGCTCCTCCATTGGCTGAGGGACTGGAGTAGCTCCAAGAATTGCAAATCAGGACTGTAACTGCTTTCCTTTGAAATTCCTTTTTGCCAAAGCTGTCAGCATTAGAGCACATTCATTGTACTGAATATCAGCTATGGATATGAGTAAGGTGGGAACAGAGCCAGATGTGGTCCCTCCACAGCTGATGGGGCAGGGCCAGGTATCTGTCACTGGAGAGGCTGACACCAAGGGCATACTGGAGAACCTAGAGACCATGAGATGGAGAACCTGACTTCCTTAAACTATGTGCTTAGCCCTCCATGCCCAATAGTGGCTGGGGCTGTGCCAGATCCTGCAGAGGAAGGGGCACCAGCTTGCAGACCAGGGGTGACACACTGCTCACCTGAGACTGGACCAAGAGCCAGTGGCTGACTGGTTCCTAATGAAGCTGAGAACAACATGTGCTCTAACAGACTGAGACATGCAGGGAGAGAAGAGAGCACAGGGCAATAAATCAAGCTTTCAAAGTAAAGCATATTGGGAGATCAATGGGACAGACATTAGACCGAAGGAGCCAGCACTGAAGAGACAAGAGCAGCCCTGATCCTCCTTCTTCCCCTCATGGCTAAGATTTATTCTTTTCCCCCCATTTGATAACATCCTCATTGGTTTTAAATGAGCAGCAAAGCCAGTGGGTTCCATGTGGCATTAGCAATGTGTTTGTGAAAGGGAAAGTGACTGGTTCCTAGCAGGATTTGATAAAAGCCTCTCCAAGCTCCAAGTGATTTACAGCTGGGGAAAACAAACACGGACTGATACAAATGCAGAGAGAGGTGAAGACGGGCTCTGACATCCAGGTACACTCAATTACCAATTCATCAGCCCAAGTGAACATGAAGGGCTTTTCAAACTCTACACGGCTCTAAATTAAAGGAAATCTTTAGATGGATAGCATTCTGCCATGGGAGGAGAAGAAGACTAATTTGCTGATCTTCAGCTCAGGAGCTCTCATCTCGCGTGGGTGAAAGGCCACGGGCGAGGGGGACAGGCAGCAGCTCCCACCCCCGTGGGGCCAGGGAAAGGACTGAACCTCAGGATGCCTTTTGTGAGCTGCTGCAAAGCTGCTGGCACACACCTCTCCCTCCTCACCGAGCCATACTCTGGTCCCCAAACTGATATTTTTTTTCCTGTCTGTACTAGAAACTTGCTTTTTTCTGCCCTGGAGGTATTTACAGCAAAGCTGTGAAAGTAACTCATTTTTTGGATCATTGGCTGAACTAAAGAAATCTTAACAATTCTTAACAGAGGCCAAAAAAAAAAAATCACTGCCCAGTGACCCTAAATTGGAATTGCCCAGGCTTTTCATGACAAAATATATATAGAAAAAGATATATATCTATGGTCAACCAATTGTTTAATTTAATCTGAAACTAACTCATGGGGAATGTCATTTCTCCCTCCATCCCCTGCCTAGAAACCCATTTTCTTGAAAGAAGAGATGATTTACAGCTTCCCAGCTCCACGCTCCCATGGCCCTCACACCAATGTGGTGTTTGGTGTCTTCCCCAGTCACATGAAGGTCCTCAGCAGAGAGGGACAAGGCCCTTCAGTGCTGTTGTGATACAAACCCAGAGGCAGCTGGGGGTAGCAGCAGCATGGCAGTCCTGCTGCTGAGAGACTGTGGGCAACTCTTTGTTAATTCCTCATGCAGAAACTGTTTTCATTTTGGAGTCTAATTGATGTCTTGGGGAAACAGCATCTTTGGAAAGGACAGAGCATCCTCCCCAGGCTCTGCCTGTGTGTGCTCAGGTGAGGAGCTCCACACTGACAGAGCCACTTGCTGCCCCTGAAGCTGCAGTGCTGCCCCTGTCCCCTCACCCTGTGTCCTCATCCTGTGGTCTGGGAGAGCTGAACTGGTCCAAGAGCCACAGGGCAGCTGGGAGGGCAGGTGCTGAGCTCAGCCAATTGTCAAACCTTTAGCAGAGAGGAGACTTGAGAGAGTTTTGCACCAAGAGATGTCTGTTCATCAGCAAGGTGAGCTGTGTCAAACTCTGGTCTCCACGTAAGGGTAGGGACTACCCACATCTTGATGGGAGCTGCTAGCACCATCTCTCCTCCCACCAGAAGGAGCATCAAGCCCTTGATTTCCTACTGAATATCAACCCTTCTTCCTCCTCTTTCCTCAGGCCTCCTCCAAAGACAGAAGCCATCGCTCACACTCACAGCTCCAAGGCTGCCTCTGAGCTATTTAAAAGCACAGCAGGTATTTTAATTATTCACATCAAGCATGTCTTGCCTGCTAACGACTCTCTGAAACTGTCATAGCCAGTGTGGGGTGGAGAAGAGCCCTGCCAGGCAGCTGCCCTCGGGGCAAAGCTTGGGGCTGCAAAACAGCTGTGAGCAGGTGTTGTCACCAAGAGCAATAATGGCACAGGGACACTTGGGTGAGGAGCACCCTGTGCCATGCACACTCTCTTGCCCACCCAACCCATCATCCAACCTCCTGCCCAGCCCACCCTGGGGACACTGTTACAGTCCTTCACACACTCCAGGCCTGGAGTATCTGCTGGGTGTTTTGCTGTTGTTGGAAGCTGCTGTGCCTCATGCTGCTAGATTAGCTCTCCTAATATTTTAAGGGCACTGGAATTACTAAGATGCGAGGAATAAGAGGGGTACTTACACAACACAGCTGGGCAGCTTCAGATGAAGACAACCACAGGAATGCAATGCCTCCTGGCTGCCTTGAGCTGCTCCCAGGGTTATGTGCAAAGAGCTGCTTTGAAAATCAAGCTGTTGCCACCCTGTAGCCATGTGTCTACTTGTTTCTTCCTTTCCAATACCATCAACATATGTGCTGGGATAGCATCCACTTTTCTGACCCATATCCCTCCCTGGGTTCTGGCATTTGGGGTTCAAGGCAGAAAAAGCTCATCTTTTGCAAAGGAGAATGGGTGCAGAAAGAAGGATGGTGTCCTACCTTCACAGCTGGAAGAAAGGTTGTGTGAAAGGGAGCCAGCCTTGCACCAAGCTCACAGAGGCTGTTCTCTGCTCCAGAGCACAGGTCTGAGGCAGAGA
>NW_009954215.1:6077150-6080602 GCF_000747805.2 Chaetura pelagica | reverse complement strand
TTCTTTCCTAAACCTTGGGATTTCTATCCAAGTTTTTTACTTTCCCTTGGAGGTTCCTCTTGGTTATTTCTCTTCTTTCTGGTAACTAGTAAGTGGCTCTCTTCCCTGCCTCTGCTCACTGTTGCCTCAGTGTAAATTTGGAGGATTTCCAAGAATATTCAAGATCTGCTTTCCCCCATCTCTATGCGAACAAGAGCCTCATCACGGGTAGCCTTAAGCCTCAGCACTCTTCTCTAGCACTAACACCCCATGGCCAAAGCCTGTGAGCAGAGAACACCCCACAAAAGCACATCCCCTGGCTGCACAGCTGGGCTCCTTCAAGCCTGGTGGAACACCAGAGCCAGTCCCTCTCTTTTTAACCTGTGTTCTTTTAATGCTAATTTCCACCGCCTGCCCAACTCGGAGCTCTAATCATGAACAACTGCTTTCTTACTTCTGATTTCATATTCATGAGTCAGGCTTTCCTGGCACTAAACGTAAATGCTGAACGGAAATCACTGCACAGTGACATGTCTGTGTAGCTTCACTGTCCATTTATTTGCCTTTTCAAAGAGCTGCTGTGTTAAGCAAACATCTCTGCCTGGATCCTATCTGGAGGAGTTTGTCTGGTACTGCGTGGTGCCTGCCGGGGCGGGGGAAGCAGCTCGGTGTGTCTCATAGCTCTGTTTTCCCTTCAGGGTATTTCTTGTACAATAGTTTGAGCACAGTGAATACCTTGGTCTTTTCTTGAATCTTTCCTTGAGTCTTGGCAGCTGCGTTCAGAGCTGCCACAGCAAGGACTGAAGCAGGGAACTCCCAGAGAGAAACGCATCCATCGCTTCGGCTCGGACTCTGCCGAGGGCTCCTGCAGGCAGCAGCAGGCAGATGTCTTGGCAAGGGAGGCAGAGAGACACCTGTAACATCACTGGGCAAATGATGTTTTCTGGCAACTAGAGAATTCACAGACACATGCCAAAAAAAGCACTAAAAACAGTTCAGGATTCATCTGAACTTGCTGCCCTCTCCCAGAAAAAGAGGGTCAAAAGGCATCTTGAAAAAGGGAATGTTTTCTGTTAACCATAATGGCCAAAATGTTTCAGTATTTCCCCTGAAGACTGTGTGTCCACACTGAATTGAATTTTTTTAGAACAGCAAGGGCAAAAAATAATCTAAAAGCAAGAATCAAAGGAATTAATTCTTCATGAATTTCAAGGTGAACTGAGATGTTCTCTGCAGAGCTACAAAAGGTGAGTAGTCTCTCCTTCTAACCTGCCTGGGATGGAAGCTTTAGACACACAGACTGGCACCCTGAAAGTCCACCCTGCTAATAGAGCAACATGTCTGCCCACCTCTGCTACTGACATCACCCTCACCTGTCTGTTCTGCAACCCAACAGGAAGAGATTTCACTACCCTGGGAAGCAAGGACAACCACAGCAGGCTGGAGTTGGGCTCTGCTTGTCCCTGCTCCCTGATTGTTCTCTTCATGAAAACACCAGCTGAAGGTTTGCTCCAACATGTGGGCTAGAGAGGGGAACAGCTGATGTTCAAGTGTCCTGAGCAGCTTTGCTGGTTTTGCTTCTGCAACCATCATCCCCATGGGGCAAGGTGGGCAGTGAGGATGGATGAGGTGGATGTGGTGGCTCTTTGCATGTCCAATGTGAGAGTCTTTATGTCCTCTCAGCTGCCTCAACTGCAGCCTCCTTCTCCAGGGCTCCATGGATGCACTGCAACTCCCTATGGTCCTGTTACTCTGCTGCCTCCTCCCTCTCCCCCTGCAGTCATCCAGTGCCTTTCCCTGTCAGCCTTTCCCCAAGTGCTTTAACAAATGAGCTCATGGGAAGACAAGAGTGAGGATGAGAGATGAATTTCAGACCATGAGAAATGAACTCACAGATGTGTCTGCAACCCACCAGCTGAAGAGTTGTGCCCCTGCTCATGGAGGCCATGCTGTGTTGCATGTGCTCAATCAAGGTAATCAATGGGGATCACATTTTGAATATTATCTACATGGAACAGACTCCTTGTGAGGAAATTATGCAGCAATCTTTAATGGTGGAAGTGATTCATTAATAGAAAGAAATACTCTTCAAACCATCATCAACTTCTCATGGATAACTCCCAGATGGGACTGAGGGTAAAACCTCTTTTATTAAAAAGCTATTAATTTATGGTAAAATTGCCATATGTATCTCCCTGAGACAGAAGAAGTCTGATTGTGAAAGTGACTTCAGCTTGAAAGCTGTAGGGATTTTGTAGGGAAATCAGACAGCAACTTCACATTTGAACAGGGGGGTTGAAATCTGTCTTTAGGGACAGGAAAACACAGCTAGATCTCACACAGCTGAAGGTGTCTTACAGCTGGATGTCTAGGTTAAGGTAATTGTCTAGACTCCTTTTATCATCAGTGAACAGAGAGATGCAACCAACCTCCAGGGAGTGATTCATTCTTCCTGTCTTAGACATCTATTTTTGGATGGGATGAATTACATTCTGGAGGTGTTGAACTTTCTCCGCTGACTATGGAGGAGTCTGGATGATGAACATAGCCTAGATACTTAATCTTTATATTGCTAAAACAGGCAGTACTCAACTAGTGAGATCCACCCAAGATGTGGCAATACAGTGTGATAGCAATGGTAGGCTGGGAGCACCTGGCTAACATCTACAGCAAACAGACACAAGAGAAGCAGGGCTCTCCACAGGCAGGAAATGGATGAGGACAAATCCTCTCTTCTCATCACAGGCACACACCCCTGTGGTGATCTCAGTATTTAACTGAGACCTGAGGACACTCTGGTGCCTGATCATCTCATCTAATTCATTTATGTAACGCAGAAGGTAGAGATCACATGCAATCCCTCCCAAAGGGTGGCCTGAAAGTTGTCGTTTTGCACTCCTGGGATGAAAGCAGGGACTGATCTCTCAGGTAAGTGTAGCCTTTCAAAAAGATCAAGCCTTTTACTGATCTTGGTCTTTGCTGGGATTAGCAATTCCAAACATCCAAAAATCAACAATTTAGTCCTAAAAATTCAGCTCTGTCCTTGTACCCATTTTCTCCATTTCCAGCAGCCATGCCTTGCAATTTTAAGGGTTTGCTTACAACCTTGACAGTTATTTTGCCTAAAAAAAGGCTCCACGTCTCAGATTTGCCATAGTCAATGCTAACAAACCACACTGCAAAAATAACCCCTCTGTCTTCTAGGGGGCTTCTTGCTATGAGTCTTCCAGAAGCCAACAAGATTATTATTGCCATGACTTCAGTGAGGGCCAATTTCAGTCCTCTCAGAAAAGCAAGATCTCTACAACACTCAGAGTCATCCCGCCCAAACCTCTCCAGTTCTACTCCTGCAATACAACATGGGCCAGTTTATCTGCAGAAAGCCCAGGATTGGAGATACAGGAGCTCTACAGGAAAACCAGACATTGGAACTTCAAAGATCAACATGAGAACATCAAATAGAAATAGGGAAA
>NW_009954215.1:6067317-6076976 GCF_000747805.2 Chaetura pelagica | reverse complement strand
AAAGAAGTGGCAAGAGGAAGGCCAGGCTGCCATCCAGAAACAGCTTTCTGAAGAAAATGTTTGCAACCAGTTCTAGGCAGCTACATTACAAAAAGCATGTCAGGACCATTCTTCCAAAGCCAACAAATGTGCAGGAAGAGTGGGAATGAAATTCATGAGGCTAAAGACAAAGATGGAGGGTTTTTAACTACCCAGAGCCGTGGACTTTAATCCACAAGGAGACTTTTCCTGGGGCATACGACTGCCAGAAGCAGAATGCAGCTGATGACAACGAGCGGATGGCTGGAAGCCAAGGGGTTCCCCAGGGGCCAGGGAAATGCCTTGGAGACTTCTCTATATCAATTGGCTAACAGCTGTCAAAAAAAACCAGCCCAGTGCTTTTTGTCTGACTTGTCTGGAAAATCAAGATGGATCGTATTTATCTAAGGGGATGTTCACAGTGCTCACAGGAACATGTTCAGGAGATGGTTGAGCAGGATCCCAAAGCTAACAAGAGAGCCTAGTGATATAAATTAGACCCCTGTGTATTGCACAGATATACTTAATGGAATGACAGCCTTGCAGGATGGCTACAGCACTAATGGTTTGGTTTCTTCTTTTTGGCCTGGTTTCACTTTTTCTGACTGCTTCAGCCATTGAGTGACCTGGGACAAATTTCTAGAGCTGGGCTGCAATTTTCCTGTATTTAAAGACAGGCTAATGTGACTGTGAAGTGTGGGAGATCTCTGAAGGAAAGACACCACTTGAGAGATTTTTCTATTTTAAATCCTGGAAAGCACTAGCCAAATGCTAGTGGTTAAATACAGCTGGTGAATATATAAGGAACATTGATTTTTGCAAAGCACTACATCATTTAACTGAAAAGTCAATAATCATCTTCTATACCAGCATTTAAATATTTGATCGAAAACATTCAGATAGGGATATAATTTTAGTTCAGATTGTTCACTGGAAAGCAGGGAAAACCACAGCACTAGTCTCAGTATTAAATACTATGTTGACAGAGAACACAAATGTCAGTATGGCCATCTTAGAAAAGATATTTTAGAATATGTAAAATTAAATAACTCAAAACTACTCATGATGACATCTTATTTCAGGAAAATTCTTGCAATTGCTAACAATGTAAAGAAAATCTAGTTATTAAAAAAGCCTGCCACCCTTGAGGAAAAAATACATACACTTCAGGCTCCAAAGATGAACAGTGTAAACCAAAAGCAAGACCGAATACTAACAAGTCTAACAGAAATCTCAATACAAAATCAAGGGAAGGAAAATCACAAATAAAAATGGCCAAAAGTTACTTCCATGAAAGGGGCAGGAAGACACAAGATTCTGACTTGCCTTCTTACAAGGCAGTTCATACACATATACAAAAATATTGATTTATTTTTTTTTTTTCAGAACAAATACAAAATTATTTGAATAAGAAGATGTAGCTCAGTTGGGGAAAAGACATGAAGTCCAACACTACAGCATCACACCAATGGTCCAAGGGTTAAAACCCACTTAATCCCTGGCAAAGGCTCTACAGCCAAACAGTCCTAGGGACACGTTAGGTCACTTTCCCATCAGAAAGGTGCATTTCAGCAAAACTGACAAAAAACTCTCCTGACATGAATTAGTTTTGGTAAAATCCTATTTTAAAAGAATTAGAAATGTTTTCATAAATCAAACATTTCATTTCATGACTTCAGGATAATTTTTCATGTTTATTTTAACCATATAATAAAATCATCAAACATTTATAACTAAATTACATAAAAATTAACCTGAAATCTATTTTAATATTAACTTAATATTCTATTCAGAAAGCAAACAAATATAAAAGTCTTATAATTTCCTTCAAGATACAAATTCTTCTATAATTTCACTGCTAAATTTTCAGGCTTTCTAAGTATTTGTTCCAGAACTTGTATTGGAACAGAAGAGGCAGACTCTTGAAAGCCTTGAGGAATATTGTTGTGATTCTAAAGTGAAACAAAGGGAAACCTAGAAGCAACCCTGTCTTCAGCCCACAGAATCAGACCAAAATATGAGCATCATGACCATAGTCTGTTCAACACCCTCGATGCAAACAGTGACCTCTGCTCACCCAGCCTAAAGGAAGAAGCAGGAATTTAAAGATACTTCTGGGCAGAGAAAAAAACATCTGTCCATGTAGAGTGGCCGTTCCTTGTGAACCTTCCCTTTTTTTTGGTCTCATTTCATCAGAGAAGATAGTGATAGGACAAGGGGTGACAGTTCTAAACTGAGAGAGGAGAGATTT
This sequence comes from Chaetura pelagica, assembly GCF_000747805.2. NCBI lineage: Eukaryota > Metazoa > Chordata > Aves > Apodiformes > Apodidae > Chaetura > Chaetura pelagica. Next base: position 6,074,707 of record NW_009954215.1, on the reverse strand, counting down.
AAGTTAGATATTATTCTTCACTCTAAGGGTGGTGAGGAACTGGGATGGGTTCCCAGGGAGGTTGTTGATGCCCCATCCCTGGAGGTTTTTAAGACCAGGTTGGATGAGGTTTTGTGCAACCTGATCTAGTGGTTGGGTTCCCTACTCATGGCAGGGGGGTTGGAACTTGATGATCTTTAACGTCCCTTCCAACCTTAATGATTCTATTATTCTATTTTTGTATATATTTAGAAAAGCTATAAATATCTTCTATTTAATCAAATCAAATAATGTTTTGATAGATGATTCACTCATTTCATCTCCTCAAAAGAAAGGCAGCAGATAAGTCTCTGTTTTCACAGCATCTGTTCATCTGGCAGAAAATAAAGTCATTTCAATGGAAATGTTGCAAAAGCCAACCCTTCCTACCCAGATGTTGTATTTCCATATTTCTGATGCCATACTGCCTGCAACCATTTCTTTAGATTTACCTGAATTAAAGAGGGTAGGACAGATACCAGACTCTAAAGTATTCAAAAAAGTAACAATCTGTTTTGATGGCAACTTTGGAAGCTCAAAACAAAAGCTGGGATCTCGTGTCCATATCCAAAAATAAACATTATGGGATGGGTTTAATATACTCAAAAGTTTCATCCCACAAGGTGTTTTTATGCAAGTTCCAGAACAAAACTGCAAGGTAGAACAAAGTATGAAGGTTCTAGTTAGGTAGAAAATTCAGTGGTTGTGTAAACTCATTTTTTCCTGATTCCTACTCATTCTCTGGGTGACTTCTGCAACTATCCAAGATCTCTTTGGCACTTAGGAAAAAGCACAACCATAAGGTTACAGGCTTTTTAAAGTAATAAAACCTATTGGGTCAAGTGTAGCTCTTTACAAGTGTTTTTAGAGCAAACTAGTATTACTATTCAAAACTGCAGAGTCTTTCAACCTCTCTAGGACTTTTCATGACCAAGTTTAAGGAACTGACCATCAAGAAAAATCTGTGGTGTAAGGTAACACCATAAGATAACCCCTTATGTGCTGGCCTGCACTAAATTGAGTTAGTTGTACTGATACAAAGTTTGTTCAAGGTATAAACCAAGGGAAAATTAACCCTTTTGATCTCAGGGAATGGGCAAATGATGCAAAAAAAATTTACAATTTTCCACAATTATGATCCTCCTGTTTTCTCCTATAGCTCTTGATTGTTAGGAAAACAGCCTAGAAGATTACACCAAGTACTTAGGATTTGAATTGTAATAACAATTACATGCTGCAGTCAGAGAGTAGGATTTTACCTATGATCAGTTGAGATGAAAAGACGGGTTCTTACCCTGCCAAAGTTTGATGGTACATTTAGAGTCTTCTGGAGCAAAGGAGAGCAAAAGAAAAGAAATATTTGACACTTTTTTTAGCATGGCTGTTTTACAGCATCAAGTTCTAACTGCTGTCAAGATTTTTAGAGACTTCCCTTTAAGAAACAGATAATAAAAGACAAAAATAAGAAAAAAAACAATTAAATGCTGCAGTAAGAGGGTCCTTTTTTGCCTACATCACTTACCATGCAACAACAAAATCACATTGTACTGAAAGAGATGAACAGGAGAACTGTGCTGCCATCCACAAAAACTGGAGGTAAAATCCCTGCAAGGTCTGTATCTAAAAAATAAGCCATCAAGATAAAAGCAATTGCCTTCAAATGGACAGGTGAAAATGGATTGATCAAACACGATCAAGCAGCTATTGCGTGTAATTTGATGGCAAGTCTGTATAAAATTTAATATAGTGTCTATTGTGCCTCTTCCAGATGATGGTGTTGATGTTACTGGCTCATAAGCAGTGCTGGAGAAACTGCAGTGGGGAAAGGAGCTTCCAACATGTAATTTGGTTTTGTCCTAAAATACAGACATATTGTCAGGAAATAGTAACTGTTACCAAAAATACTGCCAGAATGAAAAATACTGTGTTCTTTCCACTGGAAGTAATCTTAGGAAAGGAAGATACCAAAATAGCTGACACTAAAGCACAAAGTCCCTGCAAGGAGAACATGCTCTGATTCAGCAAAACAGGTAACTACCTGCTGAGTGAAGGGAGTTCTGCCCTCTTCTGTTACAATGTTAAGCCTGTTTTGCCCCTTTGAAGTCAGCTGGATGCACAGTGCTCTGCTGTCGTGCACATAGCAAGAGAGGAGTGAAGGCATGGACCAGTTCAAATAGGATTGAAGAGACCTGCAGCCTGCTAGTTTGAACAGTTTGAACCCATGGGATGCTTTAGGTCTTTGCCTTGTCCTGGTACCTGCTGAGGGACCCAGTCCCTTTCTAGGCCCTCCTAGACATGGAAAACCAAGTGTAGGGTCAGAATTTAAGGAAGCAATTCCACTCCAACCCATGAAATGTGTAGCCTTGATACAGTTTAAAGGTTCTAAGCTTTGTATTATTCAGATCTAAACTTCCACCAATGGCCTTATGAGAAGACCATGGATGGAGACGTGTGAGGTGAGTAGAACTCTTGTCATGCATCAAGGCAGCAGTTTGTGACCCTTCCTCACACAAAAGGAAAACAGAACCCACTCTGAGCCTTAGATCTAAGGAGAGGTCATTAAATATTTACTTCAGAATCTGGATTTTCATTTTCAGCTGTTTGATCTTTTTTACCTCTTTACTCATTCTTGAGTATTTAGTCCCATCCCACAGCTCCTGAGTAGATGTGTTAAAAAGAAAGTAACAACTAGGGGTGGGATTTTCCAAAGCACTCAGCATTGCCTGACTCTGTTCTCTTTGAAGTCAGCAGGAGTTTTATTATCCACTTCAATGGGAGCAGTTAAGTCGGTGCTACACGTGGTGAACGTGCATATTCATGAAGAAAGCAGCTTCTGCTAATGGTACATGGATTCAAAGGGCTGATAAGAATTTAGTGAAAAAACTACTTGAAAAGAAAAAAAACAACTAGTTGATGAGTACCAGAACTATGAAATCCTGCTTTCCTTGAGCTTGATTGAGTTGGGCTCCCGAAAAGGTGTGTGTGCTGATTGAAGTCCTTCCTGTGGGAGGGGTGCTGGGATGTGGGCTCTCTCCCAGATGGATTCACCAGCATCAAATAAAGGCTCAGCACAACATGGCAGCTTTTTCCTCAGTAGAAGTAGGGCATCTCTCTTCTACCTCTGCCTGTCTGCTCAAACCTTGAGGGAACTTGCTATTTTTGAGACTGCTACCCTCTATCAAATTCAGCTGGAGTTGGATAATGCACTTAAAAGTTGCTGGGAATCCACACACACATGCACACGCTCCGTGTGAGCATGAAATCCATATTTTTGCAGGAAGTCATGTTAAGGCCTCTCAGAATCAAGTGAAAAAGATGGATTCAGAGCAGCTCACAGCAAATAGCCTCAAATGGATAAACCACAATCCTCTGAGAATCTCAGCTAGGGAGAAGTGCAAAGAGAAGGACAATCCTCCTGGAAGGAAGATGAAGACAAGAATATGGCATTTGAGAGGATTTAGGAAAACAGCTGTTGAGATAAATGTACTTTCAAGATAAGAAACTGCCACATATAAATGTGGCAAATATGCTCAAAGCACTCCAAATGTCTTTAAAAACCCCACAGTATTTTAAAGGGCACAGGGATTTTGAGGAATGGAGGTGCTGCACTTTTTGGAAAGCCAAGGCAGTTCCATTCTGGAAAGCCAAAGCATCTTTGGCTGCACAAAGAAAATGATGGGAAGCAACATCAGCAACTGGTCCCATTGGCATCAGGACTAAAGCAGCCCAAGAGGAAGACAGAGACTTGGATGTGGTCCCCAAACTCCTTTCATATGGGAATCCAGACCCTGAGGAACAAAGCCTGACAATAGACCTTCCCTGCCAAGAGCAGCCCACTGCCAGTCCAGGTGCTCACAGGCACTATCCCTGCCTTTGGCACCAGGGAAGTCCAGGAAAGGAAAAGGATCAATTCTCATTCCACCCCTCAATTTCCACACCGCTGACAACTCAGAAAACAATTCAAGAGGGAATTCAAAGGATCTGTTGAAATTTGAACGAGGAAATCTGAGTGACTGAGCATATGTAAATAGAAAGAATGAGTAGCACATAATTACATCAAATCGTTAGTTAGCAAGGGAAGTAAATAACCCAAAATATGCAGAGCAAAAAATGGTGATGAATTAGAACTAATTATTTAAGGCTAATTAAAATAAGAATGGCTCGAATTGAAATATGCTAATAGCCTTGAACTTGTCACCTATGAGGGAATTGAAATAAAAATGATAATGATGCTTCAACCTTCACCTGTTGGGGATGGGAAGTTGGAGCTCCTGGCTGCTTTGGGGGTGCTGACCACAGCAATGCATTATTTGTGATCACTCTTGGAATGGACTGGAATTTTCTAGTGGGTGCAAGTCTCCTGTTCACAGGAAGAAAGAGGTTTTCTTGCATAATGGATGTGCTGTGATTGAAGAGAAAGGCACAGGGATCATGAAGAAGGAAAGGGGGTAAGAGAGAGAGGGCGAGTGGGAGTTAACTAGATAGGGAGAGCCTAGAGCCAAGACAAATCATCACTGGCTTCAATTACCTGAGCCTGCTGGGCTATGAAATATGCCAAAGGTCATTGAATCCGTGTCTTTGCAATTCAGGAACAAGCAGCTTTGCTGGTTCCACCCCACAGCCCCACCATCTGGTGCCAGCAGTGTCACCTGTGGCAGCAGGTACCTACACCCACAGCAGGGCACTACCAAGCTGGTCCAGAGAGTGTGGACAAGCCCTTGCTTATGTGTGATCAACTCCTGCCCTGCCAGAGAGCAGTGGGGAACCTCAAGCAGAACAGCCTGGTTCAGCACCTTCTTGCCCTGCTTCAGTGCCCACCTGCTTCTCTGCTGCCCTGGTTACACCCCAGCTCATCCTCAGCTGCAACTACTGACCCCAGTAGACTCGGGTTCAGCTGCAAGACCTGACCCAGCTCCTGCCACGAGCAGTGAGGGCCCTGTCTGTGCACCATGCTCTGGGGCCCACCTCTCTGTGCTGAGCTGGGTGTGAAGCTCTCCCTGCTCCTCCAGGAGCCAAGCTGTTAGTTGTGCTACTGTCTCTTTCCACTTCATCTAGTTCACACTGGAAGTGAACACCTCCTTTCCCTCTCCTGCCCTGGGATTCACATAAAAACCATGAGCTCCACGTCCTGGCATCCTGCATGGAGGCAGGTCACAAAGGGGATGGAGGGTGGGACACAGCAGAGAGATGCAGCCTTTCCATCTTCATGCCAACTCCCAGGCAAGCTTTTGAGCCAAGTGAACAGAAAGCTGGTGCCAGACTTGCTGCCAGCTGATGAATCCAACTGGATTCATCTTGGAGCTGTGCATCTGAGAAAGCTCTTAAGCCTCAGCAGGACTGGGTCCTCCACAGTGGGATGGATGCCATGAGAGAGCAGCAGAGGTGCTGCAGTTGCAGAGCCCCTGCTCTGTCTGTAAGAGCCCCCCCAGCATGGACCAGTTGCTGAGACTGGACTGCAAGAGCCACTTAACAGCATCCAGAGTATGGACTGACTCCCCAGGTCCTGCACAGGCAATGGTAACAATTCCTGGATCAATTGCATGAACTACAGGCCCTGTTCCACCAATGACCATGTCCTCATGTTCAATTTATACCAAATGCCAGCCAAAACAGTGATGGTAGGAGGGTGGAAAACATTAGTGTCCCGAGTGCCAGGGCTCTGCTTTCAGCATGTAAGTGAGGTAGATCCATACCAAGATGGCTGTAACCTGATTTCTATTTCTCCAGCCTCCTGCAGAGACAAAAAATCACCTCCTAGGAAAACAGAGTTCAATGCTTTTCATATGCAAGGAGGAGCTGGACCTGCTGCCAAGGTCCTGACATCACTGTCACTGCCCTTCCTGACCTGCTGCCTTCCCGGGAGGGCAGCCTGGCTCCAGCCAGGAAGCTGCCTTGGTGGGCACCAGCAGTCAGCTGGAAAGACTCTTTGTTTCTCTGCTCTGTGTAATGAATCCTGCCTCCCCCTCAGATCTGCTAAGAGGAGTTACAGTGAGTAATCCCCACTTCAGCATCTTCTGCTGTAATCGCAGAAAAATCATAACATTTCATTTTTTTCCCTAGGACAAGGAGAAATTCATCAAACTGCAACCCAGAGAGGGCACAGGTAACGGAGAGAAAACCAACACCACCACACACAAACCCTGCAAAAATCCCAACATTGACATTTACAATTTAAACACTTTCAACAGCTAAACAAATAACAGCCATGACACTGTTTTCATACTTTGTTAAATAATTGCTTGTTAGGTAAAGGGAGCCTGTGTGTGTGTGCAGATGCTCAAAGCTGGGGGAGGCAGAACAGCTGCTTCCTCCCTTCCCAGGTGCCCAGTTTGCTTCACAAAATGGTGACAAGTGACCCAAAGCACCAGCCAGGGGTTGGGGTGAGCTGATATATCAGAGATGCAGGAGGCCCTTGGCTCTGGAGGATGAGGACTAAGAGATGCATGAGTTTAGGAAAAAAACAGGTTGTCCCCAAGAAGCAGGAGAGCTGCAGAAGAGAGCAAGGGAAGGCAGAGAAGCAGGACAGAGCCTTTTGGCAGCCCTCCAGGGAAAGGTCTCCCTGCAGCAGCATCACTTTCTCACCAGCCCCACACTGAACACCCCTCTGAGAACAACGCCTGATTCCAAGCCCACAGGCCATCTCCTGGCTAGTGATTTCCCCTTGCTCCTGCAAAAGCATCTCAGCTTTTATCCCTTCCTGCTCAGCTCCTCGGGCAGACAGCTAATTGAAGGGTTTTTCTTTCATTTCTAGTACAGCAAGCCTAGTAAATGCCTTTTAATCTGCCCAGCTTTCCCTGGGATTGGCTCTGTCTATCCTCTTGCCACACCTATCCAATATATATATTTTTAAGTAGACTTGAATGATGCAGACTGGTGGAGAGAGGAGAAGCCTTCTGCCTCTCCTCACATGGTTGAAAAAGATGGAGAGGAGCCAGAGCCACTGCATCTTTTCACACCTGGCTGGAACCAGGTCAGGCAGCTAATGTGTTTCCCAGGCTCAGCAGCTACTTGTTGGAGACACACGAATGCTGCTCGGCTGCTCCAGTGCTGGAGGCTGGGAGAAGGAATTCCAGCAGGAGACACATGTCAGAAGGCAGAGAGGGATGTGCTGCCAGGAGAATGAAAAGCGATGCCCACATGGAGACCTCTGCTCCATGCAGATTTAATCAGGGATTGATGACGCTGAAATCGTCTCTCGCAGCCTCAGTTAAGACAGGAGATTTCATTAGCTGTGAGAGAGAGCTGGTGCTCTGCTGAGGGGTGAAATCCCAGCTCCAGAGGTTAAAACTGTCCATGTGGGTCCATTATCCCGGGAGCAAAATCGTGCTAAGCCTGCATCCCCCATCCAGAGTTTGTTTTCTCAGGGATCAGC
>NW_009954215.1:6062312-6067307 GCF_000747805.2 Chaetura pelagica | reverse complement strand
AGCAGGAAAGTCTCAGTCCCAGGAAGGAGCCCAAGTGCTGCTGGCTGTGATCTCTGCAGCTCACTCACATTTTAAAGTGTACAACTAAGGGCATCCCATGGGGCCAGGGAAGAGAAATGCTCCAAAATAACTGTTCTCCCCTCAGAACATTTTCACTAGAAACATTTATATTTACCCTTCAGTCAAAGATGTTCCTGTTATGTTTTTTTCTTTAAGCTGAAAGAATATTCTCCAGTTCAACTCTAGTTCTTTTAAGTAAAAAGTAGAAATGTTCCGTTTTCTTTAATGGCTCCTTTCACCTTTTTCTCCCACTACCCTGCTTTTTACTTAGAGTTAAGAAAAAGGAAATGAGGGAAGGAAAACTATAAAATCAGAGGCAAGGTTTTTCACTAACTTGAAAAAATTATTTTTATTTTTCTTTAAAAAGTTTTATGAGTGATTTTGAAGGATGCAAAAGCTTCATGCAAACCTTTCTATGTAGGTCAAAACCCCCTTTTTCCTGGGTTTAAAAATAAATAAAAAACCCCCGAGCCAATCAAACCTCTACTGTGTGGGAAACAATGTGAACCAGCTGTAAAATATCTACCATGGGGCAAAGCTTTCATCCCCAACTGTATCTTGGTGTTACCTTCTCCTTCCCTTCCAGCCTGCAGCTGAAGCACACACAAGGCCCACCACGTGTGCTACACAACTAGGCCTGCACTATGATCCATGCTGGTTCACACTCACTTTGGAGAAGTGCAAACACCTTCTCTCTCAGAGTTCATCCCCCACCCCACAACCCCACTGCCCTGCAGCTCCTAAAGGAGATAGGACTCCAGGGCCAGGTGAGCAAGCTCAGTGTCCCACCAACAGGCTGATATATCAGCCCTGGCTTCCAGAAAAAAACAACAGACCCTTTGTGCTAGATGCTGGTCCAGTTTAGCCAGTCAAATGAGAGACACTCATTAAAGCAATGAATCACAGAATTATTTGGGTTGGAACAGATCTTAAAGGTCATCTATTTCCAACCCTGCCACAGGCAGGGACACCTCCCACTAGACTAGGTTGCTCTACGACCCATCCGATGTGGCTTTGTACACTTCCAGGGCTTCTCTGGGCAACCTGTTCCAGTGTCTCACCACCTTCACACTAAAAAATTTATTCCTAGTGTTGAACCTAAATCTCCCCTCTTCCAGTTTAAAGCCATTCCTCATCCCATCACTGCATGCCTTTATAAAAAGTCCCCCCCCAGCTTTCCTGTAGCCCCTTCAGGTACTGGAAGTTTCCCCAGAGCCTTCACTTCTCCAGGCTAAGCATCAATTAGGGCATTTTTTTTTAAGCTCTTTGATTAGATTTGCTGAGAATGCTGCACTTGGCATGAGATAACATCCCTGTGCAGGTGGGGAGGAGATGGGCTGTCAGGGAGAGGGACTCAGAGCCTGAAGGTGGCCAAGTGCTTTGCTGACCCAGGAGGAGCAGGATCCAACCAGGGTCTGACAGCCTGACAGTGTCTGCACCTGAACCTTGGCTCAAGTCAAAGCTCTAGGATGTTGTCATCCTGGTTTGGCACAGCCAAGGAGCCTGAGATGACAAAAACACATGTAGCAGCACCAGGAGGTGAGAGGGGACATGTCTGGAGGTCACCACAGCAGCTCCAATGAGATGGAGAGCAGTGCCAACCTCAAGCAGGGCTGAAAGGGTTGAGCCCCATGCTTGGCCTCAGCACCATCACCTCAAGGGAGACTGGACAATGTGATCGGGGCCAAGGTAGGAGATCAAGTTGTCCCAGTGGAGTAAAATTGTCACATGTCAGCCAGGACAGAGCTGGAAGCCTTGGAAAGTACACTCAGTTTAGGATAAAAAGGCAAAGAATCACAGAGTAAATAAATGCAACTCCTGCCTACTTTTAAATTAAAAGTTGATGTAAATAGAAGAAATTTGCTTCAAATGATATTTAACACTTCATTTTGCTTCATCCCTTTTGAATAAGTCTTATAAAACACAAAGGCTTTAAACAAAAGGTCATTAAGAGATAAAGAATTGAAGCCCTTCTTGTGAGAAAGAAAAGAGAAGGCATCTTGACATTTTTAACAGGGTTTTTTGTTGTGTTTTTTTTTCTTTCCTCTTTTCCAAAATGAAAATTAATCAACATTGATTTGATTTCACACAGAGAAGCCTGTTCTGTGGAGGTGGCATTTGCTGACAGAGAGCTGTTCTGACAGGGAAGTTCCAGCCAGAGGAGCACATGAGATGCTCTGTGCCATTAAGGTACCTGAGCTGCAAGGACACTGGTCTCCCAGGGTTTGTAATAAATCCCATCCTTTTTTCTGGGTCAAGAAACTCACAGCTGTCTGGAGGTTATGCTAACACACCAGGGTTTGGGGACTGATGTCAAGATCTGAGGAATTCCTGTTGCCTGGAATAGAAACAATGAAATTGTTCCAAGGCACCATTTATTCCCAGGTGCCTGTGAGCTGTCATTCCTGGGGAAGATGAACAATTTAAGAAGATCTAATATCTTCAGAAATAATTCAGGAAGACAGAATTCATTCAGCTCCCTCAGTGAATAATGAATGGGACTTGGGTGAGTCAGAGGAGGCCAGAGTTGACCATCAGCTTCTCCCCAAACCAGGTGAGCTTGTGCACCCAGGCCAGGGGCAAAGTGGTGGACTTTGCAGTGTGATGGCTTAATGGTTGGACTTGGTGATCTTAAAGGTCTTTTCCAACCAAGATAATTCTATGAAGGCTCTGCCTGGAAAGCACACATGGTCCAGAGGGGCCAGAGTAGTGAGGACCAAAGGACAGAATCACAGTGGGGAGGGCAGGGACTGGCCAACAGCAGGATGCTGCTCTGCCAGCACAGGCAAGGATCAACCAAACCCCTTTGCCTTCAGTGCTGGGCTACTCTAGCATCGTGGTTCCCCCCAAAAAATGTCTAGTTTATCTTGTTTCCTTTTGCCTATCAGTCAGTCCTAGTCCAAGCACTTCATAGAGACTAATCCAGACGACTCTACCTGGGAACAAACAGGCAATGCTACAAAAATGAGGTGCAGAGCATTATGTAGATGTTTGTCAGATAGCTGTGAGCCATCCTGAGTGTGCCACAGCATTTACCTGTGATGAAGGGTCAGAGGTGGGACAGGGAAGGGACAGCATGGAAAGAAGTTACCTGCATTCCAACATGACATGATGACCCACTAAGCCTGGAATGCCCTAAGAATGGGTCCTGCCTCCCCGTAGCCCTGCCCTGTCTCTGTGCAGATCCCATCTTGGCTTGTGTCCACCTGGCTGAGAACCCCACTTCAAAGTGCCTTGGGCCCCAGTATCCATGTCAAGGAGCAGAGAATATGGCAAGGGCAAAGCAAACAAAGTCAGTGGGAAGAGAGTAACAAAACCAGTGGAAAAGACTTCCCAAGCCACTCTGTGCTTTTAAGTAAATGAGGCTAATTAACTAATTGCCTAAATTATTAGGGTTATTTTTACCCTTGTTTGAAGGCTTGGAAATATTGGCAATTTCTCAAGACTCAGCAATGAACTCTCAACTTATCAGAAAACTTCTGAGACAAAGCCCCTAGAGGGGGCAGCCAGAGGGCAGAGCAGCTGCTGGGCCAGGGCTGGGGCTCAGGTGGGTCCTGTTGCTGCAGGGAAGGAGCATCTGCAGCAAACCAACCCCCCCTTGGGTGACACTGTTTAACACAGAAGTTCAGTGTTTGCTGAAATCTCACCAGCACCTGAAGCTGCCTCCCAGTGAGGGATCTGCTCTATGACTAAGCATCCCCTCAGCTCCACTGGGTTGCTGTTGCAACCAAGATGGTAGAAGCTGAGTTGAAGGTTTCACAGCCTGGTAAGAGAAGCAGAAGACTGATGGCTAAGGGTGGGTCAATATGCCCATCCTGGCAGTGACTGCAGGTCTCATAGGCAGACCCAGAATAACCTTGGCAGGAAGCAAGAACATAGCTCAGTAGCAGCAGCAAAACCTGCTTGAAAATGGCTTTTTGGCCACCACAGCTGTGCTAGCAAGCTACAATCAACCCATTTAGGGGCAAGCTAGGAAAGGTGGGGATGGGGCTGCAAGTGGGGACTTTGGTGACTGCATCTGAAGGAGGATGGAGCATGTTGGAGGTGACTAACAGCTCGTGTGGGACCTGGCTGGGATTTTAATCTACAGAGCTTGCTAGCATCTACAGCACCACCGAGAAGTTCTCACACCCCAGCTGCCAGCTCCAGCCTCTTGAACCAGCAAAGAAACACCCTCCTGGGGCAGGCTGGAGCCTGTGCTCCCCTCAGGGAATCTGCAGGGCTCTGTGCTCTGCTCCTGCCCTGGGACACAACCACTTTTCCAGCCTGGGTTTCCCACTGTTGCCTTGGGGAATAAGTTCAATCCTGCATGTGCTGCTCCCACAGCTCAGTGGGGTTGGCTCTGCTAGTGATGCCTGGTGTCTCCATGCTTGCAAAATGGGCTACAGCCAACTAACCAAAACATGTGTGTCCCTCTCCCAGCAGGGAGCTGAAAGCAGTTGCTGACAGCAGCTAGTAGGACCCTCTGGATGTAGCTCTTGAGATGCACCCATTGGCTTTTCTCAAGGGACACTGGCCATGACAGATAGTCATCATGGCTTTGCACATCCAGCCCAAAATCCCTGGAGTGAGATATGCTCTCTGCAAGCATGGAAGTGATGTTACATGGCCTAAGTACCCAAAGCCACCCCTCCATCACATGCACACAACTATCTCCTCCACAAATTACCCAGACCACCCTCCACAAGAGGAAAGGACAAGTCCTTCTGCTGTGATCCTCCCAGACCACACATCCCACCCTGGGCATGCAGCCTCTATTCAGGCAGGAATCCAAGAACCTTCTTCCTTCCACTCTGAGAACATGTCATTTGCTTGGGTTTTGAGGGATTTTCTCCCAAAAGAAAACTAAATATTTTCTCCTCTTCAGCTAAATGCCAACATCTTAGCTTGCTGGTGGAAATTTCAGCTAACTCCATTAAAATCCTCCAGCCATTC
>NW_009954215.1:6057171-6062089 GCF_000747805.2 Chaetura pelagica | reverse complement strand
CCTGCTGAAGAGCTAGTCCCCTCAGGAGCAAGGAGATTGATAGACCTCCTTTTCTGTAATAAATCTCACTTATCAGCTGTAATGAGGTGACATTTCAAGTCTGGCTCTTTTCTCAGCACACAAGTACACAGCAGTTTAGGGTGACAAGTCTCTTCCAGGCATGTCATCGTGGAGAAAGACAGGTGAAAGTCCCCTCTCCTTTGGATGAAGGACAGAGCTCCCTTCTAAGTTATCTCCAAGATCAGCCATGGCTTAGTGTGGCCAAGTCCTGGAGACCTCCAAGGCTGGAAACCTCATGGCCTCTCTGGCCACCTGTTCTGGTGCTGCACCACACTCTTATCACACATCTTTTTCCAAATATCCTGAACCTTCCAAGCTGCTTTCATGCCCACTACCCTTGTTAGGCTGCCTACTGCTACTGAGAAAAGTTTGGCTCTATCATCATGCAAACTCTGCCCATAACTCTGTAGTTATTTGATGCTGCCCTTTAAACCTTGATTCTTCTGGCCTTCAGAATGCAGAGCCTTTAGATGCCCTGGAGCATTGGTCTGACACTGCTGGTGAAGGGAATATTGGCACTACAATAAACTATTCAGTAAGACAGAGACTTCCTTGGGCCAGTTTCTGCCCAAGCACTTGCCTTCCTACAGGCCTCTTTGGCCCCCATATCTGTTTTGGTAGGGATCAGTACAATGATGAAGATGGACCAGATGGCAACCACTGCTGTACTCACCTAGGCATGAAGGACACCTCACAACTCAGCTAGCAAGGCAACCTTTTGCTGTCTTTCCTTTCTATCTGCAGACTTGCTTCTCAGACTTTTGCCATCTTATTTTGCTGAAGACCCTGTCTCATGTGGAGCTGGCCAGCTTTTGCTGGTGAAAGATGCCATTTTGTTGAGGTTTACCTCATCTCGAGTGAAAGCTCTGTTAGATCAGGCCCTCATCCCTTAGAAAAGGCTAATAATTTCTACACTTTTGCCAGAGGAGCACAGGGAACCACTGTCCCAAAGCTTTGTAAATATAAAATAGAGATTATGGTTCCTGGGGTGCTTTGGCAGAAAACCTCATCACTTGTCAAGGGCCTTCCTGTGTGTGAAATGGAAACAACACTGCCCTGTAGCTCTGTTTGCAATGTACTTAGAAATTCTTGGATACCTGGCACTAGACATGCCACATTATCTCCTGCTTCACCTCCTATGTCTAAAGTTTGTGGCCTGGCAAGGAGAATTATCCATGTTTGTGCTGCCCAGAAAACAGTCTGGCAGGAAGATTTGCAAGTCATATCTCCCTGCTCAGTGCCACCTCCTGCCCCGTTGCTCAGTAACCCCCTGGAGATGACAGAACTTGTGTTCTCCATCCTGGGATTAGCTGGCAACCCCAAACTGGGAACTGGCAGTCAGTAACTTGCTGTTCTGGGACCAGCTCTGAGGGCTGCTCACTGCCTGTTGCCACCACACTGGATGTTCCCAAGACATCTCAGCTGCTGCCACAGAGGAACTGCATGCAATGTCCAACACTGCCCAATCTACCCCACCTGGGGACCAGCAGGGTGACAGGGTGACACTGGTAGGGCCCAAAGCAGGTCAGTCCTTCTGCAACATTTGAAATACAGGAGAATAACCTGGTTTATTTTTCCCTCCTTAAGCCCATATTGGAGTGGAGATGGAGAGGAGTTTAGGACACTGATATTTTCTTACTGCCTTCCAGCAGGTCCTGCTGGAGATGCTGGGGCAAAGAAAGGAAAATCTGATTGAATTTATCAAATGTCTCTTCCCTTAACAGTTGCAAGTCAATATCCCAGTGTTGCCTTCTGCATTTTATCTACTAACAGATTTGCATGTGCTTAAATACAACCTGAAGCTGCAGGCACCAACAGGAGAGGTTAGAGAGGAGAGGGCAGGATAAGTTTGTCCTTTTTCTTTGGGCTTATGGAAGACATTGCTCAAAGAAAGGTCTGGGCCAGATCCTTGCCTAAAAAAGCACTAGTTGGAGGGACAGACAAGAGACATAGGAGCAGTTGGGTCCAACTGTCTGAGGTGCTGAGAGCAGAGATGCTGAGGTAGAGCATTTAGTAACCTCAACCCACCCCAGCACCACCTGAGAGAGCAGGACATCAGCTCCGAACTTGCCAGGTAGCACCTCTCCTGAGAGAGGAAAAAGTGTCCCTTGGGTAACAAAGTTTTCATGGGAATACCCTGCTGGTGAAAGAGGACATTGCCCAGGAGGTCTCTGCACAGCTACAGGTATGTCACACAACCCTTTAAACACACACTCGACAATGAGAAGGGCTGTGTCAGATGAATAAACCCCCCATGAACCTGCAGGGAGTGAGGGACATACCCTGCTCAGAGCTGTGCAACAGATTCACCTGTTGCAGGAATTAATCCTTTTTTGTTCCTAACAGAGAGTGGCAGATCCGTGCCCATGGAAATCCTGTCTGAAATGAATCCCTGATAGAGAGGAAGCCAAGTTAAAAGGTTAGTTTTACTGCCTGCCAAGGCTTTAGGTTTTTAAAAGGTCTCTTGTAGAATTATTATTAACAGGCTATGAGAGGTGAGGATATCAAACTGCTGTGCACAGCAGAAAAAAAACATGGAAGTTTTGAGATGGAAAAGAAATGCATGGGGAAAAATGAGGCAGAAGAGGGCAAGAAGGGAAGAGAGAAGTAATGATCTGCAAAGGGGAGGGAGGCTAGCAAAGGAGATAGTGGAAGGGGGGGTGAAGAAGAGAGCAATGAGCAGTAGGGTAAGGAGAAAAGAGAGATAAAACAAAAAAGGAGGAGAAAGGGAAAGAAGAGATAAATGAGGGCAAAGACCAACTCATCATTTTGCAATTCCACCCTGGTGGAGAGGAAAATTGATGTCTGGAGCTTTTTTATGGCCAACCTCCTGGGCATGGGACAAAAGACAAGTTATTACCCAACCCTAGGTCAGGTCTGTAGCCTGCCAACTGCTTAGACACATTCAGAGAGCCCACGAGAGCCATAAATCAAGAGGGTCAAAGAGATCACAGAGAGGCTGGGACCAGGCATAGAGCAGTGGTGAGCTCAGCAAATGCAATATAATCACAGAAGAGGAGCAAACACAAGAGCAGCACGGGCTGAGGAGGAGTGCCCAGCCCAGAAGGGCTTTCCTCATCTCCCCTTCTTGCCATTCCTAAGGCTGATGCTCCCCCAGAGATGCAATTCCCCCTGCATTGCCTCCTGATTTCTCTTCCTATTGATTTTCAGGCTCTGAATACCATTTATTTTTGCTTGCTTGATTCACTCATTCATTGAATAAAGGCATCATCACTATTATTATTATTATCCCCGTCATCGGGCTCCTCATCACACATTATATTATTTGCATTGCAGAGCTGGAAGATTTCAGGTTGAGGCAGGAAATTTGTGTGAGTTGTTATTACTGCAATCAGATGAAGTGAGAATTGGCTCAGTGAAGGCTGCCAGAATGCAGCTCTCCCAGCAGGACCCAGAGGCTCTGCCCAATCAGGGGAAGCTGCAGTTTTATTGCACGAGTCCCACCAGCAATTTCAGCCCTGCCTTCAGTGCCCCATCCCTCCCTCCCATCCCACCACCCAGCCCCTCTGCCTGCCAGCAGAGAGCAGGGAAACACAGCAGTCCAGGAGGGTGAGGAATCAGAAAAGACTTGGCGAGATTGCACATTTTCTGCCTTGCTGATGGTATTTATTAGACAACAGAAAATAGCTATTTTACCATCTGCCTTGTAAAAAAAAAAGAAGGAAAAAAAAAAAAGAAAATCCTCATTAAATTAATGGAATGTGCAGCTGCTGAACAGAGTGTTCCTGTCCCTGCCACCTCCCGGGCAGCCCAGCACTTGCTGGAGTGGGGAGTTGGGCTGCCAAAAGTAGCTAAGTAGCTAACCCAGGCTAGTGTGGTGGGAGAGGATGGACAGATGGACAGCCAGGCCACTGCTCCTCCCAGCCCCAGGGCTCTTGCTGTGGGACCTATGGGTGCACACGGGGTGCAAGGGCTGCCCTGCTCGCTGTGTTGTGGAGCAGAGGACTTGTACCTGCTCACATGCAGCTTTGCAGGGTCTCAGCTTGTGAGAGGAACCAGAGAAGTCTGCTCCGCAGGCTGCCAGGGTCTCCCTTGGCCTAAGCAGAGTGTGATCCAGACCTCAGATTGAGGATGTCAGAGTTGCCCATCACCCTCTGTTGAGGGTGGTGTTATTTGGGGGCAAGTCCAGTCCTATTTCCCATGCCTTCACCACCTCAGTCAACATCAGCTAGTCAATCCATCCCTAATCTAAATCCATCCCACCCCTAAATGCCAAAGGTTGACCTGAGTTGGTGCTTGCCCTGTGGAGGGGTTCAGCTGAGATTGCAAACCCAAGAAAGCCTCAAGAGTAGCTCACTGCACAGCCCAGAGGAGCTTCAACACATAAGCCTTCATTTTAACTGAGAACAGACCAAAATTCATGAACTGAATCCTTTTGCAATCCCAGCAAGACAGGAGCACCACAAACCAAAGGTCCTGGATAATATTCATTATGTTAATGGAGCTGGTAGAATGGCAACCAATTAGGCAACCAGAACAAGCCAGTGTTCCCAGCTCATTTCTGCTTGGCACTAAACATCACAGAAGGGTTTTGAGTGAATCTTCTGATACCTGGTGGAGCACAAGAAGTGACTGATAAAAGAATGGTTGCCAAAATCCCCTATTACATGTGATTTTGAGGAGCAGATCCACCAGTTCACACTACCACAACACACTGCATTAGCTAATAGGCTCATAGCCTCACCACCTCATCACAAGTAACACCTGCAGAGCTACACCTAGGACTACTTTAGGCCCTGCAGTTCTTCTCCTAAGGAAATAAAGCCCTTGGTTCAATGTCTCAGCACAATGTTTCAGCATTGCTGCAGTATAATCCACACTTAATCCTTCCTTGCAT
>NW_009954215.1:6031252-6056842 GCF_000747805.2 Chaetura pelagica | reverse complement strand
CTGAACCCTCTGCTGGTGCCAGGGAGTTCCCTGGGCTTGCACTGCTCCTCTGAAGGTGCAATCTCCTCCTCTACACTTCCTAAGAGGCTTTTATATAGACATTTTTCACCTGGGTGAGTTTTTACATGTCTTTTACAGGAAATTTGTTCCCTCGAGCTTGCTCCTTTAGCAGTTACAAAGCAACTGGGAAAAGCTGACCTGAGGAGACAGGTCCAGCTGCAGAGAGGTTGTTTCCATCATGCTCATGAAGGAAGAAGGAGATGGCTTCATGGATTTCAGTACCCAAACTTACAGGACTACAGCATGTCAAATCACTTCATGCCAAAATAAATCCTGAAATAATAAGCCCTAATACTGCCAAATAAACTATTACAGTCAGTCACAAAAATAATCCACACTGAAAATCAGTGAGAATACCTCTTCCCAGTGGAATAACATGGCTCCAGAGGGTCAGTTCCAGTCAAAGACAGTAATTTCACATTTACCCAAAAGATGAGGGCAGCTCCGAAAAAACCAAACAACCAAAACCCAAACCTTCCTACTTGAGCAAGATTTTGCCACCACCCATCAAAGATTTGCTTTTAAACCCAACGAGCAAGAACAAAAGGGAAGGCCACAACAGGCAGAGATCAAAATTAAAGCCCAGAAGGATGTTGTGGCTGCCTCCTACACCTTTGCCTTCAGCCCTGCCCATCCTCAGATAGTGGCAGTGAGGGCAGAACACTCACCCAATCGCTCCAAAAGCACAAGACTCCTGAATTTCAGAGGCTAAAGGCCAAACTACCCCCAGCCTTTGCCTGCACTGCCACTGGTCTTAGGGATGTGGAGGCTGAACCATGTCTGCAAGCCAGGGACTTTATCTGCAGCACCAGGCTGGTGTCTGTGCAGGGCTCTTGATGTCATTGCATGCACAGATCCTGACCAAGCTTCCTAGTGGAGCAGCTCACAGGGTTGTCTTAGAAAGCAAGTTAGTCAGAAGGACACAGCAGAGTAGCAACAGCACAGGGATAGGCATTTTTTTCCTTGAAAAAACATTTGCTTTCTTGGAAAAAAATATCCAGAATCCTTAAAAACAAAACAAACAAACAAACAACAAAAAACAAACCCACAAAAAACACCCCCAAGTTCCTTTATTAAAACTCAAAGCCTGTCGTGTGGAATTTCAACAAAAAACACTGACATTTTGCAAAGTTGCCCTTGGACAAATCACAAGCACTGAAAGCTCTGAGACACAGACACTGTGGAAGCACCTCTGAGCATGTCAGAGCATTTGGGAAGGACATTCATCTTCCTGCAGTCAGGTGTGTTGGTAATTCTGGGATGTTTCTCATATGTTTGCCCTTCCCATATCCACGTGCAATGGCTGGGACAGTGAGAGGTGAAGCACAGCTCCCAGATTGCAGGTAAGTTGGTTGTTCTGGGGGGATCTGTGGAGCCCACAGGTTTATGGGGTCACAGCGATTCCCTCGGGCACCTCCAATGATCAGGACCTCACACAGACAGAGCTTCTACCTCGTAAGCCACCAATGCCAGTGCCAAGGCTTTTTCCTGCTTATGAGGTTTTTGATATTTCACCTCTTGCTCGAGGTCTCAGCTGGGAACAGCAGCCGTTCTGCTGGCCCTGCTCACAGACACCAACCCCTGGCCCCCACCAGCCATCCGTGGAGGAAAACAAGGCAAAGTGAAGGACCTAATGCTCCAAATCCGCCCTGGGGCCATCGCACAGGTGAGAAGCTGTTGCTTTGTAACACCACGGGTCTCATCTCAGCATCATTTCCCAGCAGTCCATCCCCCTGCTTCTCCCGTGCCTATGGGAGCACCGGGCTCACACTAACAAATCCCAGCATCTCTGGATGATTAAAGGAAGCTCTGCCTTTTAAATCCTGCTGATTGGGGTTGATGGCTGCTCGGAGCTGGACACTTGGCTCTAATGAGGTGTGAAAATCTCCCTGCTGTGACCAGTCCTTCCCGGCTGTGGAAAATAAGGAGAAAGGCAGAGGGAAGCAAAACAAAAGGCTCTGCAGTGGGAGTCCCAGATCAGATGGAGATTTGTCACTCTGGACAGTCCCCCGGGGCTCTGCACGCTGCTGGCACGGGGCTGGAGCAGCAGCCCTGCTCTGCAGGGCTCATAGGGATGAACACCCAAGGGATGGCACCAGTGGCTTTCTGCTCCATGCTGGCAGGTCCAGGGGACCCGGTCTGGAAGCATTTGGTGTTACTAAAGCAGTCAAGCTGTGCTGGGAGCCCACGTTTCACAGTGGGCTCTGGTTGGTCCTACCACTATTCCCATACCTGAGCACAGGGTATTTGTGCACAGGGTGATGCAGCACAACCACACTGCTGGGGCATCTCCCAAGGCCATGACCCCTCTGGGTGAGACCCCCTGGAGCTGGATAGGGAATCCAGCCTTGAGGAGAGGCAGGGAACAGCCAGCACCCCTAGCCTAGAACCACAGCATGGTGTTTTACCACAAGCCCTGTGGGTGTAGGAAGAAGAATCCAAGCAAGCAAATCAACACACAGGGGCAGCTGGCTGACACCTCTTCAGGTGAGCCTCCATCACTCTTGTGGAGAGAAGACCAGCCATCAGTCCACTGCACAAAGGGGATGGGAACTCAGCCAGTGTGTTCAGTGCCTTCTTTCCCCACCACCCACCCCCTTCAGTAATTTCCTAGCGAAACCTGAACTCAAAGCAAGTCTCCCCTCGCCACAATCCCATCCCTCCCTCCAGACAAGTTTGCTTTTTTAGAGGCTCTCCTTGCTGAGATTTGCCATTCTGCAGCAGGAGGGAATTGGCAGGGTGGGCTCCAAAATGAAGGATGTTTCCTCACGCTTGGATGGGGCTAAACAGAGGCACAGGGAGAGAGGCCGGGCGCCGGCCGGAGGTGTCCTGCAGTGAGTGACCCTCACTGTGACATTGATGGCTCTTAATTCTTAAGCCTGCTTTGGAAGGATTTCAGCAGATCCTATTTAATCACTGCAGCCTCTTCACCTCCCGTCTCAGCTCAGGGTAAGGTTATGCATTGTGCTCTGCCAGTTCTCTCCAAGCACTGGCCACCCTCCTCTTCCTCCACGGGTCCCCAACCCCAGAGACACCACAGAGCCCTTCACCCATTGCAGAACACTGGGCTGCTGAAGCTGTAGCCACCCTCTGCTTGTTTACTAATGCACAGCTCAAATAGCATTTAATTTCCACCTCCCCCCTCCACCCACAGGCCTCCAGCTCTCCCTTGCAGAGGACACAGCTTCCTGCAGATGTGCTACCACCTCCCCGCCATCAGGCTGTGCCACGCAGCACATTAAGTATTTAAAGGGCTTGTCAAAATGTTGTAATGATTTTTTTTGGTCTTGTTCCATTAGCTCCGTTTCCAAAGGCCACCACTGGAACTACTGCACATTTATTTCTATTGAATCCAGCTTAGAAGTTACGATCTGAGAAGGGAGAAGACAGGACAGTATGTTCTGCGGCGCCTGCTTTTCCCCACCACTGCTCGGCTGAGACACATTGGCCTTTGAAATATCATTTTTACTCCTACTTTAGAAAAACTAAAATAAAGAGAATGATTCTTCTGCCTGCTTGATTTGCTTCTGCTGGCTAAATAAGGTACATAAATATCAGTCAGGTGCTTCTCCATGGAAGTTTTGGGGCTGTCAGTTTAAACACCTCGTGCAGTTCAGGCCACGTGAGCTGAAATTCCTCCCCAGATGCAAAATAAAGTGTTGTTATTCTCCTGTGCACACATGAATCTTCCTTCCTTGCTGTCTGGGCATGAACAGCACCTTATGACGCTAATACTATGAGTAATGAATAAAGAGTACTAAATAAAGCCAGTGGAGACACCAGCTCAGGCTGAGGGCAGAGCGTGGGCAGGGGGGTCTGTGGTCCTCAGGTTTGCTTTAGGTTCAGTGTATCCCTGAGCAGTGCAGACCCAGAGGCTGTGGCATAGGGTGGAGGAACCTGCAGCTCCCAGGGATGCTGGAGGGTCACCTAACATGCTGGTCCTTGGCCACAAGCTCCTGCACCAGGGCCACCATGGGGCTCAGCTCCTTCCAGGCGAACCCCAAGTTTGCAGAGGGAGCTGAGCTTGCTAAGGGCCAGGGGATGGCACCTCTGGTGGCAGCTCCACTGTCACCAGCCCTCCCACCTTCGGGGGAAAATAAAGGGAAATCTAGAGCATTTTTAAAGACTTCCCTGTGTTTTAACTCCTCTCTACTTAAAGACACACAAGAGCCCAAGAGTTTCAGTCCCACTGCCTGCTCCTGGATGCTTCACAAAGTTGTAATCCCTGCTTAGTGACATCACAGGTCGTTGCCATGGGGATGTCACAAACGTATTGCCATGGGGATGTCACAAACTCAGCACTGTGACTTCACCAGGGAGGCAGACAGTGCTTCCCACCTGCCAGCACCTCCAGTAATTAGCAAACTGGCATGGAAAACGAGGAGGAAACCCAGGGCAGGATCATAAAACCATTTTGTAAGTATGATGTATTGAAAAGTATTCCCCCATGAGAAAGTGCCTCCTTAATGGATCCCACGCTCTTAAGTAAACCACACAAGGCAGAGAATAAAATAGGAATTATAGTGATTTGTTTTATTGGGCATTTCATTGAGTAATTAAGAGGATAATTAGGAGAAGAAGCATTAAGAGGCGTTAACGCTCAGCCCTCGTGGAAGAGTGAGCTATTGACTCTGCAGCAGCATCCAATGTTTCCCTTCCACTAATACGGGGTTCCCTGGGGCAAGGGAGGCACACATGGATGTGCTGCAGTAAGAGGGGTCACAGAGGATGGGAAGGGGTGAAAAAAGCAACTCCCTGGTGGCCTGGCATGATGCTGAAGCTCTGCCAAGCAATGTGAGGTGGGGATGGCAGGTTGCAGGGAAAACTTGAGCCAGCTCTGGCTGCACAAGAGCTCTGGGGAGAGCTTGCCATGGTGAAGTGAGTGATGAGGAGGCACCACAGCCAAGGCAGAAGTGGCAGAAAGCTGGAAAACCAGCTGAAAGCTCAGCACAACTGTTACCCTGCACCAGGAGAGCAGCTCTGACACCCATCCCCCTTCTAACACCTGTCCCCCATTTTGCTTCCTCATATTTTTCTTTGGAAAATACATATAAGAGTACCTGTGCAACTAATCCAGATCCAGAGTGAACCCAACACCACTCCAAGAGCCCTCAGCAGTCACAACTCAATCTCAGCTGCTTCTCTAAGATTCCCACCATTTTCCACAAAAGAGGAAACCCCAGTGCTGGCCAGAACACTCACAAAACAAGCACCTACTCAAGATACGAAATCTGCAGCTCCTTTCTGACCCCCAGCACACCTTGCTCCACCCCATTACCCACCAGCACAACCACACTCCAACACAAACATCAGGACTTCAGGTCCCATCATGGGTTTCCTCTGTAGCCCATGTTACATGCTGGGGACTCCAGTGCTCACACATGGCCATCTCCTAAGAGGCACTGGGTGACAATCAGCCTCAGAAAGAGCAGTTTGACCCTAATAGTCTCTGCAGGGAGCAAATGCAAACAGAGCCACAGGAAAATGCAAACTGGAGTGATGGATGCCAGGAAAAGAAAGGGCTTTACTGAAAGCAGGGAGTCCCACTGGACATATATTTATAAACACCAAGATGATAGATAGGCTAATTCACATTATTGCCTCCAACCACTTGCTCAGGAGACTAAACAAGCAACCAGCCCACCCAGATACATGAGAAACCCCAACCTGCACTGTGACAGTGCTGACCAGTTGCCAATAATTAAGTAGTTCTTAAGTCCTTGCTTGCTCCAGGACCCCATGCTAAGGAAGTCCCAGCACCTTACTTGCAGGAGAAGGCTGCCTTGTTTTAAAGTGGCCTCTGTGGCAGGAAATCCTTTCTTCCTCCCTACAGAGAAGGATGGGATGACTATAAGGCAGTTGCCTTGCTGGGCCAGTGTTTCAGGCACTTGTCAGGGCTGAACCCAGTGTCAGATAACTGTTAGAAAATCTGCATTCAGAAAGTCACCAGCTCTCTTCCCCTATCCTGGGTATTGCTGCTCCCCTACCCTGAGGGAACAATCCCCATCCTCAGCAAAGCAAAGTAAAACTGGCTTTTTGGCTTGTTGCTGGCCCTTACAGGCATGAGAGCAGCTTGTTGAGAGACTCAACTGCTTGGCACAGCCCTAAAACAAGGATCTTGTGTGAATTACCTGGATTAAGAAAGCCCAGGAGGAGCATCTAGCTCTGCTCCTACACTAAAAAGGCTGCAAGCAGCTTCATCCTGCTCAGCCCTTCGTGCAATCCCCACAAAGCCACCACAACACGAGAGGAGAGGGGAATTGCAGAGCACGTGCTGTGCCTGCCAACACTGCTCCAGGGCAAGCAGAGCCACCCTGCTCCCACCCTACCATCACCGAGACAAGTTGGACAATCAGCTTCCACAGGGGCAGATTAAAACCAACAGCAAAGGCAGGACAAAATGCCACCATTAACCACCTCTGCCCCGTCAGAACAGACAGAGCCCAGAGCTGTTTTGGTGCACAGTGGGTCCCATCCTGTCTCTGCCTCAAGTTCAGAGAATCACTTCTGAAGTTTCCCTCTTGCAAACACCTGATTTCCCCCTCTAGTCAATGCAACAAGCAGGTTTAGTGCAACACAAATGGAGAACAGAGGATAGAAAACCAAACAGCAGCCCCTACCTGGAGGTGCATCCTTCCAGTCTCACCCAGCAGCGGGGAGGACATCACTGTCTCTCGGTAGTTTTCCAACATCCTGTGTTGCAGGTAGATTTATGCACTGATCATAGTTGGAGCTGTTAATAAAGAAGTGCAAAGGAAATGGATTTTACTGTGAAGTGGTGTGATAATGTAAAGCTGGAAGAAAAGCAGCCCTACTTATTTTGTTTTAATCTTTTTTTTTTTTCTATCATTGACCATGTTCGGGGTTTAAAGCTTTAAAAACAACCCCTGGGTCTTCTTTCATCTACTATGCATAAGAGAGTCAGAGTCATTACACGGCTTAAATGGATATTTTGAGAGGGACCCTGGACTGAGTAGTTCTTCCTTCAACCAGAGACAGAGGGATGAAGCTAATTTGCAAAAAACATGACGTGCTGGTTTTACTTGAACTCAAGGGAAAAGGCTGTAGTGGCTACTTGTCATTCTTTGCAAGAAACTGAACAAATGAAAATCAAGTTCACAAGTGAAAAATAAAGAAATATAGGTATCTATTAAAAAAATCTGCAGCTGACTGATTTGTCCCTCACCAGGGAACATCCCAGGACTGCAATGAAGCTGTCCCTTCAGCACGTATCGGTGCTGCTGCCCAGGTGCTGGAGACAAACAGACTGACTGTCCTTTCCCCAAGAGCAGATTTTTCAGCTAGAAGAGCTGCGAGCATTTCTCCAGCCCCACTTGAGCCACTTCTTTACGCATTTGAGAAGACAACTTTCCCCTTTAGCACCACAAACACCCTCCCCCAGGAGGGGGGAGCTCTGATATCTGCAGCGCTGCATCTTCGCAGCAAATTGCCTATCGATGACTTTGTGGCTAACGTATACAATGAGAAGCAGAGGAGCTAATATAATGTAATTTTCCATGTTTACTGCATTATATTACAGTGGTTGAATCTGCTGATTAGTTCCTATTTTTCTTGCCATCTCTTCCTGAGCATCCCTTTTATTTTTGCCCTGCTTATCTGCATACAGAGCCATTTCCCCATGTGGCTGGTGCAGCAGCAAGCAGGGCCAAAGCTATCATTCCTCCTCCCTTTCAAATTTAATCTTGCAGACCTCAATCTTTGCAATACCACTATTATTTTGCCTGTATCTGATCTAACGAGAACCAGCCATTCTTTTTGCCTTAAGAAAAATGGAAAAAAACTAATCCCAGCAAAAGATAATGATGGCTGTGGCACTAATGATCCTTGGCATAGCTCCTTGCAATGAATCCGGTGCTGAAACAGAGACCGTTTGTTTCCCTCCTCTCTACAGAGCTGCAAGGCTGACCCCTCATGCACAGGCTGCTCCCCACTAATAAACAACATTGCCCCCATCTCCCAAGGGATTCATCTCGCTGCCAACTATCTCAGCAGCCCTTCTTGTTGTCTTCACTTATTTACTCAAATAGAGGCAAAACAACTCAAGTGGTGCCGGCCACTCTCCAACAACAGGATTGCAACTGGTTGCTTCAGTTTTGTGCCCCTACAAGTTAGGAAAGTCTCTTTCCCCTTATGGTTATTAATTATAAAAGGGAGGGGAGAATTTTATTACAATGCAAACAATACCAGAACCTGTTTTTCATTACTCTTCCTTCATGGCAAGACATTATGCCTCCCAGCTTCCTTTCTGCTCCCCATCTCCCAGCAGATTATCACACCCACTGCAGAGCACCCTCTGAAGCATCAAGCCAAGGGATTTCCTTGGGAAAGGTGAAGAGACAAACTGAGGAATCCCTCTCCTCCCCTCTCCTGCATCCTAAATAGTCCAAAGTTTTCAAGCAGTGAATGTACCTGCCCAGCCTCCTCACTGCACATCCACAGCTTTCCCATCTACACTGCACTATCACCTCTGCCTGCAGCCCAGAGACCTTGACATTCCCTCCCCTTTCCCCTTGGATTATTATAAATAAATCACAGGGCCACATTTGGCTCTGGGTCTGTCCTACAAGGAGGGAAGTGGGGCTGCTTCAAAGGCACAGGAGGGCACAGGCCTGTCCCCTGCACCAGGATTCATGCAGGTCAGACCTGGGGAAATCAAACTGAGCCTTTCCCCACATCTTCTGCTGAATGGGCCTGATCTGGGGAAACCCTTGCTCCAACATGGAACTCCCAGCTGCCCAAGTTCTACCACTGCAGGAACCTGAGCAGGAACCGTCTTGATCTGGATACAGCACAGACTGTATTATATTTATTATTAATGAAAGATTAAATGTTATAAAGAACATTATTAATGTTAAGCTACTAATAATCATCAGCTGTCCCTCACTTCACCCTGCAAGCCTGGGAACTATAATGAAAGAGCAAATTCCAGCTCAGAACATCTTTAACAGAGGCTGCTGGGACTCAGAGCTCAGCTTCATGGCTCAGGGCCACAGGCATTCTCTGCAACTAGTGAGGAACCTTTAAGGTCTTCTAATGTGAATGACCATAATAAGCCAGAAATTACAGAAAATTGATTCTCAGTTGCTCTTGTCTTTGGAAAGAAAGACTCAGAGCAGCTTCCCAGCTCTGCAACACCAAGTTGTCCTCTTGTGCCCCATATCATCAGCCCAAGAGCCCAGTTTACACAGCGACCTGTGTCACAGCAGTCATTAGATGTTGATGACCCACTCTAACACCAAGAGAAAGTCCACATTTCCAGAAGTCCAGAAGTGTTGTTCCTTGCCCTCTTCCTCCTTGGGAAAATGCAGCACTTTCCAGCCTCACAGGAGCATGAGCCAAACAAAAGTCATGATAGACCCTTCACAAATGAGTTCTCATGAGACTATCCCTGTGACCAGGTAACACTCATCTCGCTCCCAAGGGCAGCATCTGCTCCCATCAGAGGTGCTCTGTCTGCACCAGGGGGGAGCCAGAGCAAGGCCATTTCTGCCCTGAATCCTCCAGCATCTCAGGACAAGCAGAGCAGGCAGTCACCAAACCCAGCAGAAAGCCAGCCTGTCGGAAGGGCAAACGTGCAAGTACAAAACATCCTTTGCACACCAGCAGCAATGTCTTCCTGCCAGTTCTGACACATCAATATTGGTGGTAAAACACTTCTCCTTCAAGTGGAAGAACAGGGAGAAAGATGTGTTTACAGAGGAGAGTCACAAAGCCCCTCCATGGAAAACAGGCTATTTTGGGTACCACCATCCCTTTCCCGAGGAAAGGGAGGCCCAAAGAGACTGTGGGAGCTGCTGAAACCCACAGAGGAACCTGGCAGCAGAGCCTGGAGGATAATTCAGGTATCAGGGACCAACAACCAGGAGCAAGATTCATGTTTAAAGACTGTACCAACCTCAGCACTGAGATCTGTGCTTCAACACATGGCCACCCACGAACACAGCTGAGCTACCCCAACATGTGGTGCTGCAGAGCACAAAGGTGACAAGGAGCACTTTGTTTGCTTACCCAGATCTTTCCTAAGCACACAAAGACCTGGCTCCTCATCCGAGTGCTAATTCTCATCCTCTTTCAGCCCAGATTTTTTTTTTTTTGCAGCTTTTCTACAAATCCAGCACACATTTGAGTGATCAGCACAACGCTCAGTGAGAAAATCGTAAGCTACATTTCCGCTTGGCATGATTTTGAGATGGTAAAGCTGTTCAGCCCTGAAAGGGAAGTTTTAAGAATACAGTGGGGGGGGAAGCCAAAAACAAAAATAAACCAACAGTGGCAAAATTAGAGCATGATATAAAGGAACCATTTAGGATGAATCCCTTTTTCCAGAGAAACACTGTGTGCTGGCTGCTGCTCTCCAGTGTCAGGACCTCAGCAGTTGTGGAGCCCTCAGACTTTCATTTTGACAGCAGGGAAAAGCACCAAGGGAAAGTCAATGCCAGCACACGAGAGGGAGAAAGTTTTCCTAAGCTGGGATCAAACCTCTTACAAGTTACTCTAAACCCCAGTCACGCTGCCCCTGGAGCTCCCTTTGCTCATCTCAGCCTGCCCCAGCAAGGGGGAGGCCAGCAGGGCAGGGAGGTGCTTCTTGATGCACAGACAAGGATCAGTGATGGGTAGGGAGAGACCATGGCAGGCACCCTAGAAATGCTTGTGGAGTCACATTTTCCAGACAATCCCTTCCAAAGAGAAACAAATTCTGCCCCAATCTGTGGCTCAGTTACACACAACACAACACCAGTGGTTGCACAGTCAGGTTCTGCCTGGGGCATTTAGGGGAACAGAGAGGACTCCTCACCTTCACCCCAACCAACCTGCTTCATACAACAGTGACAACTGTGTAGCCTGTGTCACTCAGAGGTCCCTTCTGAACTACACACTGCTCTGCTGCTGTGCAAACTGACTTGGTGACTAACTTGTGCAGTCAGTTCTTGGGCTGATGGACACTGCTCCAGTCACAACCATTGATTTTGGTCATAAAGTGATGCAATGGGGATCAACAGACCTCCCAGAATCCACACACGTGACAACATCCCACTACAGCTGCAACACAAAGCATTAAGGCAATGACAGTGCCAACAGCATTCCTACCTGCTGCTTTTAGGTCCACTCAACCCAATGCAGCTGAGACACAAGGGCTCTTTCTCCCCTACTCCAGTCTCCTCTGGGTGGCTGTGAAGTGTTTGCTATTCAAAGAGGCCTCTGCAAGAGAGCTCTCTCCTGGGAGGGTTGGGATCAGAAACATCAGGTTAGGTCACCTACACAGGTAATGGTGGGAAAAGCCTCATTCTCCAACAGTCACATCTGTGCGCATCTCTGCAGAGGACAAGCATCCCTCTGATAAGGACATTTCCTGTCCAGTTCCACACATTGACCACCTTCAGCTGGGTATGACAAAGATGAATAAACAGCCAGAGACAGCGTTTTACTCCATCCCCTAGAACTTCTCCAGCTCAGGTCCTCCCCTACCTTTCTGAAAAGGACCTTGCATTAGATCCACATAGTCAGAGGATGAAACCTGTGTCCTGTACCCCCAAATATCTCTGCTCCCCCAGGTAGGTAGGGATCCAAGCAGCAAGCCCATCCTCTACATCCATCCTGGGAGGTGTTTTAAGACTTGACAAAGTCATCACCAACCTGATATACCACTGGCAAAAGCCCTGCTTCAAGGGGGAGACTGGGCTACAGATTTGCAGGGGTCCCTTGTGCCAACATTTCCAAGTCCCACCTGTGATGTCTCCTCTGGGCCCACCCTCCTCCAGAACCTCGAGATGGCAACGTCTCTGAAAATCTCTCCATCACTGCGAGCTGAGATCTCATATCTGAAGCACTGACAAAATCCTGGGATTTAATTTTTATTACAAAACCAAAGCTGCCTCTGTGCGTAGCCCTTCCCTAATGACAAAGGGCATCTCCGCAGCTGTCGATCACTCCTGAATCCCAGCACAGGTACGAGCAGGTCAGGAGATGGGGCAGAGCACAGGGTGACATGCAGAGAGCTGGAGCTGAAAAACCAGCATGATAAATAATGACTTTATTGAAAGTCAAGGGGGAGCATTTCCACTGATGACATTCTCACCAGGGGGAGAATTTTTACTCTGAGCTGGGGTTTATATTGCAATTTGCTTCCAGGGCATTCTCTCAAGGAGCCCTTGCTCCTCAGCACTCCAGGAGGAAGGTGTTCAGCCATCCCCAGCCTCCAGCAAGAAGCCAGACTGGTGGGACACAGCCTGGCAGCCTCACCCCAGGGCACTATTTCTACTTCAGGCAGGAGAAGTAGAATACCTCTGGATAAGGTGAGTAACAGCACAGTCCTGCTTGTGGATGCACCCAAACTCCACCAACCACTACTGCCTGTGGACTCCGAGTTCCCTTTTGCTATTCCAGCCCTTGACTGTGCCATTTCTAAGTGAACTAGTGGGGTTCACAGGAGGCTGGAGCTGGATCTTTAGGTGTCACACAGCTTGCAGAATAATACCTAAACAAGCACACACCTCCTCCTTCCCTGAAGTGCCATGTTTTCAAGTGCTGAGACTCTGCCTCTATCACAGCAAAATAAATGAACACAGGGTGAAAATAAATTATAGAATCATAGAATGTCTTGGGTTGGAAGGGACCCATAAATGTCATCTAGTCCAACCCCCTACAGTAAGCAGGGACATCTCACACTAGAACAGGTTGCTCAGAGCCCCATCAAGCCTGACCTTCCCTCCACCTTTCTGGGCAACCTGTTCCAGTGATCCACCACCCTCATATTTAAGAACATTTTCTGATGCCCAACCTAAAATTACCCTTCTCCAGCTTGAAACCATTACCCCTTGTCCTATTGTTACATCCCCTATCTATGGAAGAAACTTCCTGCCTTGGGCACTCGAGGGAGAGTGTGGGTATTTCTCCACACTGGCAGCCTAGTGACTCTCAGTACAATGCATGACTTCATGACAAAAGGTGCTGAGAAGATGCCAGAGGAAGAAGGGAAAATGTTTTTCCCTTCCTTTTGATTTACACATGCTTGTGCTGGCACTGGCTCCTGGACACGTATTGCTCCAAGTTCAGCTGCTGCTGAACACAATGATAAAGCAGCACCAACCCAAGCATTTGCTGTCTATGGGCTCCCCTGTAGATCAGCAACATGATGAGGAAGAGACTTCTTAGCATGGCTGGCATTTGGCATTTACAGCAGGAGCCAAGAGCACAGAAAGGTCATGGTACAAAGGACCTGATTTCACCTTTGCACCACACACCTTCCAAGCTCATTACCCACCACAGACCTGGCATCAAGACCTCCTACCAGCCCTCCGTGCCACCTGTGATGGAAAGACAACCAAAGGCAGCCCTCAGCTGCCCCAAGCACATGGTCAGGGCAGTGTCAGAGCACTCAGAAGTGTCCCCAAGGTTGGGAAGGTTCCCGTGACGCTGCTCAAGCTGCCATAGGCAAAGCAGCCCTTCAGCTCCTCTCAAACACATCAAGGGGTCAGTCCTCAGCTATGGAGCTGGGCAACACCAGGAGAGCCTAGAAGATAAGCAGTTATGTTATCACATGTTCAGCATCAGACATGAGAGCACACACCATCAGGGTCCTCCATTGGCTTCAAGGGCACCAGCACATTGAAATTCCCAACAGATTCAGGACTCACTCCTGCACTTCCATCACAGCCATGGCCAGGAGCCCTGTGAAGGCTTTCTTAGCAAAGCCAGGAGGTCCTCTAGCACAGGCAGCATTGGCTTTCACCTGTGCTGTGCTTTGTGGGTGCTCCTGGAGCAGATCATGGGAGAGTGCTGAAGGGATTTTAGCTGTTTATGAGTTAGAACAGCGACTCATGTATTTAAAACAGGAAGATACAGAAGATCTCGCTCAGAATAAGTGTGGTTGTTTTTTCCTCAGCTTTTTCCAAATTGCTTTTCTAACCATTAGTACTTCTTGCCACAATGAACAACCAGGCAAGTCCATCATGTTACCTTGGACATACCATGACAGGTAGCTAATGCTGTTGGTCATAAATCATGTCCCTTTCAATCTCCATTATACAGGAGGAGCAAATTTATTACAATGCAAGTGTCATCACACATCAATGCCTTTCCATTATCATACAACTGGATACCCCCAAGGTTCATAATTTGCAGTATAATAGCAATTTTTAAAGAACCATTGGTAATCAATAGCACTCAGAATCCCTGTCAGGATCATTTGCAAAACAAATAACAACACTGATGTCAAGCAACTTTACAGGAGGGATATTTAATCCCCATGAACTGCATTGTATGATGGATAACCAAGAAACTCTAGACTATGTATCATGTATTTTCCTTAGATTAAATATCACTTCAATCAATGTTGCTACCAGCAGGACAATGCCACCTGTGTTTTCATTAAGTGATACCAAAGTATTGTCTTACAAACAGACATGAGCTACGTGCTGGGCACCCAACCACCATGGGGTGTGAGGAGGAGGGCAAGGTGAGGGCAGAGAAGGGAGCACACAGGGCCCAGAGAGCTTCTGGGGACCCCATAATCAGGGCACTGCTGTGCTGAGGGCCCACAGCAGACATTTACCATGAACATGATGGTTGCCCATGGTCACAGCCTCTACAGCAAAAATCAAGTCACCAGCAAGTGATGCTTTCAGCCCCTTGTTAATACAGAGTTTGGCTTTAACCAAGTTACTCCCTATAACTCCACAGAAGTGCTAGGTAGTATTATTAAATAAGAGGTTCAGCTGTCTGCCTCATTAGTTGACAGACAGACCTTAAGGACAACAGAGGCTCAATTCACTTATTGCTTCTCCTTTTCCTTCAGCATGTCCTGCCAGAGGCTGTAGTTGGGAAGGTAACTTTGTCCCAACCACCCCTGCCTTGGCTGCAGTCACTCTGTCTCAAGTCCATCCTCACCCCAGGCCACAACCACCTTTAACAGAGATTTTACATCTAAAAAAAGAGACAGAAGCAGCAGGACCCCCTGCACACAGTGTGTGGAGTGGAACTTGTGGGAACAGCACAGACCCCAGGGGTGGACAATTCCCCAAATGCTGCAGCCCTTGAGACAACCCTACCAGCATCCCAAGGCTCCTGAATTATCATCTCCAAAGATTAAAGACAGCCACAATGTTCATTCTTCAGCAACCTCACTACCACAGAGCCCAAGTTACCTGTTGTGTGCCTAAGAGGCAGCCAGCACCTCCACCTTCCCTTCTAGCTGCCTTTCCTAGGCATGAAATCCACATTTGAATTTTCTACACAGGTTTCTGTCTCTTTGGAGCAATCTGGAAGAGCCATATCTCACTGCTTGCAGCTGGAGACACCTTTAGTGCAATCTTCAGCTCCTACTGATGTGGAAAAAAATCATGCATTTCTCTCCTCATGTAAGCACAGGTCTGGCATTCACAGCACTTCCCAGCCCCAAGTCTTTAATGACCAGCAACCCTGCACTTTGGGAAGGATGGACAGAGTTAGGATAAAAAACAAACACACACCACCACAAAACCATCCTTGGACCCTAACAAATCACTTTAGCTGCTGGAGATGACAATCCTATTTAATGATATCAGCAAGCATTTTCTGCAGGGGAAACATCTACCTCAACCTGGCTATAGGAAGCCAGGAAATTAAATATCTGGGGAGGAAAAATAAACCCAGAGTTTTGCTTGGTTCATTTTTCAAGACAAATATGTTTTGGAAAAGGGATTCATTGGGCCATCCTGGAACCATTTCCAGCACCTCAGCTGGGCTGCATGCTCCTGGGCTGCCCCAAGGAGAATGCAATTAAAGAAAGTATGGCTATTTTTAAAGGCAAGAGGACAAATTCTCCTCCCAGTTACACCAGTAACCTCATGACTCACCACAAGGTTGAGTGGGAACAGCTCTGATTTGAGGCTATTTTGAGCATCCTCAGTCACTGAACAACCAACAGGTGGAGAGCACAGAGAAGCAGGAAGAGCTCCTTGCCTTCAGATAGTCAGACCCAGTTTGCTAATACACCCATAGTTTTTACCAAGAGAATAAAATCCCCTGTTTAAATAAGACACTTTAACCAAACCTTCTGGCCAGCGTGGGGTCAGAGGGGGGCACAGCCACTTCCCCCCTGTGAGCACAGACTCAAGCAGGGCTGGTGTCCCCACTGCCATCCCTACTCCCCTACCACAACCACTTGTCCATGACCCCTGTGCATGTAGTATGAACTCACTCAGAGCTCATCCTCAGATGAAATGTTTAAAAGGTTTCTAAATTACTATCTCTTTTAATTTAAGATGGAATTGCTATAAAGCTGACTTGATCTCCTCACTGTTTTTTTTTATCATCCACCTGAGTTTCATCAGGCTGTCATCAAGCAAGATCTCAGAGCTTCAGAAGCATGATCCACACTGGTAAATGGATGGAGACCTCTAGGAAAGCTCAGATGCTGCACAATGATGAGGAAGTACTTTTGGATCTCCCTTGAGCAGTTGTCTGGCTATGGTGTGGCTCAGGGGACCTCATGTTTCAAAAGGGATGCAGAATCTGCATTTTCCCACCTAGATTTGCCCAGCTGGGAGGAGCACAGCCCGCCGTGCCACCCATGACCCATCACCTCTTAGGGGAGCAGCTGCTCTTACCTCCAAGGCAGCAGATGCTGGTGACACCAGTAAAAGCATGACCAAGAGCAAGCTCTAGAAGACAAGACACAACCACTATGAAATTCTCTGCTGATGTGCTCAGACCCAAGCCAAAACCTTCAAGAGCATCATGCAGGGAGGAATTTCCCAGCTCACATGGTCCAGTGGAGATCCTACTGCAATACCCAGGCATTCATCCTGCTCCTATGCCCAGCTCCTGGGTGTCCCAGGAGGTTACACACACAAGCTTCATTAGCAAACTTGACAGACAATGAAACATCAAAGCAACCAGGAATTCTACTCAAAATCACCTCCACATTCTCACCCTGGAGGCCAGGAGATCGGACGCTGCTGCCCCTAGTGTATGGGAGAGAGGATACA
The DNA here is from genome assembly GCF_000747805.2 of Chaetura pelagica. Taxonomy (NCBI): domain Eukaryota; kingdom Metazoa; phylum Chordata; class Aves; order Apodiformes; family Apodidae; genus Chaetura; species Chaetura pelagica. The sequence continues at coordinate 6,039,794 of NW_009954215.1, read as the reverse complement.
TCCCTGGACAGGGCTGGAAGATCTCTCCCTTGGGTTGCAGAAGCCTAAAGATGGAAAATGCTTACAGCTGTGTACACATCCATATGCATAAGAGAACAGGCCCTGATCCAGAACACGCTTACGTCAATCCGCCGTCACCAAGATTTAGGAGAACATTTTAAATTAAGCAAAAATTCCCTTGCGCTGCAAAACTAAGGACAAAGAAAGGAAATAAGGCTTGTGGTTAGAGCAGGAACAGGTGTTGGAGGACTTTGGTCCCAGCACAGGCTCTAGCAGCACTACCCTGAGTAACCCTGGGCACATCACTTCACCTCCAGGTTTACCCACTGAATGCAGCTGCCAACTCTCCAGGCATGATTCCCCTTAATGCTATAAGGAGCTCTCAGACTGTCACAGAAAATCTGACCAGCTTGGAAGGCCATTTCCCACCTGGTCCCCACAGCCACACTTTTTGCAGGTGAGCAGGTTGCCTGTAACTCAGCAGCTCCAAGGAACCCCACAAGCCGAGGAGCAGCTTAGAGTCTAAAACACAGAAGAGATCCAGGATTTGCAACACTACTTCAGATTTTGCCTGCAGAGCATAAAGATAACAGCATTTTTAAATAAATGGGGAGAAAAGCAAGATCAATAAGTGAAACGCACTTATTTCCCAACCCAGCCTAATTGAAATGAGGTGTAATTACTCTATTTGCCATCACAAGTAAGAGCTCCAGTGCAAAAGAGGGTGTGTTGCCCTAGGAGCTACACAGCAATATGTTCATTTATAGCTCTTTTTTTTAGTAATATAGGAACTGGAAAGAAGAAAAATAAGTATCAGAAGGGGAATTAGTAATTCTTCATGGAGAGGGGAGAAAAGGCATGCAGAAAGTTTGGTACTTGTAGCCAATGTGGTATTTAGAGAACCTACAACTGGAAAGGATTTTAATCCAGAACAGGAATTCTCTGCAAAACCATTAGTGAAGCTCAAATTAGCAAACTGACCCACACAGTAAACAAGGAGACAACCTTCAGTATTCTCTTTGTGTTCACTTTGGGAGCACTGCATAGGCAGTTTTAAAAATTACATCCACAGCCTGATTTCTGCTCCTTTGTGAACTTGGGCAGCTGTTGAAACATGTTGATTTATTGAAGCTTTCCTTCTATTCCCCTGTGGTAAATGTTCTCCAGGAGCAGTTGCACAACTCCCGTGCCCACGCGTCAGCATTTCCCCAGACAAGGTGAACAGGAGCCAGTCCAAGTGAGCAGCACAGGATGGGCTCAACCTGGTGTCCCTCCCCACCCACATACCCCACCCACCCTGCAGTCCCATGCCCAGTTTGGTGTCCTGCTCTAGAGTGCAGTTTGCAAAGAGCCTTTTCCTAGCCCAGCCCAAGCCCCTGTGGCCTCTAGGGACAGAGGCTCAAATGCAGCCAGAATGAAAATTCCATGGTGTCATAAAACATGAGGTTTGAGCTCCTGGATTTGAAACAGAAAGTCACTTCCAGCAGCTTTTCATCCCCACATACCAGACTTTGCAATTCACTGCTCAGAGCCACCTTCCAAGGAAATAGCAGCTGGAAGTGACACTACTGCAGTGCCTCCTCCAGCCCTGGGAATCAATCGGCTCAGCAACACCAGCAGCCACATCCCTGCTCCTGCCAGCCCTGGTGGATACTCTGTCACCCTCACTACATCTGCCCACAGCTTTTGAACCTGCTGCACCCTGAGCAGGGGAAGGAGCAGCATCAGAGTTATGGGTTTGTGTTCCAAGTCACATTCTGGTGCAGAGATAGAGCAGAAGCAGGTATTTTTATACCTAAAATCAGATGTTCAATCTTATTAATGGCTTTTTTTTTTTTTTCCAGCATTGCTTTAACAGCTTTACACTTTTTGCTCTGATGGCTCAGGAGGGTGGCTGGGAAAAGCCCCTTAGTGCTGCTCCACCCACCCCCCTGCTCTTCCTCAAGCAGGGCCAGGCACAAACTTCTCAGTACAGCGATGAAAAGAAACTACCCAAACTCCTCAACTGTCTCAGGCTTTTTCCTGACCAACTGCCCAGCCTGGAGAGGGAAGAGTTAATTAATAATGTCACAAGATGGGCACTTAGGCCATGCAATTACCTCCTGCTAGAATACCTTGGTGAACCAGCAGCACTAATGGAAGCAGCATGAGCTGAAGTCGAAACACTTTTCTGACTATGCTCTATTCCAACAACTTTATTTTGATTATACTGGATGATAAATGCTTACAGCTGCTGTCATTTCCTGTGATAGATTTTGGGACTGTGGATTGATGTGCTCAGTGCACCATTCTTGAAAAGCTACACTCATGGTATCATAGAGGAGAGAAACGCTCTGTGCATCCAACCACCGGCAGCCAGACCGTGTGAGCTGCAGGTGGCTGGGAGAGTTATGTTGAGGAGTATGGGGATGCTTATGGAAAGCCTCACCTGATAAAGGCTGCGTGGTGAGAGGAAGGCATGTTAAACAGCCAGTGTTGGAGGAAATAAAGAGAGTTTCTCTTATCCAGTAGATGGAGAAGAGACTGTCAGTGACAAACATCACAGCCAGGAGCTGTGCTGTTGTGCCACAAACGCGCTGGAAGATCAGATCCCGAGCTGAGACTCTCCAGGGCTGAGTTTCAGCCATATCAAGCTCCAACAGCTGCTCTTGAAGCCAAAAAACATCCAAAATCAGATTTATCTGTGTCTTGTTTTCCTGATTGATCAATGTCTCAACCACAGCACTCACAACAGCAAAAAAACAAACAAACAACCCCACATAAACTTGGCAACTTAAAGATTAACCTCTTCGCATTCAAGTTCCTGCCCACTTGTAACGTGAGGACAAGAATCAGCACCTCACAAGGCTGTTGCAAGATTTTCCTAATCAATCAGCTCATTATTTCAAACCAAGCATTAGACAGACACCAGATGGATGGCTTTACACAATAGCACAATATTTCCACAGTGAAATATTTCTACTGCATTCTCTGCCAGCAGCTGCCTGCTCCCATCTCCCCAGCACAGCAGGGTCTGGGCTCACACAAGGACACCCACAAGGTCTGGAACTGTGGGGCCACCCGTGGGATTCCCTAGCCCGAGACTCCCCTCTCACAAGGCTTCTTGCAGATTTGATTTTTCATCTCATCACATGCAAAAGCTGCCTCAGGAGCACACTGACTGCAAATTCCCTCCCCGCTGCAGGCAGGCAGCGGAGCAGCGGCTGCTGGTGCCTCGCTTGCCAGGGGGTGAACGGGGCTGTTGTGGTGGCACCACTTGCCTGCAAGAGGAGGAGAGCAGGGGCAGAGGGTGGGGAAGAAAAGCACAGCCAGGAACAAGAGTTAACAGGAAGAAACGGGGGGAAGAAAGCCCCACCTGCTCAGTGCAAACCTGGGGCAAGCGTTGATCCACTCCTGGGAGATGGGGCTCGGAGTGAACAGTCTCAGCCTGCATTAGTCCACATGTTCAGGTATTTTTCATCCTATAGTTGTAATAAATGTATTAACTGGCTTATTTAAGAGCTAACCCCAAACCTAGCTTGTGCAGGATCTGCCAGCCTCCACCCTGAACAAGTCTCCCTGGCCTGGCTTCCCCTTCCAGGAGGAACTGAAGAGGAAACACCCAAGAGTAGGTCTCAGGAGCAAATCTTCCCTCAGGATAAAGCAAAAAAGTGCACAGTGCTGAAGACATCATCCCTCAGCTCCTCCTGTGCAGAAGCAGAGAGACACAAACCCCCCTGGACAACACACAGCACCCTGTGCCTCACCCCTCACACAGCTTTGGGTGCCAGCAGAGGGGAGCAGCCCCGACTGCTAACAGGCCATCCCAGAGATCATACAGGGTTGGGAACACCCATCCCTACAACTACCATGAGCTTCCTGGAAGGAAAAAACCCAACAATTAAATGCATTGAAAAAATTCCCCTGCTCAGGGGAGGCCAAAGAGCCTAATCCTGCTCCAGCATGCTGCCCATCTACCCAGAGAGGATGCTGCTCAGCATCAGAAAGAAGCCACTTCACATCTGGGCTCTTTTTCTCCCTCTTTCTCCAGGGTCAGGTCAATGTTGTGCAGCCTGGGAGCATAAAAATATTCATCCTATGGAAAATTGGCACCACCAAAGAAGCTGCAGTTGGTTTTGTGAGCATCACAGCTGGGTGTCAGGAGTGTCACAAAGCAGAAAGGCAAAGAATCAAAATACAGAACCCACCACACTCAGCAAAATAAGAATAAGCAGCAATAGAAGTATATTAGTGATGTTGCTCTGATTTGACCAAACACTAATTAAGAATGTATAATTAATGAATTATGTAGACAATCAAGGAAATTCTGAGTGTGGATACAGATACATTGTGGGGTTTCTTTGACATTGCATGTATCTCATGCCTTGCCACCTGCAATTTATTTAAACATCACCAGAACCTCCAGATTTATGTATGACCTTGTCACTCACCCTTTTTTCACATTTACCTTGTATATCTGTATCTCCTCTCCTCAATTCCACACACCCAAGTGCTCCACATGGGACAGCAATGATTGCTTAATAACTCAAAGCTGTGCAAAAAATTAGCACAGCTGATCAGCCATTTCTCCTCCCTATGCCAAATAGCTACAGGTTTGGGTCAAATCTACTTAGAGCCTGGAAAAAAAATAAATATACCCCCTTTAAAAAAAAAATCCATCTTACAGAAATATTTTTTCTACAGCTTCAAGTGTTGGTTTGCTCCACGTTACACTAGGAAAGTCTCAGGACAAGCAGAACCTAAACCTGGCCCATTATAGGTAGAGAAACCAGTATCATCACACCGTGCAAACAGAGAAAAATCAGCAACTCAGGAAAAAGGGAGGGGAAAAGTCAGCCCCTCAAAGGTTGCACAGCAGACATTTGTGCCTGTGAAAGGTCCTCAGATACTGCATTTGCAGCTGGGGCAGTTTACTAGTGCTTTGGATATTAAGCAACAGTTTTTTGTCCTGGTTTGAGCCAGGATGAAGCCAATTTTCCTTTACTGATTTTTTTTTTCCTTCAGTATTCTTCCCTAGCCCTACACAGCTGGGATTATGGTTCTTACTACACCTAGGTTTCAAGAAAAAGGTACAAATAAACCAAAAGGTAAGAAATTAAGAAATCCAATGAAATTGTTTGCAACAGCTGAAAATATTTCCAAGGAAAGCAGCATGAGAAAATAAATCGGGCAAATCTGAGTTCACACACACACAGAGCTCTAGGAAAGGGAAAAAAGCAGCATTAAAGTGCCTTGTACTTAGGTATACACTGTAGCAAAATATGCATGCTCTTTATGAAACATATTGGATGACTTTTTCCCTAAAAGATGCCATAGAAAGTGTAAAATTTTATTATCTCTGCCTGTCCATTTTACAAAGATATATACAAACAAGTTGCCAAATGTGCCTGCAGTTTAACTCCATTAAATCCAATGAATGGGTTTGGCCCACAAAAAAACTCTGCACTTACTGTAATAAAGCTAAAAGCTGATAGCAGCTGATACAGTAAAACACAGACATTTCCATACGCTTATTCTTTTTCCTGCTGATTTAAAAATATGACCAAGCTACAGAGATTGTCCTTCTGCAGCTCCCCAGGAAATGCTGAAATGGGGGAGAAAAAGCCCCAAACCTTGGAGTTTTCCCCTCCAGAGCACAAATGAGAGAGGGATGGGGGGAAGCCAGGGGTTGTGTTCATTTGGCTTTCCTCCCGGAGAGCCTTGAGTACATACAACGTGTGTGTTTGAACAAAGCACCTTGCTGATGGTTTGGTCCTCAATTTGGGCAGGACCCCACCCAGAAGGAACACGGGTCACAGGTCTGGAGCCCATCCTGGGACACCCATGTTGTCCCCCACTGGTTCTCAGAGGGGGCAAGGTGCTCAGGCTCCTTGGGAAGGAATGCTGTTACCCAAGGCAGCTGGCTGGCCACAAGTTTGTTTGCAGAGGGCTGTCCTTGGGAGCTGTGCTTCCCTGGCCCCTGGGTCATCTTGAATTCTACCCCAAACCCTACATTGCAGGGGGAACCATGCCAGGCTGCACAGAGCCCAGACTGTAAGTCTCCCCTGGTTGAGCAGGGCTTTGGTTTTGGTTTGTTTTTTTAAAAAAACACACATAGCTTTCTCTGAGGTTGCTGTCATAACCACAGCAACTCCCACCTCCCCAGCCTCCTCCTGTGTCCCTCCAGCTCCCTTACACAGGCTGGTACTCCCTCTGCACCCTCAGTGCAACCTCCTCCAGAGCCTTCTGCCCCAGGTTCTCACGGTGCAGAGGCTCCAGGTCCCTCTCACCTGGAGTTCACTCCCACAGCTCCTGTCTTAGATACTTATTATAGTTTGCTTTTATTACAGAGGCATCTCAGAGATGCAGATGACCCTTGTGCTAGGGGCTGAACATACATATTCACCACTCCAAAAGCCAAGCAACACATCATGTAGTATTTCATGCTCTTCCTCCTCTTTCTCTGCACCAAGCCCCAGCCACCCTGGCTTCCCCTGCTCTCCTGGAGGTGTAGAGGACATGAGGCTGAGGCTCGGAGTCTCCACTCCAGCCCCTTCACCCCAAGGTCCTCATGGTCCTACTGCTTTCCCATCTCTGCCACCTTTCTCATTGCAGTTTGGGGCCACACATAGTTCCACACTAGTCCCACTGAGCATCCCCCCCCCGGTCCACTCTTCTCCACCAGCTTCCTGACCATCACATCTCCATATCACCACATCTAGACACTCAGCCCCAGTGCTGCCCTGCCATCAGGCTTGCTCAGCCCCTCTCCAGGCCCTGGATTTGTAACACCAAAGAATAAATCTAACAATCACACCAGATCATGCAAAACACAGCTGGTGGCTGCACTCCCAGCCCATACCCCCTGGCAACCTCTGCAGTAGCTTCCACTCTCTACCTCAAAGCTTTGCTTGCTGGTTCCACCAGCTTCCCACCCCACATGCAGCTCAGAAAAGAACAACCTACCTGCACTCAGCACTTCTCCCAAAGCTCCTCACTGCCCTGCAGCAACTCCTTCTCAAATGCCTCTGCTCCTCCAAGCTTCCCAGTGGCCTTTGCTGAGAAACCAGGTGATCCCAGGCTTTCACTACACCTGGGGTTAATTCACAGCTAAGTGCCAGCAGCAAACTGCCCCCTGGCCAGTGTGGCTGGGATGCACCAGTTACTGCTTTCCATGTTCCTCTGGGACACGGGGCTTGGCTGACGTAACCTGCTTGCTTGTCCCCAGCCCCTGCACAGGGAAAACAAGCACTGGGGACAAAAACTGTCTGAGGATTGAGCTGACAGCTGAAAGCCAGGTGAGAGAGCAGAGGGCTCTCCAGGGCATGGACTCCATCTCCTGTCCCCATCTCAGCTTCCCAACCTCAGCACTACATCCAGACCTTGATTCCAAACCCTCAGCAGCACTGGCCACGTCCTTCTGTTTGCAGACGTTGTGTGATCCTATATTTAGCATAGGATAGGAGAACAAAAATAAATAATCCATAGCTCATAATAATAAACCTTGCACCTGGAACAAGCCAAAAGCCTGACCTTCCATGGTTAAGCTGTCCTGGTGAGAGGTTAGATCCTGTGTTTTCTGATCATCAAACAGGAGAGCACTAGGCAGACAGGGAGAACAAGCTCTCATCTAGACCTGATTTCTCTCCCCTCCAGGGGATCCTGTAGGATATTTAGGTTCTCTTCCTCACTGTATGACACTTCCCTCCCCCAATTGCTTGAAATCAGCCAAATTCACAATCTAATCTGGCCAGGAGTCAAAGGGGAGAAAAATCAAGTCCTAATGCAGGGACTACTTTGAATGGGGAATGGAAGCCAATCAGAAAGGCATTATTGATCCCGGCTCGGAGCACCTGGGCCAGGGAGGGGAAACCTGCAGGGCTGCCCACTGCAGCGACCTGGGGCTGCCCTGCCGGGCCTGCAGCTTTCCCGGGCTGGGAGCCCGTCCTGGCCGGCACGAGTTCCCTCTCCGTGCGCACACACCGGGTCCCGTGTGCTGCCCACTGGCGTGCGTGGCTTCGGAGCGGCCCCAGCTGCGGGAGCAAGGCTGCTCCAGCAGGATTGGGGGGGGGCTAATGGGGGGCAGCTGTGCATTAGAGAGCCAAAGCGCAGGCTGCGGGGCCGGAGCCCGGTGTGCGTGCATTCACACGTATGGACCTGTCCCCACCAGCTGCCCACCCTGCGTGACCCGCAAGCAGGATCCCCGCAGCTGGCACGGGAAGGCAGTGGGGTGGCTCATCCCAGGCGGGTGCTGCAGGGGATGGGGAGCGCAGGACGGGGCTGGGCTCAGCTCAGGGCATCCCTGGGTGCGATCCCGGTGCTTCGGCCCGCGTCAGCGCTGGTACCGCTCCTCTGCTTTATGTAACCGCGGCAGGGACGAGGCGGAGAAGAGGGGAGGGAGATCAGGGGGGAGAGGAGCAGAAGTTGGGTGCCCCCGGTACGGTAAACCCAGACGCCAGGGCCGAGGAAGCTGCATTAGCACTGGGTGGGCTGGGCCCGGTTCGGGGCTGCCCCGATGCGGGGCAGGTCCGGCCGCCGGTACCGGTCCCCGCCCGGGGGGGAC
>NW_009954215.1:6029796-6030707 GCF_000747805.2 Chaetura pelagica | reverse complement strand
AAACTGCCCCCTGGCCAGTGTGGCTGGGATGCACCAGTTACTGCTTTCCATGTTCCTCTGGGACACGGGGCTTGGCTGACGTAACCTGCTTGCTTGTCCCCAGCCCCTGCACAGGGAAAACAAGCACTGGGGACAAAAACTGTCTGAGGATTGAGCTGACAGCTGAAAGCCAGGTGAGAGAGCAGAGGGCTCTCCAGGGCATGGACTCCATCTCCTGTCCCCATCTCAGCTTCCCAACCTCAGCACTACATCCAGACCTTGATTCCAAACCCTCAGCAGCACTGGCCACGTCCTTCTGTTTGCAGACGTTGTGTGATCCTATATTTAGCATAGGATAGGAGAACAAAAATAAATAATCCATAGCTCATAATAATAAACCTTGCACCTGGAACAAGCCAAAAGCCTGACCTTCCATGGTTAAGCTGTCCTGGTGAGAGGTTAGATCCTGTGTTTTCTGATCATCAAACAGGAGAGCACTAGGCAGACAGGGAGAACAAGCTCTCATCTAGACCTGATTTCTCTCCCCTCCAGGGGATCCTGTAGGATATTTAGGTTCTCTTCCTCACTGTATGACACTTCCCTCCCCCAATTGCTTGAAATCAGCCAAATTCACAATCTAATCTGGCCAGGAGTCAAAGGGGAGAAAAATCAAGTCCTAATGCAGGGACTACTTTGAATGGGGAATGGAAGCCAATCAGAAAGGCATTATTGATCCCGGCTCGGAGCACCTGGGCCAGGGAGGGGAAACCTGCAGGGCTGCCCACTGCAGCGACCTGGGGCTGCCCTGCCGGGCCTGCAGCTTTCCCGGGCTGGGAGCCCGTCCTGGCCGGCACGAGTTCCCTCTCCGTGCGCACACACCGAGACCCTGTGCGGGCACTGGCGAGCACCCACGGAGCGCACCGCAGCCCACG
>NW_009954215.1:6027431-6028575 GCF_000747805.2 Chaetura pelagica | reverse complement strand
GGGGGGCGCGGGGCCCCCCCGCCAGCCAAGCACCGGCTCCCCCAGGCCGGTTTCCACACCCCTGCCCCGGTAGGAGGATTGCCCCACCCCGAGGGGCTGCTCCAAGTCACCGGGCAAAGTTCATCCCTGCCTCAGCCTTCCCCAAAACGGGGGTCCCTCCGCTGCCCAGCGCTGCCTTTGGGGGGGCGGATGGAGACACACACACACACACGCACACCCCGCTGCCTGCACACCCCGCCAGGCCGGGGCAAACACGGGGTGCAGGGGGGTGTAAGCCCTGCAAGGTGCCAGGAAGCACGGCTGGAGGTGTTGAGGGGAATGTTGGTTTAGGTGCTGAACTTCACCGGGATCACCTCCTCTCTGCACAGGCACGGGGCTGTTCCTGCCAGCCAGGCAGGGCGGAAAAACCCGCTTTTTCCTTCAAAGATACCATGGGCAGCGTGAAAAGCAGCGTCCGGGTTTGGGCGCTGCCGGAGCCTTCAGAGCGACAGGCGGTTGATTTGGGGTGAAACCCTTTAAAAAGACCCCCCGAAGGACCCCGCCCGCTCCCCGGTGAGCGGTGCCGTTGCCACAGGAGGTGCCACCCCCTTTGCAACTTGGCTATCAATTTCTATTAACGATCGTTTTCTTCAGCGCTGCAAACTTCTAAATATTTAATACGGTGCAAAGCGGCATCGAAACGCACGGAGCTGACGGAAGGAGGCAAATCCCCGGCTGGGGAAGGCGTGAGCGGCTGCCTCCGGCTGAGTCAGGCGGTCCTGCTGCCTCTGCCCCTGGGGAAGCCTGTTGATATCGGTCCCCCTCATCCTGTCTCTCCTCCGGGCTTTCCCGGGGCTACAAATCACAGCCTGGATGTGGCAGCATCGTGGTTCACCCGGCCTGCCCGGCCCCGGGAAGGCGGGGATGAGCGGGAATGCGGGGGTTTCGGGCCAGGAGGAGCAGCAGGAGGAGAGGAGGGTACGGGGGGTGGGTAGACACCATGGGGTGTGTCATCAGTGACACCCGGTGCCAGCACGTCCCCAGCACTGGGACACTGATGCCGGCTGGGTCCCGCCGCGCACGGGTGGAGCAGCCCCGCTTCACATCGGGTGGGACGGGGGCTAGGGACCCCCGGGGGGCTGGGCTGGTTGGGGGGGTGCTGCCC
>NW_009954215.1:6023371-6024656 GCF_000747805.2 Chaetura pelagica | reverse complement strand
TGTGTGTGTGTGTGTGTGTGTGTGTGACACTGTGCCTGTGTGTGACACTGTGCCTGTGTGTGACACTGCATGTGGCATTGTGCATGTGAGGCACTGCGTATGGGACAACTCCGTGTGTGTGACACTGTGTGTGTGTGTGTGTGGAGGGTGAGCGTGTCAGGGTTTCTGAAGGTGTGAGTGTGTGTATTTGGGAAATCTACCTCCATATGTGTGTGTGACTGTGTGTAGCATGATGTGTGACACTGTGTGTGGGACACCTTGTGAGACTGGGGCTGAGGGTCTCAGGGTTTGGGAAGGTGTGAGTGTGTATGTCAGGGACATCTGTCCGGTGTGTGCGTGGGTGTGTTTGTGGTGACACTTGGGGGGTGTGCAGGGGTGAGTGTGCTGGGGGGTGTGTGTATGTGGGGGGCACCTGTGCATGTGGCCTGCAGCCCCCCAGAGTCTCCAGCTCCTGTCTCAGCCCTTCCCATGCCTCCTCCTGCCTCAGACCACCCCTTTCCTGACCCAGAGACTTTCATTCTGCCTCCTTATTTTTGTTTTTGGTGGTTGTTTTTTGTGCGGTTTTTTAGTGTTCTTTTAGCAACACAACACACAACTTCAGAGTGATTAAAGTGTGGCTGGCACTGAGCCAGACCTTGGAACAGAAATGCTCTTCTCTCCCCCCAGGCACTGTCATTTGAGGCCAGTGTGTTTCCTGGGATTGTCCAAGGTGTCTCAAGCCATTTCCAAAACCATCTCCAAGCCTGCGAGTCCCTTTTCAAGTGTTGCAGAGAGGTTGCAGGGGAGACAGAGAAGGTGGGGTGCAGGAGAGAAATTTCATGCCTTTCAGTTTAATAACAACACCACCACAGCCAAAAAAACTGAAGCATGGAGTAATAAAGCTGGGAGACAGCCTGGGAACAGGCAAACCATGGCCCCTCTCCAAACAGCAGCTGGCAACCTGGCATGCTCAGCTGCATTAGACACACAGCCCTGGGGAAGCACCCACAGAAAGGCAGGAGACACCTCAGCATGATGGGAAGGATGGGACAGGGAGAAGGGCTCCAGCATCCTCTGCTCTGCAGCCCTGGCCTGGCCCCCAGCTCCCTGAGAGGCTGTGGGGCTTGGTCTGTTCAAGGTGGCTGCTCTGGTCTTCTTCCCCCTCCCTTTCCCCTTCCTCTTCTCCTTCCCCACCACCACCTGGGCTCATGCCCTTGAAGCATGGGAGACTCCTCCTCCCCTAGAGCAGGGATTTCCCATTTCTCTTATGTCCCATGGGGTGCTCTGAAGTCAAGGAGTTCCTGCT
>NW_009954215.1:5986798-6023332 GCF_000747805.2 Chaetura pelagica | reverse complement strand
GAGGCCACCATGAGGGCAGCTCCAGGGTCAAATATCTTCCTGGGGAGGCTGGAGGTAAGCAGTCCCATCCCTCCTCTGCTTTTGCTGGAGGAGCTTCTCAAGCTCAGGACTTTTATCAGTGAGCAGTCATGTTTCCCTGGGCAGGGAGAGGATGCTGTCAGGTTCCTCCTGGTGCCAGGAGCGGGGTGTCCTGGGGTGCAGGGCACAGTCCCCTCCTTGGTGCCACACAGCTCCCAGGGCAGCCAGGGACACTGCAGGGTTTTGCCAGCCTAGAAATAAGCCTTGGTCCTGGCAGCTGGGAGAAAACTTGTCTGGAGGGGACAGAGATGCTACCAGCACTGTGCTCCATTGCAGGTCCTCACCCATGGAGCTCAGCAGCAAGCAGAGGAAAGGTTTGCACCAGGCTCTTTACCAATGTGCTGCCTGCTGGCACACAGTGCCCAGCTCACTGGGGCTGCTTTGGGAGAGGCAGCCCCCCCAAGCCCCCTGCCCCACCCGTGAATCAAGGACAGGCTCAAAAGCAGCATCATTCCCACCAGCTGCCAGGCTACCAGGGTGGGGGTGGAAAGATGTGGCACAAGCAAACAACTTCACAAACCAAGATAAATTAATAAAAGAAGTAAGTACTTCTGAGCAAGCCGTTCCAGTTTGTCTGGGAGGAAGTGATGCCAGAGCAGCCTCTGGGCCTATATTTAGTAAAAATCTAAACCAGACATTGATAATATTATTAAAGACAGGAAGGAGTAAAAGAAGATGTAGCCTTGCTGGGATGACAGATCTATTTATGCCAGATGGCGGGAGGAGTGCTGTGAGAAAGGTGTCTCGGGTCAGGAGAGCCTCTGTGGGCTCCACCAGCAGAAGAAGACGTCTGACACAGCAGGTCCAAGCAGTCCTAACCCAGTTTAACAAGCCATGCAGGAGGGAGAGGTGGTTAATGAAACGTTCGCTGCTTCTCCCAGCAATGCTGAGGGGGTGTGTGAGTGAGAGCTCTGCTGCTGCCTTTTGTAGCATCACCTGGAAGGGAAATGCTGGCCAAGGGACAGAGTGTTGGTCCATGCGGAACAGGGAGGTATCAAATTAGAACAGGACGTCAATGGCTCTGAAACGTGGTGTGACCTTGGGCAAGTGATGTCCCTCCCAGCCTTGCTCAGGGCAGGCACTGAGTTGTTCCCCCTGCAGTGGCCACAGCAGTAGGGCTCAACTCTGGATTCTCTTTGTGTTTCAGAGATTGTGACAATCTGGTGTCCTCTGAAAGAGGAAGGCAAGTCCAGAGAGAAAGGTGGCAACACGACAGCCTTGTGGCTGCCTCTGCAGAGCCTGGAGGAGAGCCAGGTGTTCCCATCCTACCTGCGTGGGACCCCATGGGGAGCTCGGGATGGAGGTCTGGGTTCCTTTGCTCAGTTGCTCAGTTGCACCTCAAATAGCAATGGCTTCAAGTATTTTAAAAATCACAAGTGCCCAAAACTCCCCAGTGAGACCCATAGCAGCAACAACCCACCATGCATAGGAGGGTCAAAGTCCAACCAGCCTCACTCCACCACGGGCTGTGCCTGCAGCTCCCTGTTCCTCCTGCAGGTATGTGCAAAATGTTTTGTGACAGGGAGCTCTTGCTAGCAAAAAGGGACAACCACCCTTACAGGAAGGACATGATCTCCTCCTTCACATCCCTACGAGACCATTGGTGTCACCCAGCTGGGAGGGTGGGTCCATTTGCCCCACCATGAAGCCACCATCCAGCCACATGAGGGATGCAGCCTTGTGGTTCCCAGCAAGGCACCAGCGTGGCTGTGCTTGACTCGCCAGCCAAGGGATAATGTTGTTTTTCTTAGTCTGAGATGCTTCTTAACTGTTGTTGTCAACTCCTATCTAAAAATCATCAGACTAATTAGAAAACAAAAAATGACATTTTACGGACTGTTAGTGCTGTAAGTGGACTGAGGCCTTATGGTATTTAAAGAATGTCTGGAAAACAACTGCGATATTTACATCTGGGAAAGATGCACTGGGCTCAGGCAGAAGCTGCATTTCAAGAACATTTTTGTTTAACATACTCAGCCTTGGTGATAACAAATATTACTGCACATCATTACCCCAATTTTTCAAGGTGCTAATACCTCATCCATTGCAAATCATATCTGCTGTAGACTTGGCAGTTTGGGTTAGTTTGTATAGATTTCCATTTGTTCTGATTTTCTTTTTCGTTTTTGCCTTTGAAACTCTAAAAAAGTCAATTTTGTGTCAGGGAATGGTAACAGTGGGGACAGAGGACTCCTGCCAGTCCACAGCCCAAGCACACAGTGAATTGTATTGCTTAGGGCCTCCTACCTGGAGCTGGAGGAGCTGTCCAGGACTGGTTTGGTCTCAAGATGAACCTCTTCTTGCTGGTCCTGGCAGCTAAGGTGATGTCTATGAGGATGGTGGAGTTGTTATATGGACACTCAATCACCTCTCAGAGCAGAGACCTTTCCCAACATCCTGTGTTGGTTGCATTGACTCCCAAAGCTTGAAAATGGGCTTGATTTGGTCCTATTCCTCCTTGTTGATACTGATCACTATCTCCTTATCACACTTGCATCCCTGTTGAGCATAAAGGATCCTACAGCTATCACTTTTGATTCAGTGCAGCAAATGGTGGGTGTTCTTCACAAAAGCCCCAAGGGTCTCATCCCACTGTTGGTGGTTTCTTCTGGACCCCTGTATAACCTGACATGTTATTGTAGTGCAGATTACATAGTGCCTTCCATCTGTAGACCTCCAAGCAAGTAAACAGAGTGAATAATTCACAGTGAGCAATTTCTTTAAAGATTTTTGTATTTCGTCTTTTTTTTTTTTTCCCTCTTATACACATATTTTCCATGAAAAGAATGAGAAATACTCCAGTGCACTTGTTATTCACAAGTGTCTTTGGTAAGTAAGTCTGGGCTCGTAGGTGCTTTCAAACCTCAAACCTGGAGCCTGCCATCAAATCTTCAAGTTGCAATATGGGTGGTTGCCCAACAAAAAGCACATTTGAAACCATGTGTCCCAGGGCAAGGTAGAAAACCCACCCTGCTTGTTTAGTCACCTCCAAACACTGGTGGATGGAGAGAAAATTCTTCTCTCTGTCCTTGGCACAGCAGAGACCCAAGCATAGACATTATGACCCCCATTTTTACAAGTGTCCACTGATTTGGGAGCCTCATTCAAAACATTAAGGCATGCTACCCAAGGCTTAGTGTCTTTTGGGGTGGTGATGGAGGAAAGTCAGCCAGAGTCTGAAGGTCTTCACAGCAAAACCTTTCCTTTGTTGATGCGTCTTCAGCTCTTCTACACTCCTGGTGTCCATCTCAGGACATCTCTGGTGATCTTTTGCTCTGAGTTTCACCTTGTCATGAATGAGGCACCTCATCTGTCCTTCAAAAGGCAGAGCTGGTTCAAGGCTTCCTGGTGGCAGTGGTCAAACCAAGAGAGGCTATTCCAGACTGTCTTCAAGATAAAGCTACTTGGCTTTGCCAGAGCCATCCCTGCTGATCCCCAGCAAGAAAGGTTGACAGGGAGCACTCACCTGCCTCGGAGACATGGAGATGCAGCATGACTTTCTTTTTATTTACAGAGCATCAGATTGCACATTCTCTAAGAGCTCTGATTCATCCCTCCCAAACCCTAGAACAAATACTCCAAAATCAGTGTACAGCATGGGGACAGGCTTTGTTCAGTGCTTTGAAAGAGAGCAGGTAAAATCATTACCCTCACTTTGCATAGCAAAAATGATATGCATAAAGCTGCATAGAACAGCCCTGCAAAGCTCAAAGGAAACAAATGGGCGACTTGCACCATGAATTTCAATGGGACTTTGTGCCGCCAGGATAATAGCCAGCGAGACAGTGAAGTATTGCACAGAGAGACACTGGGCAGTAAAAACAAGTTTGACTTGCTAATGCAGTGGAATATCCCACAATATCACACGGGGGGAGATTGCAGAGCAATGGCACAGGGACGCGTGGAGCAGCCTGAGAGATACCGGAACACACTCGGGCACAGGACAGGAAGAATTTGGGATGGTGGCCAGAAGGGTGTTTTAGACACACGGAATTACCCTGCAGCTTTTCACTGGAACTGCCCCCTTCCCCATCCTGGCTTGAGGAGATATTTATATAGCTTGTCCTGGAGGCAGCACCTGGTTTGCAGGGAGGTCTCCAGCCAATTTTTCACCTGGGAGCGCCCGACACGCAGGAGGCCAGCAGTGGCTGTGGGATGGAGATCTGTAACTAAGTCTCTCATTATTATTCCCAGCAGCCACCTTCATGCTGATCCCTGGCTGCTGAACACAGCCTTGCCTCAGGTCCCTGCTGTGCTGTGGTCCCAAGCAGGACAGGCAAGAGAGACTTTGCAGGATAGCTGTGGGAAGAGGGTGACCCCAGGGAGCCTCTGGGCAGGGCTGCACCATCCATGGCAGCATCCCAGCTCCATGGGGACAGTGCCCCAAAGTGTCTCTGCCTCCTGTGAGCTCCCTGCTCCCTCGCCAGCCTCAGTGGGATGCCCTGGAGGCCACAGGCTCAGCAAAGCTTCTAAATACTGACCAAGGAAAATCATCCTCCCATTTGACACTTGGGGAAAAAAAAGGAGGCTTCTGTGTAGCTGGGTAAGTCACCCGAGGCAGGAGCAGAGTGAATTAGCATCCTTTAAATTAAAGAGCTTTAAACAGCATCTTCTCCCCAAAGTGCCACCATATCCATTTCTATTGTTATAGCAAACACTTTGCAAGTAGACCCAGAGGAAGAGGAAGGAGAAAGCCAAGACAGAGAGGATGGGCAGTGCTCCAATGGGGCAGGGAGAGGGCCAGGCCATGGCTGTTCATGCCCGGAGCAGCTGCTCTGTTACTGAGGCAAAGACATTAGAGCAAGTGATTCCCTAAGGCACCCTAAACTATTATAGATTGCTGATGGTGAGAGCAGTAAATGAAAGGACACCTTTGAGTGAGCACTTGTGTATTAAAACGGTCTCGGAGGTTGTCCCCATGCAAAACAGAGTGTGTCTTTCAAGGCTGTGTAACCCCACAGCAAACACAACCGGTGAGAGGTGCCAAACACAGTCAGAGAAACCTCATCAGGACCTTTCAGCTGCATTTTGAAGATGTTCACAAGGAGGAAAATGACAGTGCAATAGTCTGACATCCACCATGGAGACTGGCTGTGAGATCCTGTGTGTAGCCACTTGGCTGTTTAAGGGTAAATTGTATTTTGGACCAAAAGAAAATGGGGCAAAAGGAGAGAACAGCTGAGATGTGTAGGTGATGCTACAAGACAAGATTGGTTATGGTCACTTAAACTTTTTGTCTATGAAAAGCAGAAAAAACTATGGGTGAAAGCAGTGGACAAACTGGAAATTCAGATGGGAATCCAGCTATCTTAATATGCTGATCTGAGATTAATGACACCATCTCATCTTCCTCTCTTATTTTAAGGCTGACCAGAGATCCAGGAGAACACGAGCACACTCAGGAAGAGATCTGGAAATGGGTTCAGAATGAGTCACACAGTACATCTTCTTTTCCCCAGGATCCCAAGAGCAGAGACCTCCTAGTCCTTCATCTTCTTTATCTGACCCCAGGCAGGCTGAGCTCAGCCTTGAAATAAGAGCATGGGGAGCAACTCTCCTCCATCCACACCAGCCCCCAGTGCCAGGGCTGCAAAGGCAGCCCTGTGGTAATTTCCCTTTTATTGACACATTGTTCAAAATAGCACAGCACATGGGGCTGCTGATTCAGAGGTGCCCAGGTAAGAAAGGAGCCTGCAGGGAGGCTGCAAAGCTGCAAACAGATCCCACCATGAGATCTGGCCATGCAGTGACTACAGCCATCCAAAATAGCTTTTGTCTCCACTGAGACTCACCAGCCCCCTGGGAAGGGTAGGACCTGCTATTCAGTGATGCTGTCAGATCCCAGGGGAATATTTTGCTCGGAGAATGGGAGTTTGGATGATTTCTGCAGCTTCCCCTCCCAGTCTCAATTTACCTCACCAAATTAAAAGCAGTGTGGGCTGGAAACGACGTTTAAAGGAAAAAGGAGACAGAAAAATCATGCTGAGTGTATTGTTCTGGATAAATAAGACATAGGCATGTTGCAGAAGGTAGCTAAACCCATCCCACAAATGGTCTTCTCCTGCCAGGAAGATGTGACAATAATAATTACTTGGGCTATACATAATTACTGTGCTGCTTTAAGCAGCCACCTGCCCTTGGCACAGTTAAGGGAGATTTTGTCTGATAGTAGTTAATGATGTTAACCACTAGGCCACTAATGTCCTGAGCCCCTAAATGGGGTGGGATGTAGCTGGGCACCCTCCTCTGTGTCTGCCCAACCCAAGGGGGGAGCACCATGTGCTTGCTGCAGGGGAAATGCTCCCAGTTGCCATTCCCAGTTGCACCAGTGCCTGGAAAGATGGATGGACCCCAGCACAATCCTGCATCCAGAACTCCACTCAGGAGATTCTGGTTGCCACTGGGAGGGCCAGGTTGCCTCCACAGATGCCAGAGGCTGTGTTGTGGTCCTCAGAGGAGGTAGGACCAATGCTGGAAAACACAGAAGTGGTTTAACGATGAAAAAAGAAAGGGAAGAGGCAATTAAATAACTTTTTTTTTTTTTTGGTCTTTTCTCCCTCAGGTGGAGAAAGGTCCAAATTGCTCCAGTTTTGGTCCAGCTGTAAGAAAGGGACCTGTTCCACAGGTCATTTCGGTAAATCTCCATGGGATAAATTAAATGTTCTTCATTTAATTGTCTCAAAGAAGGAAATAAGAGTTTCACAATCATCTGTAAAATGCTCTGCAGCTAAAATATCAACAAAGTATGACAGATGTAAGATGGAAGAAGCCTCTGAGGTTTCCTTTTATTGACTGGGAAGTCTCTGTTTCTTATCTTTGTATCTCTGAAGTTAAACCGATATGAGCTGAACAATCAGGAAATTGAATAGCACCATTGGCAAGACCATCCTCTCCCCAAATAGTTGACAGTGATGAATACCAGAGAAGACCCATCACTTCAGCATGGTGGGATCTAACAAAACAGGGCATTTGTTCTCATCCCATACAAATCCATTTGGCTGGAGGTGATGGAGGTCCAAAGACACTACATCCCCTCTAGGTTTATCTGGCAATGATCTAACATTTGGGTTGCACGGAGCTGGGTCACAGATTGATAATCACAGACTGGAAGATCACAGGCTATGAAAATCATTGCTGTGCTGGCTGGAATAAATTATGCAAAGCAATGCGTTATCTGGCAGCCTGCAACGCACACACACACACTTCGGTGATCTATCGCTCTCCATGCAGATGTTCTGCTGCAAAGACACTTTAATTAATATATTGAAAATACGTTTCCTGCCTTGTCTGAGCCGGAGATGAGCAGGGAAATGATGCCTGGGGGGGGAGGAAGCCCCCACCACAAAAGAAACGATGGAGGCAGACGACTTAAAACCAGTCAGAACGAAGCGGTGTCTGAACTGGGGCCCAGTCGTGCTTTGAGCTGGTTTGGTGGGAGAGTGAGTGGTGGGATGGAAGATCACAAAGGTTCTGCAGGGCTGTAGCTGCAGCACAACTCCTCAACACTGCTCCTTTTCCTCCTGCCAAGGACTCCCCTGCACCCACTCTCCATGCCCTGCCTCCTCAGGCAGCACCAGGGAGGACCCAGGTGAAGGCTCAGTGAGTCACCATTCAAAGCAGAAACCAAACCTGACACATGAAAATGTGGCTCTTCCACAAGGGCCACCAAAATGAAAAAGCCCAGTTGAGACACCATCCACACCAGCAAGATCTGGATGTATACACCTCCTCTCTAGCCAAAATAAATAATTTAAGAAAGCAATTTCCATCTCTCAATGTAAACTGAAAGGTGGGACATCTGGTTTTATTAGGAAAAGGATTTTTGCCTGTCATACTTTTTTCCCTTTCTACTGTATTTTTGCTGACTTTCCTGCTTCAGCCATGAGACTGTCACATATGGACCAGCCAAGGACCATGGTGGCAGCAATAAATGAAACCAGGCAATGATTGTGCAGCTGCCCTCAGTGCCCATCCTGAGAGGTGCAGCCCCGTGCTCCCATGAGTGATGCCTCCCTTGTGCCACCTGGGCACTGGAGGGGGCCCCATTCATCACAACACAAAGAGGAGCCTTCAGTCACCCCACCAGGATGTGGCTGAGGAGACCCACAAAAGGATGAGAGAGGAGATGAATCTAATGAGCATAGAGGGTTCTGACCTCAAGCTGGGAAAAACACAGATCTGTTCCCTGGAGAAAAAAAGAGAGATGTGAAATTAGCCATTGCAGGCTAGGGAGTGCTTTTAAACTGCAGCAGAAATGATTGAGAGATAGCTCAGCTCTCCACAAGAGCTTCTCCCTATCCTTGGGATTTAAGCCTGTTAATAGTGGAGTATGATGATATTATCTGTTTGTATTGCACTTCTTATCACAAATGGTTCCCAAAGTGATTTGCTATCATGTCCTCCAAGAGCTGCTGAAACACAGGCTCTGTTGGGAAGCAGCAGCAGAGCTGCCACCGCTCCCCCTACTTACAGGTGGGGGGAAAGGGTGAATTTCTCAGACCCTCACAAATCAGCAAGGATGTGAGATTTATGGTACTACCCAAAAGATTTGTACAAGAAAGTCCTCTCTGTCTATCTAGCTCCGTAGGATGACAGAGCAAACTCTGAGCTTGGCCACGTTTGGACCACAGGCTCCTGTGAAAAGCAGCTCCAAACTCAAGCCCAACCCATTCCTCACTGTGCCACACCAGACACACTTTCCCCTCAGAGAACACAGCCTATGTTCACCCCAGCTCCTGAGTCTGAGCCACCATCCCTGGTCCTCACACAAGGACACCTGGAAATGCATTTCTCCAGCCCTTCTTGTGGAAAGATGCTCCCCTAGCAAGACCTGGGGTTATTTCTGTAATCTCTACTCAAAAAACTGCCTGACCCACCAATATTACAGCACAGATGTGGAGTTAGAGGGAGAAGGAGACGAAAGGTGGAGGAACAGGGGAGTGGGAGGGGAGAAGGAGTGAGACTAGGAGAGGAAAACGAAAGGGAAAATTTACCCTTGGTGAACAATGGCAAGGAAGAGTGGGAGAAACTCGTGGCAGCCACGGTACCTGATGCTGTGGAGCCCCAGAGGATGCATGTGATGCCTCTCCCCAAGGATTTCTCTCCCTGCAAAAGCTGCAGATGAGATCTCAGCAGTTGATAGCAGTGGCAGCAGGAGCAAATGAAGCGAAAACCCTTAACCAGGTGGGGAAATGCCTACATTTCTCACCCTCCCATTGACTCTGCAAGACTCAGGTGTTGGCATCTGCTCTCCAGCTCCCAGCCCAGAAGAGGAGGATCGATGGGCTAACAGATGGGAAGATCGATGGAAAGCAGAAGCTCACTGCTGTGTTTAGACACAAATTGAGCAGCTTTCTCCCAAAGCGACTTAGAGAGGAGCCCAAACCCTGCCGCCTTCAGGCCAAAACCCAAATCCAGGTTGGAGGACTGCAGTGCAGTTGCCTGTGATTATCACCTGGCCATGCACGTAATTAGGATGACTATCTGTGTATGTTTTCCTTTGATACAGGAAGATAGACAGATACTCTGCAGAACCATTTCCTTCCCTAAAACCCAAGCACAGATCCTGTGCCCAATTCTCCTTCCTATGGTGACTTTTTAACCAGACACATTGGGCACAGGCACACAGACCTCAAGAAGTGGTGTGGAGAAGCAAGAGCCTGCAGCTCCGTGCTGGGAATATCAGTGGAGACACAAAGTGATTTCACTTCCAGTTACGTCGTTGCCTGATTGACACTGTAATAAAAAGATTCACCACATAATTACTGTGCATTTGGGATGCAGAACCAGTGCTTTTTTTAACCCAGTGACAGCTTTAAACAGTAGTTAAAGTACATGTTTATATTAATGTCATTAGTTATTTTTGTGCATTTTACAGAAAAGGCTTTTCCTTGAAACAACAATACAGTAAACAACGGCTCAGGTGTCTTCAGGAGACATCTCTGCTTTCAGATGAACTGTTGCAGCAAAGGGGAGGGGAAGGATCTGAGCTGAGATTAAATAAGCAGCAGCTTGACTTGATGATAACAAGGGGTGCAGGATCAGGCCCTGCTGTTGGAGCCTCTCACCACTACAGGGTAAAAGCAGGAACCTGAAAAATTGCTTCCATGCTTACTGTGGCAGCAAGGACCTGCCACACCTTCACATGAGATAAGCTGTTGGTGGCTGAGACCTGACCTCTGTCAGTACACCTACAGCTGGCTGCAGCCAGGATGGGGGCACAAGTGCTGTTGTATTCAGGTATCTATCCCAGCCTTGCCATAAAAGATGTTAAACGAGGTTTATAATAAATGAGAAGGAGCTTGGCATTTACTGGTGCAGAGAAACAATAATAAATGATGGGTTTTATTAAGAAATATTACCTAGAAAGTTTATTTCTATTCCAAGGGCCTCCAACAGCCAGCAATGTAATAAAGAGAAAAAGGAATATGGGAAGGGGAAAATCAGAATAATGAAGATGATCAAATAAAAACACACGCATGTGTATGCTTTAAGTGAATAACACCTCGACGTCACAGTTGGGTTTGTATCTTCTTGCAATGAAAGATAGGGCACTTTTCATAAACTGATACAAATTATCCTGGAATCAAAATGAAAATAGGTACTAAAAAGGTGGTGAAAAATTATCAGTCAGGAATGGGAACAGGGGTCCTTCCATCACTGTCACCAGGAAGCTGCGGCTCCAGTGGATGTGGAGAGCTCAGCCCCAGGCCTGCTGCTCCACTGAGAGCATTTGGGCTGGTCCTGGGAGCCCCAGGAGGTGCTGTGGCCTTCCCTCCAGCCTCCATGTATCTCCAAACCCATCCGGGTACCACCCATGGCTGGGCACAGCAGTGTGGGGCAGAGGAAGGCTGCCCTCTGCTCCCACCAGGCATGGGGGCAAATCCCTGTCCCCACAATAACCCATTTTAAAGACTCATTTGGGAGCTGGGGGAAATCCAGCTACCACTTTCCATAAGGCTCCTTGATCCTGCCCCTCAGCTTCCCACTGTCACCAGCAAACCTTTGCAAATAAGAATTCTTCTTTTTTTTCAAGAACCGTGGTCCTGCCTAAGAGCTCCTCCTCCCACAGACACACACAGCAGGGATGCAGCCAGAACCATCAGAGTACTTTGTACCAGCTCTGCTCTTTCCACAGGACATTGCCAAAGAACCGGATCATTATAAAGCCCTTCAAGGTGACAACAATCTATGCTGGGACTTTACTAATAGAGTCCTGACAGAGCATTTCTCTGGGTATTTCTATCAGCTGGACACTGCCCCATCACACCATGCTCTTGGAGGTACCAGTGTGGTGACTTCAGCACCCTATGTGGGTACCTATGGGGGTAACACACCACCTGGGAATACTCCTCTGTTTCCTACTTTGACTCACATCCACCTCCTGCTGTGATGGACATGACAGACCCATCCTGGTGCTGGGCTGCATCTCTGCAGTGGTAGTCACCCATCATTAACTAGGTGACTCAGGCTTTTTTCCTGAGCTGCTGCTCAGTTCCCAGCTGATAGCAGAAGTTCTCCTCATCTGCTCTTAGGTGTGTGACCTTGCACTGCTGGCACTTCTAGATTTAATCACTTCTTCTCATATCAAGATCACCCAGGTCTTCTGGTATGACATTATAAGCCTCTGTATTGAGGATACTTCCCAGCATTGCATCTCCAGAGCATTTCATCAGCAGAAGACTAATTTTCATACCAAGGTCATTAATTAAAACATTCATATGATGAAAACGTTGTCATCCCTGAAACCCATTCTTGAGAAACTTGGTGAACTGTCAGCCCTTTGCTCAGTGCTTCCCTGCTCCACACAGTGCCCCACCTTTTATCCCACTAATTCCCATCTCCTCTGGCTTAATTAACAGGACACAGGAGAGTTGAGGCGGCCAAGCTGTGAAACTGCCTGGGAAGAGAATTTAGGGGTAATTATGGAAAAAAATGACCCAGCTTAGAAAAGAGGCTGGTCTGCATACACACATCTTGCAAAGGTGACCCGACTCTGAAGTGTGCATCTTGGCAGCCTTGTCCCCTTGGGGAGGAGGGGACCACACAGCAGCTCTCAGGCACAGACCAAAGCCATCTGTGGTCCCAGCAATGGCCTGGCACTGTATGACTCTCCATTCCCACCTCCTGCTGGTCACTGCCTTCCCTGGGGATGGAAGCAGTGTCTGGATTTAAAAGGTCTGAATCTGAATTTGCTTAGGGAGCACCCTGAAACTTTTCTCTTTGCACTCAGCCTTCCACAATGGTGCCTGCATCCACAGCAGGGCCCTCAACCCACTCCTGGAGCACCACAAACCTGTCCCAGCAGATTTCACCAAGGAAGGGAGCAGCATTACAGCATTGCCACATCCCAGAGGGATGTCACTGTTAGCACTCACTGGATGTGGATCACTGAAATTAATAACTGTGTGTGTAACAAAAAGGAGGCCTGCAGAGAGAATACTGAAGTGCAGGGGACAAGAAAGAGGAGGTCCCCAATGGACTGAGGAAGCCATAGTATCCACAAGGAGCTATTCCAGTGCTCAGCTCATGGGAAAGGCAGCACATACACCCTTGTGGCTCAAAGTGTCCTTAACTCTTCCCTCCAGGTGAGTGGCAGGCAAGAAGCAACCTCAGTGATTGCATTTCTTTGTATGACCCCATCTAAAACTTTCGGCATCAGATAAACAACTCCCAAGGGTCAATTAACATGTCTTGAGATGATTAGAGTCTGACACTGATGAAACCCAGCAGTAATTAGCAAATTAAAAAAAAAAACCCAACCCTTTTGATTAGTACTCAGCATAATTCCCTCCAATTATTCAAAGTTCATGACTACAGGGGGTGGAATATCTCCAGGAATATTTATTTATATCCCTATTTTTTTCCAATCAACTTTGTGAATCTAGTTAATCATCAGCACTTGAACTTGTTAACTTGGAGAGTTGCAGAACTGTCACTCAGATTGCTGCAGACAACCTGTGAAAGAGTTTGGGGAGCACAGGGAAATCAAAAACCTCTTTCAGGCAAAGAAAAGGCAATGAAAGAACAAGAAGAAAGGAAAAAAAAACCCAACTCACTGCAGCAGTAGAGAAAATAAAAATACAGTGTTTTCCCTCTCTGTGTTTAGAGTCACAGCTTGGTGCTGGCATGTTTTGCAGCAGCCTGTCAGACAGTGCTTTGCAAAGGCAGGCAATACACCTCCTTCTGCACACGGACAACATCCTCTCCAAAGAGATGCTCGTGCCTGCAAAGCCCAAATATCTGGGCAGAAGCAGCTCAGGCAGCCAAGCTTCCCCTGAAAACATGCTCCATAGTACCCAAGCAAGGAATGGCCCTAAGCTATTAAGCTCCTTGGCTGCAGGAGCAATAACTCTGTGCCCCAGGGCTGGCCTGCCCACCATCCATGGAAAGCAAAGGCAAGATGCAAAAAAGCTGGAATTGCTCTGGAAGTGGTCTTTGCCTGCAGGGAAGCTTTTCTAGAGCATTTCATGCCTGTCTTCAGATGGTATGAAAACAGATTTCCTGCACTAAATCCTCCCACAGCCTTTCCAGGAGGAGGGAAGGGACCAGGGATCATGAAGCCTCTCCTTCTCTATCCCTCCCCCAAGCTACCCTGGTGACCAGTGCTCGTGGCTGCCTGAACCTGGAGATGGGGTGCGGACCACCATCCCCACACTGCCATCAGTGGAGAGTGGATGTGTGACCCCATCCCACAGCCCTGTCTGCCCCAGAACTAGTACTGTCTCCTTGCTCTTATAGGTAGATGAACAGGGAGCCAGAGATGCAACCACCTCAAAGGATCAAGACAGTTGGAGCACCACCTTTCCTGAGATTTCTCAGGAAAACCCTGCAATGGAGTCAACACAAATCTTTCTGATTAAATCTGCCCCTTGCAGACAGGATATGCACCCTCTCATCTCCTGACACAAGGTCTCAGCAGCCCCATCTCCACTGCCTCTCACCTGCTACAAACCACACTGCTTGGGCAGAGACACTCTCCATCCTGGTGGAATGAAGGAACTGCCCTTGCTGACCTATGTGGGCAAGCATTGGAGGCAGAGAGATATGACCACCCGGAGAGTGGTCTAGCCAGGCTCTAAGCTGCAACTTCTCCACCTGCTACTTCATTAAAACCTTCTTCCCTGCCTGTGCAAACCCTGAGGGA
Source organism: Chaetura pelagica (assembly GCF_000747805.2). NCBI lineage: Eukaryota > Metazoa > Chordata > Aves > Apodiformes > Apodidae > Chaetura > Chaetura pelagica. The sequence goes on along the minus strand of NW_009954215.1, from coordinate 6,009,108 downwards.
TGGAGAAGACTAGTCCCAGGTAGGAAGACATACACTTAAACCTTTCAAAGCCATTTTTCATTGGACTTTTCTATATTCATCACTGCAGACTCACAGAGATTTTCTCTCTAGTTTAGATGATATTTTTTTTAATTTAATCCTATCCAGCAAGAGCCTCTAGGGAGCTCCTAACCCTGCTTTAATAACATGCTCATTAGCAAGGTTATTCAGGGAGTGGTTTCTATTTGACACTCCAGCATCTTTCCAATTAATGTTGCTTTAAAACAAGCAAACCTTAGAAAAGAGAGAATATCAAACAGCTCAGAGTCAGCACTGCAGGAAGCCAGCAATTTCCTCTGGGTTTTCATCTCCTTTCTCTCCAAAATTTGGTTCTTAGTATCTCAGCCATTTTCTGAAACAGGACTAAATGAAAAGACTACAAGGCCCTGCCATCCCAGTAGTTCAGAGATGTCAAACAAGCCGCTGGGGCATCAAGGGTGGTTTTGTTGAACAGGGTTAGGTCCTGCATGATGCACACACTGGATTACACATGTGCAAGGTTGTACCAATGCTGAAACAGCTCACATCTGAGCTCTGAGCTCACCTCCATCCAGTGACCTCACACAAAGTATTTGCCTCAGTTTCTCTTCCATGAAGGTGAGCTCTGGATACACATCCCTCAGCCAGGTGCTGATGCCTCTTGGTGACTAAGAAGAGGGAGAGATTTGCACAGCAGGTGCTGCAGAAGGTGAAGGACTCCAACATCAGGACATGAGTTCCTGAAAATGGTTTCAAAACAGCTTCAATCTGCCCATGATAAGCAGGACTGAGTTGTTTCTTTTACTGCCCACCACTTCCCCTGCTGCAGTAAGAGGACCTATTAATTTTGTTTTAGATATAGAAAATTGAAATATGGGTCAGAAGCAGAGAAAAGCAGAGGCACAGACGCTACACAGCCCACTGCAAAGAAATACCACCCTTGGTAAGTCAGCAGCTGCAAAGGGAGCACAACAGGGACAAATTCCACACTATCAGAGGGCCAGCACTGCTCCACCAACCAAAGAGAGCTGCAGTCATTTGTATCCTGGCTGAGCTTGGTCCTGGAGGGCTGCGAGCAAGTGCTGCTTGGGCCAGGAATGAAATAAAAGAGGTAAAAAGACAAGAGAAGTGATAAGAAGGTTGAGAGCCAGTGAACTAGAGCTGGTAACAATACAATGAGGAGATTTGTGTAGGGCTTCCCTCTGTGCTGTCCTCAAGTCAATCCCCACAATTTGGACAGAAATAAGTGGATAATTGTGTTGCCTACCACAGCTTGCTGAGCACATGTCTCTGCCTGTGACGCAGGGAATAATGTTGGCGTTACCAGGCTGTGTGAACAGCTCAGCTCTGAGTAAGTCTCCTGGCATCCTCTGCTTGCTGTTATCACAAGTCCCCCTTAGGCTCTTCTCTTTGCTTTCCCCAGTCTTAAGCAGAATCTTGGCTCTTTCCTTGTTAATTAAACGGCAGCTGTCTGCAGCCAGAGCTTGAATTACACCTGCCTAAAGCCATCATCAGTGATTGGGATTGTCATATCATTTTGATTGCAAAGGTTCCCATGCAAGTCAAAACAAGCAGGGAGTGCAGGCACATGCTGTGAGCTATTATCAGGGCTGTGAGATGGTTCCCTTTCTGCTGACATGCACCCAAGGCCTATCCCAAGCTCTTCTTTGCAAGAGCTCGAGAGCAAGGCTGCACAGAGTAATTCCCCCCATACTCCTTGGGCCATGGTTCCTTGCAATGGCTTTCAAGTTGGAGCAGAAGATGCTGATGCTGGCCAGAGCTGTTTGTGAGACCTGAGGTAGTGCTAGAGATAAGGCCTTCATGCATCCGGCTCCACTGTTTCAGGATTATTTCTTTACATCAGGCTTGGAGCAGCTGGTGATTCCCCAGCTTGTTTTATGGCTGTGGTGGAAGAAGAAAAGCCAATGAAAGGGACATAACTGAAATAGGGCAAGTTAGAAGCAGGCACATAAAAATGAAAGAGTACAGATCAGTGAGGCTATATGGAAGCTCTCCCCAGCAAGCATTGTGCCAGGATTTCCCCAGGGATCGTCCACTCCTCTCCAAGCTGCACTGCAGTGCTGATGCCAGCCTTCCTCTGCAGTTGCTCTCAGCTCCCCCATAAAGTCTTCATCACACACACAGCAAATAGGATGCCCAAGACTTCCCAGAATGTTGGGAAAAGTCTGTCCCCACTGGATATAGGCAAAGCTCATGGGACACCATGATGGCACAGCTACATCAGGTGTGCTGGGAGGGGACCAGGGAGCAGCTCAAGAAGAGGGTCAGGCATCAGCTGAACCCCTGATCCCCTCCTTCTATCAGCTCTCCCATCAAACCAGGCACAATGTTTTCAGTAAATATCAAACCAGCTGGTAAATGGACAATCCAAGAAACAAAAACATTGGTGAAATCAGGCTGCATTTGGGAAAATTGCAATGAAAATCCCTAGGGGAGAGAGGCAGGGGGAAGATGTTGCCCTTTTGTGAATGACACTTTCTGCTGTGGTTTCAAAGGGCAGGTTTTTTTAAGACCAGACCTCACTTTTAAAGTGAAGCAGGGAGAAAGCAGAAAAAGTTTTTGATATGTCAAATAACCTAACGCCAAACATTTCAGCTCAGGTCCAGTGAGACAACTGGGGTCTCCAGCTAAAAGATGAAAGGAAAGGACAGGAGGGAGACCTGAACCAATTTTTTCTTCCTTATTTATTGTATCAGGTCTCTGACTCACCAGCTCCAGCCCAGGGCCATGCCAGGGGCACCCACAGGACTCTGTTGGGGAAACATCTCCCCCCTGTTCAGTCCTGCTACGGTGTCATCACTGGGTACTTGCAGTGCCCCTTGCTGTTGCTACAGAAACAGCCCTGATGTCATTCCCACAGACAAGGAGGTAGTGCAGGAGCTCCTGGGAAGGGCACAGAGGGCACACAGGATCACATCCTCCCTGTGCCAAATCCCAGGCACCTGTCCTTGGGCACACAGAGGTGTGTCAGGGAAGGCAAGAGCTGCAGAAGGAGAGGGGAAAGGCTTTGCATTCCCAGGAAGCACATTCTGAGCTTTCCATACTGAAAAGTCACATTTTTTTGAGGTCTGGAATAGATTCTTCAATGTATTTGTTTGGAGCAATAATGACATCCAGTGGCTGGTTAGCTTAGTCCTCAAGGGGAATCGTGCATGAGCATTCCCTGTCCCGTCCCCGTTCCAGGGTGTTAAAGCAGGGCAGCCTGGAGCAGATGGAGCTGTTTGTGGGTCACTCCAGGCTTCCCTCACATCTGGAAAGAACAGCATTAGGACAAGCCCTACAGCTCCTGCAGCAGCTACAGAAGCAGCTCCCAGGACATGCTCTCCCTGAATCTTCCCTGGCTCCAGCAACAGATGCAGTTCTGCTCACGTGTGCCTGCCCAGGCCCTGAGCAAGTCACGAGATGTGAAGCACACAGTTCCACAAGCAGAGCAGCAAGAGGTTGTGTCTCTGCCCTGGCAGCTCATGGGATGGGATGGGCTGAGAGAGGGGCTGGCAGGCACCAGGCTGGCAGAGACCAGGCTGTGGCTCAGCATCCCACCAGGGCGGCACACAGTCTATAAGCACTCATACACCTTCATTTTGGTTAGCTGGTTGCTGCAGTGGCCTTGCTCACACTCCCCACTCCTTGGAGATGACTATTGTGCTTGGAGAGGATCCCCACACCCAGGCACAGCTGAGGGGAGAAGGTGCCTCCTGCCATTGCTGTTAGCAGGGCAAGTCCGTGGTTTAACAGTTGTAAGAGCATCAAAACTGTGTCTCTCCAGCTCACAGGGGAAAGGGACTCTATCAGTGTGGTGCTTCTCTGCTGGGTGCTTCACCTAGGTGATTTATGATTAGGCTTCCTGTTCTTTTCTGCTCTTAAATTTTGATAGCAAGTGCTCAGAGTCACACCTGCATGGGAGATGCACTGGAGAGCCCAACATGTCTCTCTCCTGATGTTTCTATCAGGCCACCAGTGTTTTATCAATACCAGGAGAAGAAAAGCCCTGAGGCTCTCACCTTAAAGTGCCATGTACCAGTGTCAAGGAAACCTCTGCTGAAGAGAGGGAGAGATCAGTCACAGCTGGTCCAGGTATTACCTTGGCCAACACATCAACTGGGTAGAACATCTTCATCTTCTCAGATAGTTGGCCAGATGCTCACGAGGCCCAGGAACCTGGTGGTCTCAGAAGCTCTTCTTGGCCAGCTGTCAATATGTGGAGAGTGGGAGATAAACCAGGAGCAGCCCTGCTGCAGAGGTTTCTCCAGTGAGAAGCAGAAGGAGATCATTGCTCAAGTGCAGGAAAAACTCCTCAAATATTTGGTAAGGATTTTTTTCTGATCCCAGCCATAAGCAGTTTGTGTGGCTGCAGGCAATGCTGCTGGCTGGTTTGCTATCTCATTTCTTACAGACTTTGTCTTCCCTGCCTTCATTTCATTGTTGTTGCTCATTTCTGGACTGTGGGGAAGGAAAGGAAAGAGAAAGAAGAGGAAACAAAGGAGGAAAAGGGAAAAAAAGGAAAAAAAAAAAAAAAAAGAATGGGGAAAAGGAATGAAAAAAGATAAAAGATATTGCAGACCCTAAAGACCCTTCCAGCACAACATTTAATAGGCTTTCTCCTGTTATATTAGCACTAGACAATGAAACTGTTCAGCACAAGGTTATTTCCCTCTAGGATAGTGCAGTGACTTGCTGAATACTTAAGGAGATCTAACTGACATGTTATTGCATTCCTGAAGGCTGAGGGATCACCAACAACCCCTGTTGGTCTCTAGTTGCCTCTGTGCTGCTGGGCATGCTGAGTTTGGAATTAGACAAATTGGAGGTCTAGTCTGAGGGAAGTCACCCCAAGCCCTGTCTTCACCCTGGGGAGGAAGGGACCCCACTCCCTGGGCAGTCTCCAATCCATAGCATCCCTCTCCCACCTCACCTGCCCGTTGTTGCTCATTTCTGGACTGTGGGGAAGGAAAGGAAAGAGAAAGAAGAGGAAACAAAGGAGGAAAAGGGAAAAAAAGGAAAAAAAAAAAAAAAAGAATGGGGAAAAGGAATGAAAAAAGATAAAAGATATTGCAGACCCTAAAGACCCTTCCAGCACAACATTTAATAGGCTTTCTCCTGTTATATTAGCACTAGACAATGAAACTGTTCAGCACAAGGTTATTTCCCTCTAGGATAGTGCAGTGACTTGCTGAATACTTAAGGAGATCTAACTGACATGTTATTGCATTCCTGAAGGCTGAGGGATCACCAACAACCCCTGTTGGTCTCTAGTTGCCTCTGTGCTGCTGGGCATGCTGAGTTTGGAATTAGACAAATTGGAGGTCTAGTCTGAGGGAAGTCACCCCAAGCCCTGTCTTCACCCTGGGGAGGAAGGGACCCCACTCCCTGGGCAGTCTCCAATCCATAGCATCCCTCTCCCACCTCACCTGCCCAGACACGCAGCTCTGCTGGGCTCCCAAGGTGCTGGTTCCAGCTGCCATCGAGCAGCTGCCACCTCACACCCTTGAGGGGTCTGTTTCCTAACACTGGCATCAAATCCTCCAACCCCTCACAAAGTGCTGCAGGAACAAATACCACTTGTACCAACAGCATCCAGTGATTACCCACAGCAACCCTCCTGGCTGCCCCAGAGACCTGCTGAGCACACTGGTGCTGTGCACCCAGACACCTCCTGCCCACTTCCACTGTGGGCCCCCAGCCCCAGCCAGTCTTACTGCTAAAAAGTGGGCTTTGGTTCTGTACATGGAGTTTTTTTCTCTTCCAGCTCATGCCCACAAGGTACAGTTTTGTCAGTCACTAACGAAGGAAAATCATGTCTTTCCTTCCTTCAGGCAGTGCTCCTTGCAGCCTTGTATCAGCTTAGCCCAAATTTCTCCTTGTTTCCTCCACAGATTTAATTTCCTTAATTTTTTGTCCTCTAACTCCTCACTGCAACTTCCCAATCTGGTGCTTTGTTGCCATGCCCCAAGCTGGATGGGATTCCCCTGGGACCTGCCCTGTGCTGCATTACACAAAACAGCTCCTGGGTCCTACATGCAGAAGCACCAAGTAGCACAGCACCTGCCACAGGATATTTTTGCTCTCTTTCTCACTCTTTCATTCTGTTTGGTTTGGTTTTTTTTGTTGTGGGTTTTTTTTCTGTTTCTTTTTTTTCCTTTTTGTTCTTTTTTCCCTTTTTTTCTTTTTCCTTTTTTTTCTTTTTTTTCCTTTTTCTTTTTCCTTTTTCCTGTCTTCTTTTTGGATTTTTGGGGGCTTTTTTCCCTCTCCTCTCCTCTCCTCTCCTCTCCTCTCCTCTCTTCTCCTCTCCTTTCTGTTCTCCATTTGTCTTCTCTTTCATCATTTTCCTTTCTTCTTTTCTTTCATTATTTTTATTCTTCTCTTTCTTTTCTTTCATACTTCATTTCTTTTAAATGCTCCAATTTCAACCCACAGTCACCATTTCTTCTTATTGTCTTATTGTCCCTCTCTTACTACATTTCATTTTAGGCCTCTAATTTACCCAGATTGAGTTATATTATCAAGAATAAAAAATGTCCATGTAGTTAAAGCTCTGGGGCTGGGAGATATGGGTTTAACTCCCAGCCTTGCCACATTCAGTCTGGACAGGAAGGTGCTTAGATCTGACAGCACTGAGTCCCACAGAATATCCTTTCTGGGCCTATTTACAGAGGATGGCACAGTGCATTTAAGCATCTAGTCCCTGCAGGTGCAAAGTTGCTCAATCCCACATTTTCCTAGTCCATATGACTCCTCTGTGGAGTTCAGAAACCTCAGTACCTCCCCAGCCTGGCACTGCTCTGGTACTAGCAAAAATCCCAGCTCCCCTGTGCTGCAACAAGCCAGTTAGAGCTCTTTGAAATGTTGTTACCTTTTCCTTATATATTTTTCATCCAAAGCACAGGAGAAAGCTACCAAAAGGAAATCAGCATTTTAACTTGGTGATGTGGCAGTTCATAAGCAAGTCAGCTTATACGTGGGTTTGGATGATAAAGAAATTGGCTAGTGGGAAGAATATTTACAAGAGTCTTTTCCCAGCTTTGGAATTGGAGAAAATAATCCTACTAAATTAAACAAAAGTGATAATAATATAAGAGAGTGCTTCTTAAACATAACAGCTTCCTTCCTTGCCAGCAACACAGAACTCAGTGTTTTCAACACATGTATAATGCATTTTTAATGTAAACAGCGGGAGGCATAATTCTAGCATAGGATGTGAAATAGAAAGAGAAATTGTTCAGGAAGGGAGCTGGGGAAATTGCTAACGCTGCACACAGAAAGGAACTTTCTCTAAATCCCAAGCTCTGTCTGCAGGGCATTACAGCATCAATGCCATTATCACTTCACACCATGGACAGCTTATTGCTATTAATTATGTTAGCAAAATAAAGGATCCTTTCTGGTCAGACTGGATGGACAATGTTAAGCCATGCTGGAAAAGTTGGATAAACCTCATTAAGGAGAATTTGGCAGTGGGAGAGATAAGGCTGCATGCTCAATAGGTGCAGGTTACTTCAAAGGGAAAAATGGCTTGTGATAATGGATTTCTCAGGGGTCAGGACATGACTGGGCACCTTACTCACCCTGCAGCCAACTACTGACAGAGGAGAGGTCTTCCTGGGAAGGGGCCTTGCCACCTTTTCAGCCAAGTGTTGTAACACTGCCTGCATCCTGTCATTTTGGGGTCACGAGTCTCTGCCCCTTTGATTCCAGGCTCCTTGATTAAAGAGCACACAATGGGATGGCAGATCCCTGGAGACTTGCTGCTTCCAGTGGTTCCCAGTCTGTATGGATGGTTGGGCTGCACACTCTCCTGTGTTTGCTCCATCATGTGTTTGTATTGAAGACATGTTGAGGGATGAAGAAGCAGGTTTATTCTGCATGCAGACAAGAGCCATCAGGGAGGGATGGAAAGGACACTTTGGGGACAAGGCTAGTATTCAAAACTATCCAAAACTATTTACACAAGATGGATGAAATGGCCCCAAATATTGAGGTGAAATGCAAATTGGGGACAACAGGTATGGTCCCTCACCTTACATAGCCTAAGAAGTGGCACAGAAGGGACGTCTCTCTTAACTGCCAAGTCCTTAAAGCCTTTAAAAGATAACCATCAGTAGGGAGGGAACCACCTGTTCTCCATAGCTGAGGCAGACAGGACAAGGTATCATGAGTTTAAATTGCAGTGAGAGCAAATCAGGTTAGACATGGAGGACTGTGTAACAGGAGCTCTGGAGCAGATAACCTTGGGGTGCTAGGAAGTACCCACATTGAGGGAGTAAATTTTTCCCTCCTTTTAGTGTACAGGCCTTTTCTTCCTTCTATTGTGTCTAAAATGCCATCTGTGTGGAATGAGGAATTTGGGAATTTTACTCATCTTCAAGGAGAGGAGCTGGTCTGGGCTCCCTTGAAGCATTTTCCCTAGGACAGGGGAGGCAAGGCCAGCTCATCGTCCTAAGTACTACTACTGCTCAGAATATTGGGAAAAGACAGAAGTGATGCTATTTTTGAAGGCAATAGTGAATGTAAACAGACATGGCAAGGTGCCAGCTTCAAAACATAACTGCTTTCAACAGAGCTGGGCAAGGCATTCAGAGAGTCTTCTGAAAAATCCATTAAGGCTCCATCAAAACAAGGAGCTTTTCTCAATGACAGACCCATAGGTGCCTCCTCCAGCTCATTCATTGAAACAGAAAAATCAGGCATGTTTTCTCCTTTCATTCAGATTCAGTCCCTCCAGGGACGGGGGAGTAGGGGATTGTGGGGGGAAAATCATTAAAGTTTTTGTTGTAGGGAAGAAGGCAGCACCATTTCAAGTTTTAACAGATCTTGTATTGATCAGCCCTAAATCCATCGTGTGCTGCCTCCAGCCAAGCTCTCGGCTCCTCGCATGGCTGCTGACATGGAACAGTCTTGGCAGCCAAGTGAAGAGCTCCCAAGTCTGTAACCCTCACCCCAAGCTCAGAGCTTCAATATGCAGAAGCCTTTCAAGGATGAAAAGCCCAAGCTTTTGCCTTTCCACCAGTAGGTTTTTGAACACCTCTGGGTCTTCGTAATAGCAGCATCTGCTTCATCGTTTCGAATTTCTGCATGAGTCACAGTTCCCCTCATGTACTACTTTCCTTTCCCACTCTGCCTCAGATACAAGATTGCAGTGTCCCAGAGCAAAGATTTGAGAAATTTCAGGCAATGAATCCTTGTCCAGAAAAATATGAATCTTATCTATGACAAAAAGGGAAAATGAAGGGGAGGAAAAATGGGTTTCTAGTAAAATTGTTAAGAGACCAAAGTGGTGCTTCCTTGGGAAGTCCCTGGGATGTAAAGCACCAATTAATGTGCACATGATGTGAAATATGAATAGGCCAGGGTTTTGACTCATCCCCCCACACAAATCAAGTGAAGAGCTTGAGTCTACAACACAAGAAGCAATTTGAAAAGGGAAAAGGAAAGCCTTTCATTTCAATCTGGATGTGCCTCCAGCCATAGCAAAAGACACAGGAAGAAATGCAAGTTGGGAATTGCCAAGATGCGGAGATGTGAACTGAGGGTGCCTGTGGTCTGCCCTGGACACATGCCAGGTAAAAGCCCCAGGTCAAAACAATTATTTCCCTGTCATGAATCCAACAACCATTGCAAAGTTGTGGACCTCACAACTGAAAGGACCTCAGACTGAAAAGGAACAATACACACTTCAGTTGTGGATCCCCAAGCACTGGGTCATGATAATCAGCCAACCTCATCAGTGCCTCTGGCAGAGAGGTATTTTTAAAGGACTATTCCAAAAGACACAACAGGGACTGAATTGTTGAGAAAGCCACAAGAATTGGTCATGTGATTGAAGAAGATGCTTGCTTTACATGTTTGCAAGCAAGTTGAAAGCTGGAGAGATTAGCCTTTCCTCTAGGAAAGGTCCTTGCCTGTCCCTTCAAACTGCCCCATGCAAGACAGCCTTGGTCTCCATGTCCTGCCTGGCTGATTGATGCTTTGGGCTGAGCAGGGTTGACGCTCAGGCACTGAAGACAAACCAAAACCATTTTGGTGCATTCTCTGTTTACAGCTGTAGCACAATCAAATCCATCAAAAGGAAAGAGAAGTTCAGTTGTCACTGTCGCATCCTGGAGGAAGGCTGGGCTGACTCAATTAGAAGACATACATGAGTATTGATTATTGCCAAGCACAAATTTCTTCTCTCTCTCTCAACAGTGTGATACACTGTTAGTTTATTTGCCCCCTCCAGGTTATTCTTAATTTCAAAACAATGTGATTGTTGTTGTTCCAAATGTACAATACAAATTGACAATATAATATAGCTTACACTACCACAGTCCCTACTGCCCTCTGATGAGTTAGTAATTCAGGCACCTGATTTCCTCAATATTTTTTTTTTTCCCTTTTTGTTTGGGGTTCCCCTTGCCTGTCCCTTCAAACTGCCCCATGCAAGACAGCCTTGGTCTCCATGTCCTGCCTGGCTGATTGATGCTTTGGGCTGAGCAGGGTTGACGCTCAGGCACTGAAGACAAACCAAAACCATTTTGGTGCATTCTCTGTTTACAGCTGTAGCACAATCAAATCCATCAAAAGGGAAGAGAAGTTCAGTTGTCACTGTCGCATCCCGGAGGAAGGCTGGGCTGACTCAATTAGAAGACATACATGAGTATTGATTATTGCCAAGCACAAATTTCTTCTCTCTCTCTCAACAGTGTGATACACTGTTAGTTTATTTGCCCCCTCCAGGTTATTCTTAATTTCAAAACAATGTGATTGTTGTTGTTCCAAATGTACAATACAAATTGACAATATAATATAGCTTACACTACCACAGTCCCTACTGCCCTCTGATGAGTTAGTAATTCAGGCACCTGATTTCCTCAATATTTTTTTTTTTCCGTTTTGCTTGTGGATTCCACACGCTCTGAAAATGTATTTCTTGCTTATGTACAAAGCAAAGCCACCTTGTAGCAACTGGCTGCCTGAAAAATTTTTCTTGCCCTTCCAGTCCACCACAGAGGAGGCCAGATCTGTTCCAAAGATCTCCTTCTGTAATAGCAGCCATCAGTCACTTCTCTCACTCCCAGGGCTACTTGTGCCTCAGGCACTGGTGTGTGGTGAGGGCAGGTTCCTGGAAGCCAACTCCTTTCTTTATGCTGGGACAACTGTTTCAGAGGGGACAGTAGAGCTGTGAGCTCCCTACCTCAATTTACACATAAAACACTTAGCCTGGCACTAAGCGAGGAATGGATGCAGAGAGTTAAGGTCCTCCAGGATAAATGAAATGTCAGATCCTCACCAAACACAACTGCCTACAGAACTGTTTCTTCAAGTGGGAATTGATCACCTCTGCCTCTGGAAATAAAGACAATAGAATACCTTGCCTGTAAACTTCTGAGGTTAAAAGATCTCCTGTGGCCAAAAACGGAGATCTCAAGGTCCTGCAGCTCTGTCAGAGCAACCAGAAAGGTCCAACTTTTTCCATAAGCATCAACATTCTCCCATCCTTGCAGTGCAATCTGGGAGCCCAGCTTCTCTCACACCTGCAGTTTCTTGCATGGAACTGGCAAAATGCACTGACTGCATTGAATAAGGCCAGGGACTCGGAGGGCCCATGATCTCACCAGAAGATATTAAAATTCTCCATCTTCCTCTTGCCTGATGAAAGAGGGATGGACTGTGCTTGGGCCAGTTAGAAATTAAACTATTTGACATGTATAACATCTATTGTTGTCCTTGGGGATGACTCAGGGCGTGAGCTGCACGTTTCTGGTCAAGTGGTGCTGAAGAGGACAGCAGGGACAGCACTTCGGTTCTGTATTTATGGGTATCATCAGAAATACTTTATTGGATACATATTTTGCATCCCTCTCTCTGGAGAATCCAGCTGACTTTCTCAATATTTTGGGGTTTTGTTTTCAGTGACTGCTTTTATACACATTTGCATGTATATAAGTTATACTGAAGGGATTTTGGTAAGAATTCCTCAAAGTGTGGAGAAACAGTGGGTGTTTCCCACCTGACATTAGGAGAGAACATGAAACTCCAACCTTGAGTGAAATTTCAAAGGGGCTGGAGTGAGTCTGAGCCTTCAACATGTTGCAGCATCATGCCTCCCTCCTCTAAAGGAGAACTGCAAAGTGCTTGCCTTGCACAAGGGCCACCTGCCAAAGTGGCTTTTTTCTTCTGGCTCCCTGCCAAGATGTGCTGCTCTCTCCATTTAAGCCACCTTGTCAAGGGCACCCAGACGCCCTCCCCGATGGTGAGAAGTGCCAGGTTCCCTGAAGGCTAAGGGCCAAGATGTACTGCTCCTGCCAGTGATCCCTGTCAAGGAGCCCTGTTTTGCATTTCAGGTGGTGTGAAGTGGTTCCAAAGGCCTGCCTCCCAAACACAGCACAGCTTCCCTGGGAACAGTGCTCACATGGTAACATGGCCAAGACATGGGACCACCACGTAGCTAAACAAGAGACCCATCTTCATCCAGGTGTACAACAGAGCAACTCAGTCCCAGCCTTGATTTAGCACCTTGATTTTGGCCTCTGTAGCAGGTGCATTCTCCTTTCTCCATATGGTGAGAAGTCCTAGGATTTCCTCCCAAACAGGGAACAAGGAAGCAATATTTTGGAAGTTTTCAGAAAAACAGCATGTTCCACGGGTAGTTTAGGTCAATCAAATGTTTTCCTTTGCTCTCTTTCCTCATGTAAGATAAAATGCGGATGAAAAACTGACATGAAGTGAAATGACTGCAACTCCGTTTGAAAAATCATCAAAGCAGAACACTGTAACCTAAAAGTTACTTTTGAAAAGGGAGTGATCAAAACAATATGGCCTGATATGTCAAAATAACACTTCCAACAAAAATTGCTTTGACATCTTTCTCCAAAGCTCTTCATTGCACCATTCCCAAAAGGACCATTCCTGGCAATAGTATGAAGAGATCATCCAGGAATTTTCTCCTCTTACACTTCCCTTTAAAGCAGTGGCAATGTGCATTGTCTCTCCTTCTCTCTTCCTCTACTGTCTTTGAGACTTTAAGTCTTTTCTACAAAGTCCTGTTATTATTGTTGGCCATGGGGAGCACTCATGCGAAGACACAAAACATCTTAGACCCTTGCAGACTTCACAGCTGTATCATGTTTGCCTGCAACAACAGGGGATTGCTCTGAACTGACAAGGATGTCCCCAGGACAGCAGAGATTTATCTCAAGTGCAGGCACGTGATGGAAAGAGTTACTGATGTGAAGGTCGCACCACATGTTTTGCCCCATTCATATTAATAAATCCCATGTGCATCTGTTAGCTGATGCACACAAATGGAGCAGATATTTAGATAGGGTGTTGTGTTCTTCTGCACTCCTCAGCACAGCATTGAGATGTCCAGCACATAGGAGACATACAGATGGGAAATAACAGTTGGAACACAATTGTGTGATCCCTCAGCTCCAAATAGAACATGCTGAACTCCATCCACACAAGTAGGATAGTACAGACCTTTGCAGGGCATAATGAGTGCCCTTCTTCATCATGCAGGTGTCACTTCTCCTGACTCTGATTCAATTATACTCATGGAGCTGATTGCTGATTTCAGCCTTCTCTGGCATATCAAGAGCATATCTGATGTTCCAAGGACTCAGTGAAATGACATGTCAGGACATGGTCTTCCTTACAGCCCCTGGGTCTTGTTCTTCCTTGATGGAGCTACATAAAGAATGAGCTTGACCTGTTTTGTCAGATGCTGGGATATCTGTGGAATAGTATGTTCAATCCTTTATGTGAGGCCACCTATCTCTTCTCAGCAAAGTATATCCGTGATTACTTCTCCCTTTGCTGTTTTCTTAAAATACAGAACTATACAGTAACCCTCACACAGAAGGAGCAGGGAATGAAAATGTTTCATTTAAAAGTTTATCTAGTCAAAGTAAAGTTAGAGAAAGCACTGAGCATCTCAGGTGCTGGTTAACCTATAAATGAAAAATAATGAAGACAGAGAAAAGGAATATTAAATGAAGTGAATTCTTAGGGGAATCATATCTTGGCTCATATACAAATCTGAGCTGCTGCAGGAGTGGAATGGGAAGGCTGGGCTGGCGAAGAGGGGACAATCAGTGTCCTCCCACAGAAAACAAGAAAAAACCTCAGTGGGGCTTGGGTAGGATGGAAAACAGCTTCACCTACAAAACAGTCTAGGTCACATATACCTCAGATAACAGCAGTGATGGGTTTTGCCCTAAAAAAAAATAATAGCAAAGCAGGTCACATCTTAACCACACATACAGTCCTGTAAGGGTTGTTCCCTTTTCATGGAGCTCCTGCCTGGTTGTAAAGAAGGGGCAATAGTCTCAGGAAAGAACCCATAGCGATGGAGTTGCACACTGATCTTTCTCCTCCAGACAGGGATCCTGTCTCTTGGGAACACACCCTGTTTTTTTCCAGATACAGTCACTTTCATAATTTATGGCAGGCTGCCCCCACATGGTCCCTGGATGCTCTCCTTTTACCCACCCAGGCTTGCAAGAACCAGGACCAATGCAAGAAGCATCAAATCCCAGAGCAGGACACTTGTCTGGTGGCAAAGATGGGTAGGGACACATTTTTTCCTTGGTCCTGCTCTCTCCAGCTTCTCTGTAGGAGCCGATGCTGCAGGACTCGTGTTGCACTGTGGTGTAGGTAAGTAGAAACTTCTCTAAAAAGCTCTAACTTCACTTCCAAATCAACAGCACATAAACTTCTGGAAAGAATACTGAGTAGTAATGAAGGTCCCATCTGGTTTTGGGAACATTGTTCTGTTTGAAACCATATTTCATGGCCTGTAGCTGTGACAGGGTTTTCTGAAGAAGGCCAAACCTGGGAACATTTCTCATTCCCTAGAAGTTAATGGCTGTTCCTCAGCACAGATTTACAATTTAATTGAAAAACTGAGAGCAAGAGGAGAAATTTTTATTTACACTGTTCTTAATCATCAAAGCTTTCACTGGGAACTACCTGGATCTGCCAGCCCAACCCATAATATGCATTAGAGGACTGGCAGTAGAAACAATCACAGAGGAGAATAAAACATAAATGAGAGAAGTGCTGGTGTTGTTTGCTCAGGAGTAACTCCATTACTTAAGTAGCTATTCCACATTTATGTGGCCACAGAAGCTCAGCTTGGCCAAGTTACTTCTTGGGAATGAACATTTTTCCTGCCTTCTAATAATTCGGACCTTTCCCAAACAAGCATTCCTTCAGGCTTCTATTTGTAATGTTTGCATGAGATATCAGGAAACATCTCTAAAAAGAGTCATCAGTCTATGGCCTGGAATCCTCCCTGGGAAATTATCTGCTGTGCTGCAGGCTGTGAAGGGGAGATCTGTTACCATTCCAGAGCTGCCCCGTTCAAAAACTGCTGAAGCAAACAGCAAAATTTTTCTGAGTCAACCCTGAATCAAAGTCCTGGCCAATATGAGGGAGCCCTATTCTGTTATAAGAGCTTCTTTTCAGATAAGACTTTCATCCAAGGTTATCTGAACACTTGCAATCAAGTGGCATTTTGTGCTAGCATTAATCCTGGTGTCCTGGCCACGTTCCAGTCCGAGTAACAATGTTCTGCCAACCTAAATTCCTCCAGAGGTTTCAGCAGGATGCAATTTTCTTCTTCCTTTTTGCCTTCCACTTCTGGGTAGTTAATTCTGGACCATGTTCCACCCCAATGCTGGCTGCATTTCACTGATGGAGAAAGTGGTCCTTGACCAAAACACTGTGCAAGAACACATTATTATTAATAAATAGCTTTTAAAACACATTTGTCCTTTTCTTGTAAATTATGGCATCAGTTTAGATCTGGAATGCTACTGAGATCCCTGAGAAAGATTGTTGGCAATCCAGCAATCAGAACAGAGGAGTGCATTTTAAGTTGTCATCAATACACTTAGGACACAAAGGAAAGGGAGAGTGTTATGTAAGGATTTATTTTTTTTTTTCCCCACTGTAGAGAGCCCTGACAGCCAGTTATTGCAGTGAGGAAGGGAAGTCATGCAGATGGACTCTCTGTCACACTAATGAAGCTGTCTCATAACTGTAACAGAGACCTCATGCATCTGCTGTGACACTTAGCAAATCCGGGCATGAATAAATAACCAAAGTCCAATTGAATTAACCTCCAGCTGATCAGCACTACTAAACAAATTATCCTAAACTCTGAACAAGATTAGAAGGACTGGCACAGGCCAGAATCATGTGGCAAGAGTGTTAATTCAGTTTAACAAGTTTAAACCTAATCCCCTGGCATTCTCTGATCTCAGGGTTTCAGGGCAAACTGGTTCCAAAATGCTCTTTGAAGAGATAGAAAAGGAGGCTCACATGAAATTAAGAGCAAAAACATGAGCTCAGACTGGAGTTGCCTACAAAACCAGAAGAATTGCAAGTGCAGAGCAGAGAAAGACTTAGGTAGAGCATTTCTTACAGAGACAGAAGAGACTATGAAGAGGACATTGATTTCCTTATGGAATATTCCAACGTAATTTCCAGGATGAAATTTAGAAACTTGATAACATACCAGCTTTTCTTGATTATCCTGCTTCTTGTACAGAAACAGGAGATAAGCACCTGTGAACTAAGGGGCAATATTTTATTTTAATGTAATTTCCCCCAGTACATAATTGTATTTTTCTCCTATGGTACATTCGTACTGTCCATCAAACACACAATTCAATTATCCCAAACTTCAGTTCATTACTTAGAATGGCACTAACCAAAAGTTCAACACTTATTTCTTTTTATGTTGATTCATAAAAGTATTTATGTGGTCAGTTAAAATTAACTTTGAAGTTCAGCTTTAACAGACTTAACATTTTGTAGGTTTCTGAAATGTTACATTTGCTTCCATGAGAAAATATTTATACTATTACCCTCTAGAGACAGAGGTGGATGTAGTAAACTCTACAAGTTTTCTGAAATGGAGTTATTTGGAGCACTTCTAAATACCAGTTCCTGCAAGATATGCAGGTGCCTCACAAATCTTTAAAATCACAATATTCCTCATAAATGTCTTTCCAATCTCCTGCCATAGATAAGTCATTTAATATGGCTTCCAGCCTCCTAAAATCTCATGCTTTTTCAGAGACAGCAAGTGAACCAGGTTAGAGCAGGCAGATGATGACTTGAGATCTCAGAGCCTCTGCATGCCACTGAAGGGCATCTGCCTACATTCTTTTTTTTTGCCTCACTATGGTGTGTCTCTATGCAGGTCTGACTTTGATTCTTTATTGTGATTCACAGCATAACTGAAGTTTTTTGTGCTAAGCTTCAGCACCAGAGAGGATTTGAATTTTGACTAGAGGATGAAACATTTTAACATACTACAAAAGAGGAAGCACTAAGACACCAGGCAATTCCACCATCTCCATCTTCAACAGCTATTAAGAACTTCAAAATCAGATGGGGCCAATCCTCATCTAATATTCAGGAGTAGTTTGGAATACCCAGAAACCATTTTCTTATTGCTTCATTGGCAAGGCACAGAGTTGCCCACTTTGTCAGGAAATGCTTCAATGTTTCCATGTATTTAAGTTTTGCAAAATGAGTAACTCCTGTAATTCTGAAACTTCTGTTACACCACCCTAAGAATCAAATCATGACCTGTCTACTGTGCACTTTGCTGTTATTTATGCAGTATATAAACAAAAAGAAAATGTTTATTCTCTTTTTCCACTCTGTGCACTAACTGATACTTCCCAAAGTTAACAGCAGCATTATGAACTACAAATGATGATGCATTGTCAAAGTCAAAACCATTTGGTTATATGGTTCTTACATTTTCAAATATTCACAATGCAATTTCATAAATGTCTCAAACATAATGAGACAATGGATTTTTCCTCTTTCAACTGTGTAATAATGAACAACTATTAGAAACACTTTATTCTTTCCAGAGTTTGAGGGATCAGTGGCCACAGAGAAAATATGCCCTTTTCAACCAAGTTTTTAATTGTTTTCTCACTTGAAAGAGGAGCTAATTTATTACTGGCAGTGCACAAAGCATTTGTCTCATCAAAATACATCATTTTAACTATGGGTAGATTCTGGACAACAACACTATTTAATTTGCTGTCACAATTAAGTGATTCATACAACTGACTATACTATTAGTATCATACTGATACTCTGACATTCTCTTGCTGCTTCTGCAAGAGCTGTGTTGTTATTTTCTGTGCTTTTTCACGTCTCAGGAAGCGAGTGGTTTAAGTTTCATTCTCAGAAGCTATGCTACAATTATGTTTATGATCCACTCCATTTGCATGCTGTCTTCCATCTGACAGACCACCACAAGGAGCTTCTGCATAAACTCTAGTGAGCTTTATGGCAATTACTGCTGTCTCTACTGATCCATGGAAAGAAATTCCTCAGCCACTCCAGTAATGCACAGCTTCTGCTGTTCGCAGGGTGGATCTGCTGATGGATGATACCATCCACAGGCACTGTCATGGTCATGATCTATGGAGGGCTGTTACTTGACAAATGAAAATTATGTAAACAGTGCTGAGACTCAATCTTGCCTCATGATGACTCTGTCTGCTCCACACTCCCTGGCTGCAGTGTCCAGTACAGCCAGCTGTTACCTCATGATAAATATCTAGGATAAAATTACCATCAGACACCACCAACTTGGTTGTATGATGCAATCCTGACCCTAGATAGCTGCAGCTCTTTTAGCTCTCCTAGGTAGTCTGGAGCTATTCTGGAGATATATTTCACACATTTCAAGAATGTCACTTTCATTTCAGTGGTTGCTGAATTAATTTCTGGGTATTTTTGGATATGCAAAGAAATGTAGGATCTGTAGGTGTTGGAACAGGCTGCCCAGGGATGGAGACTCCACCATTTATTTAAAATCCATGCAGATGAGGCACTTCAGGACACAGTCTAGTGGGCTTTTTTTGTTGTTTGAATTTTTTTTTTAATTTTAGGGCAGGGGGGTTGATGGTTGGACACAGGGATCTTAGAGGTCTTTGCTAACCATGACAATTCTGAAATCCTGTAAAGGTATTGAATATATGAAAACTACTGCTGTTCAAGATCAAAAACCCAAGAAAGCATTTTCAGCAACATCCTTCAGTGGTGTGACCTGCCTCACTTTTGCCATAAGAGATGTCACAATACATAATGATACAATAAGAGCTATGTGGACAACTTAAGAACAAAGCAAACCCCTTAGACTTGTCTCTTAGAATAAGAAATGATACTACTCATTCTCCTAGGGTGCACAGAAAAGGGACCAGGGCACAGAAAAGCCAGAACCTCCTCACCTTCCTTCAAAATATGAGCACATAAATTGAGAGCCTCAGAGCTTTAATTCTGAGAATGCTGTTCACCTAATCCTGGACATGTCTGAACTCCTGAGCTGCTCACACTTGAACCTCAGGCTTCCCTGGAAACCAGATGTTACATTTCAGTCCTTGTGTAGAAGCAACTGGGCTGTTGGGCTTTGGTCATATTTGGCAGGCCCATACCTATGTCAGGTCTAGAAAGCAGGAGATAAAACAGCCAACTGCAGCTGCAGCAGGCTTCACTCCTGACTGCAAATAGCCAGGTCCAAAGATGTGTTTCCACTTTGCACCAAGTAGTGACAAACCCTCCTTCCACTGACTGCAGAAAGAGCCAACCAGGGAGACCTGACTTCTGGGGCTAAAGCCGGCCTTTGAGAACAGTCCCAGATGTGCTTCTCTATCATCTTCACAAGGGCCCCAATTCAGTAGTATTCTCCTCTGCCAGACTCTATTTAAATGCATGGGAACTGCTTGACAGCACCAGGAGGTGTATTTGTGCCATCCCTCTTACCCTTAGACACAACAGCCCCATGAAGAGAAGGCTCACCCACATCCCCTGGCTGTGCAGTGGCAGCCATAAGGGGAAGAGGAACACTCTGGTATTGTCTGGCCAGAGGAGTGTACTTAAAGGCAGATCTGCTTCACGTACCTGATTTATAACAAGGGTCAGAATAATTCCCAAACAGCTCCTGCACTGGGGAGCAAACTAATTCCTTTCGTCTCTCCTTGGCTGCGCAGCCCAGGGCCCAGCTGCACCTCAGGTTCCAGCTCACAGTCTATATTCTGCATCATAAAAGATACAAGAGAGAAATCTAAACCAGAGAAGTAATAACCTGTAAACTAATAAACCAACCCAGCACTTTGATAGCTAGGCACTCCCAAGAGCAGGGATTATTAATGGATGTCCTGAAACACCGAGTGTTGAGTTTTCAAGAGAAGTGGGAAACATTTCTGATGCTCTGAGAATCTTACACATTTGCTCTATAAAATCAGTTCAGATAAATGCAAAGATTACTATAAAAAGCAGCTTCCTTCCAGACTACATACACACAGAGGCACTGAAGCAGCTTAAAAAGAAAACTAGTAAGAAACTGCTAAAATAAATAATAATAATAAAGATATAAAACTGCACTATTATGGGTAGTTTTTCTTCACAAAGTATAGGGCTGTCACAGTCATTGATTTTCGCTGGTAACTCAGATAGTGACATGCACGACTTAGGTTTCTGCATCAGTCAGTGAGTGCATGGGAGTGGAAGATGGGATCTGAAATCCTGCAGAACCTCCAGCTGAGGATTTGATGGCTCTGAACTGCTGTCTGTCTCAATTCTTTACTTCCCCTGAACTGTAAAATGGGGTATATTAACAATCAGTTATGTCAAAAGAGAGTTTATGAAGCTAAATGTAATAATGTTTGCAATGTGATTAGGGATCTTTGGCAGAAAAGTGCTATAGATAATGGGAGTTTAAGTACACCTACATGTCCTTCTCAGCCAGAAGATGCTGGGAAGCAGGTGGCAGGCAGACAGACCCCTCGGGAAAGCTCCCATTACCTGCCACAGTGTGTATTCTCCAATCTCCATCCCGTGCCTCAGTCACAGGGACAATAGGGACCTTGTCCTTACCTCATTTTTTTTTAATGTATTTACTTTCAGTGATGAAAGCTCAGTGCTCAGTTACCTCCTGCCATCTGCTTCTCAAGTCTGCTATATCCCACCTCAGCTCTGTGTCAAAATGAGATATTCAATTGATTGCAAGCTGTTAATGATAACTCTTCTGTCCCAAACTAATGCGAAACAGTGAAGCAGAGTGTTTCCATGTAAATCTGAACTGGAGTGGACTCTCTGTCCTCCTGTCATGTAAAATATAAAATGGAGGCTGGCAAGGTTGGCAGAAAGAATCTGGTCCTTTGCATTTCTTGAAGTAAAATTATTTTCTGGAGAAGCAGGAAACTTCTTTATGAGGCAGGAGGCTTTACTGACAAGAGCTGCTATTATCTCTGTCAAACAGGCAAGGCCTGGAGTGATTGTGGTGAGCAAGAAAGAGGAATCTTGGCTTTTCACAGTGCTGGAAAACAGACTATTTGCAGATTGCAAGAAGTACCGAAAAGGTATCAAGCCTCTCTATTTAAATTAGCCACAATAACCTGCTGAATTAAAAGCTTTTTCATGGATCTCTGCTGCTCTCTAACGGTGCCTTAAAGAATTCTCTGAACGAAGCTTACATGTTATTCCCGTAGTCAAGTTTTGTTCAACGTTTTAAAACCAAAACAAACTCAGTTCATGAGGTTCTTAAGCGAGGTTACACGGCTAACTCAGAACTCGAATTACTGTTGCTGCAACCACAGCTGCAACGTTTTGTGTGTGGCGGAAACGACAGTAAAGGAGAGCAAGTGCATAGAAATTAAGGTTTGGAGCTGATTTTAGATGCAATTGCTGAAGTCTAGGAGGTTACAAGCCTCTGAGAAATCCCAATTTTCAGAGCTTCGTGTAACTTGGTACACAAAGTTACTATTCACGAGTACCAATACTTCAAAGACAAACAATTACTGCTGAATTAACTGTACACAATTAACAGGAACTCATGGTGGCACGTATTGCTGCGGGGACACAAACGCTTCTTTTTGCTGCTCTCGTTGAACAAACGTCCCTATCTCCCATCCCAGCAGCTGCCACGGGCCCCCCCAGCCCCAGGCCTCCCTCCTGGAGCAGCCGGGCCACACACGGAGCATTTTGGTGCCAAAACAAACGCACAAACACACGGGACAGCGAGGCCGGGCGGCCCGTGCCAGGGCAAGGCCGCTCCCGTGGCCCAAACCAGCCTTGTTTTGAGGAGAAACCAAACTCCGAGAGCTCAGAGAGCGGCCCAACAACACCCGGGGAGGCGGGGGGAGAGGAGTCACCTCACGCCATGTGCAAAGAGAGGGGGGCAAAAACCCAAC
The DNA here is from genome assembly GCF_000747805.2 of Chaetura pelagica. Taxonomy (NCBI): domain Eukaryota; kingdom Metazoa; phylum Chordata; class Aves; order Apodiformes; family Apodidae; genus Chaetura; species Chaetura pelagica. The sequence continues at coordinate 5,986,858 of NW_009954215.1, read as the reverse complement.
AAAAAACAGACCAGAATTACCAGCCTCCCCGCAGCCCCCAGGCCCGAGCCCGCCGGCACC
>NW_009954215.1:5970070-5986428 GCF_000747805.2 Chaetura pelagica | reverse complement strand
CTTCACCCGGATTTGGGCTTTTTTTTTATAGCCCGCGGCCTTGTGCGGTTTTTTTTAACGTCATTCTGTAGTTCAGCGTCGTTTTATCGTTGGTTTTGTTTTGTTTCCTCCCCGCAGCGATGGCAGCGAGTCCCATCGTGACGTCCAAGCAGCGAGAGGAGGTGGTTCGCGGGGTCCCCACGCAGGTGGTGTGCACGGCCTTCTCCAACTCCGTCCTGGTGCTGGTCACGCAGTACGGCAAGATGGGCACCCTGGTCTACCTGCACCCCAGCGCGGTGGGTGACGCCGTGGGGAGGCCCTCGCTCAGCACCAGGGTGCTGCTGGGCAAGGACGAGGTGAGAGCGGGGAGAGCAGCTCCCGGGCAGCGGGGATTGGGGGGGGACACAGTTCTCAGTGATGACCAGTGATAGGACAAGGGGTAATGGGTGTAAATTGGAGCATAGGAGGTTCAAGGTGAATATCCGGAAAAATTTTTTACTGTAAGAGTGACAGAGCACTGGAACAGACTGCCCAGGGAGGCTGTGGAGTCTCCTTCACTGGAGACATTCAAAACCCACCTGGATGCGTTCCTGTGTGATGTGCTCTAGGTGACCCTGCTCTGGCAGAGGGGTTTGGACTAGATGATCTTTCAGGTCCCTTCCAACCCCTAAGATTCTATGATTCTATGACACGGGGTCGGTGGGGCTGTGCAAGTTGCCAGGGGGTCGGTGAGTCACGGCAGTGGGGCAGGGATGAGGTGGGGTTTCCACAGTGGGTGGGATTAGTGTCAAAATCCGGAGGGGTCCGTCGGAAAAGTGTGGGCGCTCGTAGGCTCTTGGTCGGTGCAGGAGTTGAACTAACAGTGCACGCCTTGGGGATCTGTTGTTCTGTATCCTACAGGGTATGGGTTACTTCGCCTTATTTATGGAAGGTTTGGTAAAGGGCCTGTTGATTGAAGGGTTGCAAGATCAAACATGCAGCCTTTGATCATCTTTTTTTTGAGTTTCTGTGCCCGTGAGTTTGTTTTCATTTTCAAGTCCCTCTTCATGTGCCCCCCCCCATCCCCCCCATGGTCTGTGCCAGCCCCATAATGGAATTTAGTTGCCCTCTCCCAAATGTGTCTGCCAGAACCTACCCTTGATAAGGTTAATTTGTTTTGCTTCAACAAAACGAGGTTTTATGAACCATTTCACAAAGCTGAGGAGAAAGCAGAAAAAAAATAATTTCACAAAGTGTCAGCTAGTCAAGCATTAAAACAGAAAGTTACAGAGCTACAAGATTATGAGGTTTTCCATCAGGGTTGGAGATACTAAATATTACTTGCTAACCTTAACTAGAAAAACTCTAGCAGCACAAGGTCCCTGTTTGTATCTACTGTTTCCCCTTATGGAATTCTCATTCTTCCATCCATATTAATTGGTGTAAACATTAAGAAAAGGCTTTCACTAGTTTGCTGCCTTCCTGCTTGTCATTAACATTCCAGTTTGGAATTGTACACATTTCCAAACCACACTGGTAGCTAAAATCAAGCAAACTCATCCTTCTGATCGTGGGTGTAAATAAAATTTACAAGCTGGGTATTCTTGTTAAAGAAACCTCATTTACAAGTTCATATCTCTTTTCTTCCCTCCAGCCTCACTGCTTATTTCTGGTTTTCATTGTTCTGTTAAAATCAGGTCTTTTACACATGGAGTGTGAAGACTGTATGTAGCACCATTTTGGAGTCTAGGGATTGCAAAAATAGCAGGTTTTATCCAGAGCTTGTCAGTGGAATGTAGCCTCCTCAGCAACAAGTTTTCATATGAAAATTGTACTTTCAACTTCAGAAATCTGGCTGTGATCAAAATAGAGGTATTTTGATGAGTGGCATTTCATGGAATTTGTTATTGGGTGGTATAGTTTGGGTGGGGAGATTAGTGGATGGAAAGGTTCTCTGTACCAGCTTTCCAAGTTTTCCAAACTGGTGCAAAACTCGACTCAAGTGCAGCTCCAGTTAAGTTATTTCAGGGTGGTTTGGGTGGCTGTCAGTCACGGGCCCAAACTCTTCCCTTTGGAGTTGGCTGAGAAAGTGCTTTTTAAAGTTTTCTGTACTATGGCTTGGCTTTGCTGAGCAGCCAAACTGCCTGTCTGTTCCTAGTCATAGAATGACAGGCTGGCTTGGGTTGGAAGGGACCTTAAAGATCATCTAGTTCCAACCACCCTGCATGGGCAGGGCCACCTCTCACTAGACCATGTTGATCCAAGCCCCATCCAACCTGACCTTGAACACTTCCAGGAAGGGGACATCCGCAACCTCTCTGGGCAACCTGTTCCAGTGTCTCACCACCCTCACAGTAAAGAATTTCTTCAGCAAACTTCACAGTCAGGCCATCATCAACAGGTTCCCAGTGTGCTCCATGTCATTGCAGGGCTCCTCCTCTCCTAACTGCTCTCCTAACCAGCTGCCAGAGTGCACATCTGTATACCTTTGCTTTTCAGCCCCTCGTCCATGTTTGTGCCAAACACCTGGTGGCGTTTGTCTCTCAGGAAGCCGGGAACAAACCTGTCCTTCTTGCCATGGCTCTAAAGGACAAGACCATGGAAGGAATACAAGCTCTACGGGAAGTGATCCGGAGTTGCCAAGTGTGGTGAAGCTGTGCCATCTGGATTCAAGGAAATGATCTTGAGTCCGTGACTCATCACCACTGACTTAAAAGGACAAGAAATGAAAATGATGGAATGTCTTTGTGCTGGTTTTGGACTTACTGAGGAATGTCATGAATTTTTCTCTACTGTGTAGAACATTTGTGGGCTTTGTTACAGTGACAGGTTTACGGTTCATACAGTCAGTGATGGAACGAGAACAATCGTCTCAACGTACAAGAGAGGTGTTATTTTTATCCCATTGGGTGGGATGTATATTTGAGAAGTGGCACAGCTCTGCCTGTGTGTCCTGAGGAGTGATGGATGCCAAGCTCTGTAGCTCCACTGCACCGCAAAGGGGGAACACCCAGTGCAGAGTGAATAAAAGGAACATTGAGAAATCTAATTTTACCTCTTTTATTTTTTTGCTCTGTTAAAATCACTTCAATTGAAATACAAACCTCGGTAACAAATCAACAGCAGTTGCATAATAGGAAAGATTTTTCTTGCCTGTTTGTAAGGAAATGAGTCCTATATGACTGTCTTTGTCCTTCTGTCAGTCCCTTTCCTGATGTAGTCTGAATCAGTTTTCCACTTTCACTCACATTTTAAAGAGAGGCAGATAATTATGCTTTGCAAATTTCAAGAAAGCTGATGGAAGGGTGGAAGACAGGAACCCAAATTAGTGGTAAGAGAAAAGACAACAGCTGCTTTTGGGTTCCATGGTACCAGCACATTGAAAAGCAGCACATACGTAGCTTGGACCACCTGCAATGAGCTGGCCCTCTCCTAAGGGACATAGGAGACATGGGGACAGAAGGATTTGGGCGGGTTAAACAAGGGTGTTTCTTCTGAATCTGTTGAAAGAAAACCGTTGGGTGAAGCTGTGTGTGTTTATGCAAAGCTTGATAGCCAAACTTCTGCCACTTGCTTGGAATGTTTGTTTTTACCTCTTCTTGTGACAACACCAAGCAGTAAAGTTTTAAGTTATGTCATTTAATTAACTTGACTGAGCAGCCAGAGGCCAAGTCGTGGATTCTGCGCAGGGAAGACTTGTGTTAAGACCCATTAATTTCAGCACAGAGCCAGTGCCTGCCCCATGTAGATCCAGTTGCTGGGTCATTTCTGTTGCTAAAAAATTCCCTAAAAGTAGAAAAGCAGAAAATGCATTTCGAAAGGAGTCTGTTCTCTGAAGTGAGGGTTATTTACAGTATTTAAGGGTTTACGAGAAACAAAGCTTTTTTTAAAAAGTGCGAATGAGCACTGCAGTCTTGCAGCTGCCCTTGACAAGAAATTTAATCTAAAAATAATTTTCCAAACTGGGCTTCCAAGAATCAAAGATTTGCATCTGTCAGAACTCCAAATTTTCCCTTTTACACTTTTGTTTTTTGGGTTTTTTTCAGTCTAGGAGAGCTGAGAAAGGCATGTGGCATTTGTTAATGTCAGTCCTGGTTTGCTAGCAGGGATTCTTTCCCAACACAGCATTCAATGTAATTTCCAAATCCTGGTGCTCTCATGGTGTCTATAGCTCCAGCAACTTGTGTAAACCATACATGAGTTAGCAAATTGAATGCAAATCACATCTCCTGCCATGGTGATATGGTGGTGTACTACCACCATGCCCTGAAGACCTGAGTGTTACTACCTACAAACTGACCACAAGTTAACCACCTCATTTCCTGGTTCTCTGTGGCACCGTGTCTGCGCAGGGTGGTGGGTAAAGAAAGGACATGGAATGCTCTCCCATTTGGTGCTCAGAGCCAGAACAGACTTATCTTGCTGCCTTTCCACAGAGGGATAAATTAGACCACGAGCAATCAGACCTTTGACTTTGCTCCTCTGCTCTGCAGCAAACCAAGGGAGAGGCTTGCCCCAAAATACAGGCACAAGTCTCCTGGCGGCCCCAGCTGCCTGTCATTTAGTCATCGTTGTCCTCTAGGTAAGGATTCATTCCCAATTGCAGGAAAACCTGCATTTGCTACCCAGGCAGAGCTCCCAGCCCCAGCCATGGGACACAGGCTGGCCTGGTGGCAGCAGCATCGGGCTGCACCATGGCTTTCCCATCCGTGTTTGCGTTCTGGGCGTGGGTGCCGAGCACGGCAGACTGGAAAGGTAAGTTCGGTAGCTTTTCCCCAGGAGGTGAAGCCCAACCTGCTGCTCCAGCTCCTGGGAGCAGCGAGGGTGAGGAGGGCACTGGCAGGGCCTTCTGCCAGCAGGCAGGGCTGGGAGGGTGCCCGGAGGAGGAGTCTCCCGCGGGTGGAGGAGGGCGCAGGGGATGCGGAGGCAGGTGCATGGCAGCCAGACCCGCTCAGGGAGGAGCCCCGCAGGGTGAGTGGGACCCTGGGGGGTGTGCAGCAGCTGGGGGTACCTGTCCCGGAGCAGAGGTTGCCCTAACCAGTCGTGGGAGCAGTTGGTAGGGAAGAGCCTGCCGTGAGAGCCCCGTGTGTACGTCACTGGGTTTAAAGTGGGTTTGGTGCTGCCCTGCCTTAATTTCAGCTGGGTGCTATAGGTCCTTCCTGCTGGGCCGCACGGGGATGGTGTACAGGGATGCCGGGCAGGTAAATAACCCCTGTGTCTCTACTTTATGTGGAAGCAGTCAGGTGGAAGGGCATGTCTCCTGCGCTGCTGGGGCTCAATTTGACTGCTCCTGTCCCCAGGGTGGGGGTCAGGGATTTCCCCCCTTTACCAGGGCACACATCCAGCACCGCAGAGGCACTGCTGGGTGGCTGCAGGTGCTTGCCTTTCTTTTCTGACCATCCCAGCCCCACGGGGGCTGCTGATGTGGGGATTTCTCCTGGGTGGTTCAGGATGCTGGGAGGGATGGGAGCCAGGGCTTTAGCAGCCTACGGTTGGAGGGGAACCCCCAGGGAATTGAAAAGCCCGGTTTGCAGGTGGCCTGTCTGAACACAGGTGTCACTGCTCAGTTTCTTTTCTGCTTAGCACTTACTTAGCATCTCCAATAGCCCAAGGAGTGAGTGAAACAGGTAGACTGTGTGTGCTAGGTACCTGCAAGGTGTCTCAAAACTGCCAGACTGGATGTGGCACTGGTGCAGTCCCATCTAGGAGCCGAGTTTTGCAGTTAGTATTATTCTTTGCATCTCTTTACTGCCTTTGTTTCAGAAGCAAGTGGCCCTCTAGCTGCATTGAATTGCCCAGGTACCTTGCACAGCCGGGATCTAATTACCTCTGGAGCTGGGAGCCCTGGCTCCAAGTGGCACGGAGGCTTTTGTATTTAATGACTTGCTCTGCCACGTTCAGAGTGTGACAATGTAGGGGAGCCTGCCAGGACTGGCTGCTGGTGCCACTGTGCTTGTACTGCAATGGCTGGGAAAGCTAATAGGAACTGGGATGTCTTGGGCCAAGCATCTGTGGCACAGCGCTGGGTCAGAAACAGAATAAATGGGTCTAGCAATCACCACAGCTTTCTGCCCTGTCCTGGGAAGCAAGCTGGATCCCAGCCTTCCCTGCGGTGATGCTCTGGCAGAGGGAAAGTGTGGCCAAATCCAGCCACACAACCCCAGCCAGCAGCAGGGCAGCGCTCGTGGACAGCGAGGCGTGGTGGGGAACGGGGCACAGCTGGGCTTTGCCTCCCTCCCCGCACCGTGCGTTACCTCCGTCCTCCTGTTAATGTTTACAAGGCAGGTCCGGTGTTGTTGCCTTCTGTCCAAAGACCAGATCCCTCCCCTGCTCTCTCTGGGATCCTGCTTCCTGCTGGCCCAGGCAGGGCCGGGGATGGTTGCAGGGAGGCAGAGCCCGCTGCCCCTGTAACACTATCGGTCCCGCTCTCCCCACCAGCCGCCTCCGGCTCCGCTGCCCGGCTCGCAGGTACGGGGTGAGCTCCTGGGACCTTGCCAGCACACCATGGCACCGGGCATCTCCTCTTGCAGGCTGCTCCTGCCAGGCAGAAGGTGGGGGAGGTATTTTTAGGGCTGTTGATCTCTGACACCAGCTGAGTTTCCTTCCCTGCGAGGCTGGGGTTCGGGGAGAGGGCAGGAGAGGAAACCACCGGGTGAACTCCTGCTTTGGTTTGTTTTCTGTGTTGAATTGGATTGAGGTCATTGCCTACCACTCTTATCTGTGGCAGATACTTTTTGCCTCTCACCAGCTCCTGTTTACAGTGTTACCCCCAGGCGATAGTTACCCAGCAGCTAAAATCTTTGTTTATTAACACAGTATCTATATTGTTAGAGCTCTGCTCACAGGTGGTTGGTTGGGGTTTTTTTAAACTTCTATTGTTATACTTGGGAAAAGTTGCTTTCCATAGATTAGCAGAAGGAAAAGCCAAACATGGCAGTTTATGCATCTGTTGGCCTTGAGATAGGAAGCTGTCTATAAATAAGAGTGTATTATTAGGTTGGTCCTTGCTGTCTGGAGTTGCACCGTACGTGGTGCCTGTATCCCCCAGCCACCCTTTCTGCTGGGCATTCTGCATTCTTAATGTCTTGGGGTGACCAGATTTGAGGAGGACAGACCTGTTGGGGAGACCCAGAGCTCTTCAGCATCCCCAAAGGGCAGCAGCTCTGCATGTAGCATGGCAGGGTTGCTCCCCTGGGCTCAGTTTGGGTGTAGGAGAGACTGCTGTAGGCCCTTCAGGTCTCAGCATTGGTGTTGTTGGTACACTGAGACTCCCACAATCCCCAAACATCCAAGGCTGGCCCAACACCCTGGGTGAAGCCACATCTCTGGCTTCTTTGCATGGCTTGTCCCCAGCAGGCCATGCACAAAGAAGGGAGCCAAACTGGGGGTAGGGGGCAGTCCCAGGGATCCCAGTGTTTTCTGGGCTCCTAAGGAGGACATCAGTGTCCTGATGCCCTGCTGCAAGGGGCTCAGTATTCTAATGGATGAGGAATGAGTTTAACACTGACATCTGTAGTTCCAGGTGGAAAAGGGCCCTGAGTCACAAGTGTGAACTCACAGGGGCACAAACATAGGAAGGTTTTTCCCATTCAAGTGAGATAGTGGCCCCTGAGAAAACAAGGAGGAACAAGACTGGGAAGTATGTGTTTTGGGAGACATGAGTTTCACACACATCTCCCCAGAGAAAAGAGGGTCTGCTTTTGAAGGATGTTTGTGTTTTCCCACTGGGAGAAGCAGACCCAACCATGGTGTATAGGTTGGCTTGGGTGAGGAACACCCTGAGGAGGAGATAAACCTCCCAGGAAGTTTGTCCACACTCATGTAAGCTGGGAAATCTGATGGACCTTTCTCTTCACCAGCTTACCTCAGTCCTGCCCTCCTGCACCCCTCCCCTTGCCTCTCCCTCCCAGCAGATGAGTAATGCCACGCATGCCTTGCCCTCTCCTGTGGCAACCGGCACCCTGGAGCCCAGCACAGCAGCCAGGCTGGCCTCAGCTCCCCCATCCCCAGCCCTCGTCCTGCTCACGGCTGCCCACAATGACTCTGAGGATGGCCAGCAGCTTTTCCTGACCACGACAGCAGCACAGGCCATCTCCGGCATCTTTGTGTGGTCGGCACTCATCGTCACCTTCCACCAGGTACAGGATGGAGCACAGATGGAGCTCAGTGCTGGCTGTGATGCAAGGGCGAATTTATTGATTGCCCCAAGTTCACTGCAAATCACTCACCTCTAGATAAATATTTCCTCCTGTTGCAGCCTGGAGGGGATATCTCCACCATCAGGTGCCCGGTGCTGGCAGCTCAGGAGGGTGGACTTTGCCCACGCACTCCCAGGGTGGCTGTTAGAGCCAGGAGAGGCTGCAGGGCACCAGCACTGCCTGGAGGGAGGCAACACCCAGTGAGGTTTCTCATCTGGCACTCCGGGGTCTGTGCCTCTGGGCTGTGTGTTGCCTTGAAATTTACTGCCAGTGGGCATGGTTTTGGGTGCTGTGCCCCACTAGGGTAGGGCTCCAGAGGGGCTGGCACACAGCGGGGCATGTTCCTCACACAGCACTGGGGAAGAGGCCTGATTTCCACATGGCTTTGTGGAGGGATTGCCCTGGGATGGAGCCTGTCTCACATGTCTGTTCACTGCTATGGGTCTGTGGTGGAAAACAGGTAGTTTTTCTCACCCTTGGGAGGTGGGTCAACATGGGATGAGCCTCCTGCAGCCCCCCCCCTAGGCTGGAGAACCTTTGGTTCCCCTCCTGACCAGTGGTAGCTGCAGCTTTGCACACTGGACACTTTGCAGATCTACACACACCTGAAGAATTACACGGTCCCCAAGGAGCAGCGCTACATCATCCGCATCCTCTTCATCGTGCCCATCTATGCCTTCGACTCCTGGCTCAGCCTCCTCCTCCTCGGCAGCCACCAGTACTACGTCTACTTCGACTCAGTGCGCGACTGCTATGAAGGTGAGGGCAGGGAGGCTGGTGGCAAAGCAGGGCTCTCATCTTGCTGACCTGTGTCTCTGGAGTGTCCTGGGTTGCACAAAGTGGCAAACCTCCTTTTCTTTCACTTCCCATGCTCCCTTCCTCCATGCAGAGGTTTTCTTTTCCTTCTCCATTGGCAGCAAGGAGGGGATGCCCTACAGACAGACATGAGCTGATGCCTTTCTGCCAGAGGAACCCAGGCTCAGAGGGACCCCAGTGTCATGCTCCTGGGGAAAGGGGTTTTCTGGCTGTCTTTGGGGTAGAAATGTAGCTTCTCTAAAGCAGAAGTTGATGTGCCTAAGAAATTGGGCAGTTGGGATGTTTTGAGGTGCAGGGGAAGCTCATCAGGGTTGAGGTTGCTCTTCCATCTGTTGCTCTGCCCTGGGGAACAGAGATGTGGGCCTGTGTAATACTTCAGGTTGGAGTATATGCAAAATAAGTGACAGGGATATCCAAGACAAATATTCAGGACCTGCTACTTGCTGGGCACCAGCTCTTGCTGGGCTCCCAACCAGCAGTGTCCCAAATCCTGATGATGCTCGAGGGTGGATGAGAAGAAACCTGAGCAGGAAGGAATGTGAAATGTAACAATTTCCCCCTGGATTTCCATCAGCCCTGCTGATCATGTCTGCTCTTGCCTTGCCAGCTTTTGTGATTTACAGCTTCCTGAGCCTGTGCTTCGAGTATCTCGGGGGGGAAAGCACCATCATGTCAGAGATCCGAGGGAAGCCGATTGTGTAAGTCCCTGTCTGCCGTGTGTCCCTCGACCCTCCGCCCCTTTTCCTCATCCAGCAGCCCCAGCGGCATCTCCTCGGCTTCTGCTTTCAGGTCCAGCTGCTTTTACGGGACCTGCTGCCTTCAGGGCATGTCCTACTCCATCGGGTTCCTGCGCTTCTGCAAGCAGGTACCTCCGCTCTCCTCCCCTCTGCAGCGAGGGTTAAGGGCTCTCTGGGCGGTGTCAGGCCCCTTCCCCGCCTCCCTGCCGAGAGGTTTCCGCTGCCTCTCTCTCCTGAGATGCTCTTTTTGGGTTGTTGTTTTTTTTCCCTCCGAGGGAGGCAGTTCACCCGGCTCGCCGGCACCCGGCCAGCAGCAGGGCACTGCGTGCTGCCCTTGCTTCTGACTCACTGCTGAGTCAGGGTCTTCTCCCACTGCAGAGCTGAGGTTGCCATCTCTGCCCAGCCCCAGGTTAGCCTGGACAGCAGCTCCCTAACGCTCCAGGGCTGGGCTATGACTCAAATCCTGACACCAGTCTGTCCTCAAGGCACCGGGTCTCCCCCCTCAGAGTGGCTGCTGCCTTTCAGGAGCTGCCTTTTGGGAGCTCTTCTCCATCCCACCTGCAGACCTTTAGCCAGTTCCCTGTCTCACCCCATCTGTGAAGGAGGGCTGCTCTCTCCTCTGTGTCTGTCCCGTGAGCAGAGGGGTTGACTCATGTGGAGCAGCCAGAGGTGGCAGGAGCTGCAGGGAGGTTGGTGGGACATCCCTGCTGCCCGGGGTGCACCGTGTCTCTCCCCTGTGCAGGCCACGCTGCAATTCTGCATCGTGAAACCCCTCATGGCGATCGTCACCATCATCCTGCAGGCGTTCGGGAAGTACCACGACGGGGACTTCAAGTGAGGATGCTGGGTCGGGCTGGGGAGGGGGAAGGGAGCAGGATGGGTCTCTGCTCCAGGACGAGGGATGGGGTGTCCTGCCAACATCCCCCAGGGAGCTGCTCCACAGATAGCGAGAGCACAGGGAGCCCAAAGCACTGGGGAATGGCAACTCACTGCCCCCAAATACGAAAGGATCAAAATTCCCATGAACTGTAATAAAGGAGGTCCCACCAGTAGAAGAAAAGCTGAGAGTGACCCCGTTTCCCTCTTTTTCCCTGCCCCTCCTTCCCCTCCCGGGCTGTGCTTCCCCCCATGTCAAAGCCATGAACTTCTCCCCGTCCATTTATTTTTCCCTCCTGTTGGACTCACTTCCCACAGCCCAGGGCAGCAGCTCTCTCTCTTCCCACAGTGTCCAAAGTGGCTACCTCTACATCACCATAATCTACAACTTCTCGGTCAGCCTGGCACTTTACGCCCTTTTCCTCTTCTATTTTGCCACCATGGATCTGCTGCGCCCTTTTAAACCAGTCCTCAAGTTCATCACCATCAAGGCAGTCATCTTTCTCTCCTTCTGGCAAGGTGGGTCCCACCATGGATGCCCAGGTCTTCTCCTTCCATAGCTTTACCTGACCCAGGGATGCAGGACCAGAGCTGAATCCTCTCCCTTCCCCTGCACAGGGACGCTGCTTGCAATCCTGGAGAAATGCGGAGTGATCCCTGAAGTTCAGATCATTGATGGGAAGGAGGTGGGAGCTGGGACAGTAGCTGCTGGCTACCAGAACTTCATCATCTGCATTGAGATGCTCTTTGCTTCCATTGCCCTGCGCTATGCATTCACCTGCCAGGTGTACAGAGAAAAGAAAGAAAACTCCACAGGTACCTATTTCTCTCTTCTTCCTTCCTTTATTGATGAAAACTTAAAAGGGACACTCCACCTTATAGCATTACCAATGAGATGCTAAAGACCACCAGAGGAGTTTCTTTTTCCTGTGCTCCATGAGTTCCTTCTCCCTGTTTCCTCCTGATGCCACAGCAAGTTGATTAAAAAAATAAACCTTGGCGTGGATGGGCAGAATTAGGGGTTTATAGTATTACAGCCCATGGTGCTAGAGAGGTTCTATCCTTTTTGAAAGATGGAGCTGGGGTTGTCTTTCTCCTCCTTGGCACTCTCCTCCACAAGCTGACCTGGCTCATGGTGAGGCCCTGAAATGGAATTTTCAAGGAAAACTTCCATCACTGTCCCCTCTCCCTGTTTTTCAGCAAACCTTGCCCCAATGCAGAGCATCTCGAGCGGGCTGAAGGAGACCATAAGCCCCCAGGACATCGTGCAGGACGCGATCCACAACTTCTCCCCTGCGTACCAGCAGTACACCCAGCAGTCAATGCAGGAGGCAGAGCGCAAAGCACCGGGGGAGAACGGGCACACGGCCTCCAGGGCAGAGGGACTGAGTGGCAGAAAGAGCAAAAACATTGAGAAGAGAGTTCTGATCCTGTCGGACGAGGAGCTGTAGGAGACATCAGAGTGGACAGTGACACTGGAGAGGTTTAAACCCACGCAACTGGGAACTGCCTCAAGCCTGAAACAACGTGGTCTAATCAGAGTCCCAAGGAGCCAGGAACTCTACCCAAAAAGCCAGTCTAAAAGGGAAGATGCAATAACCCAGGGAAAGGTTAAACCAAATAGTGCCAGTTTCTGTTGTCCCAGGTCTACTGGTGTTGGGGGCTGGGCTCTCTTTGCTCCTGCAACTAACCAGCCCTGTGTTGTGGTCTGGGCTGGTGTCTTGATGCCAGCTCCATGCCCATGCCAGGGGATGCCAGGCAGGGTGGGGAGCCAGGCTGCAGGACAGAGCAGCCACCCTCATGCTCCTCTTACCTCCAAAGCAGTGCTGAGGCCTGAGAGAAATGCTTTTCTCAGCACAGTTCTGCTCTAATTTCTCCCAATTTGAGGGAAAAAAATGATCTCACGGGGCCCCGTGGAGAAAACAAGCCCAGGAAGGTGACTTCACTTCACCTCAAAACCTGGTAACAGCTGAAAGACATCATTCTTTATTTTTACATCTTCTCCCCTCTCCTTCCCCCAGAAAAGCTTGTGGAGCTGTGCAGAAGACCTTTACCAGGGAGGAAGAGTAAGTCATTCTCTTCTCCCTCCAGATGGGGATGCAGCTGTCTGATCAACTCCCCCAGGAGCAGTGGTGGGACCTCAGGGACCTCACTCGGGGCTAACCCGAGGTCTTGCAGCTGTGTGCCTGAGAGCTGCCGGTGACAGAAGCACTTGTTTATGTCTAAACCCACTTATCTCTGAACGGATCAGAGTTAAAAGGGATTCCAGCTTCCTTATCAGAGCCTTTAATAGGGAACCAGACTGTGACCGGTGGCGATAGGAATGCACTTACTGGGAACTGTCTGTTCCTCCTAACCCTTCACTATTTACTGTCCCTGGGCTTTTCCCAACCTGCAGGAAGGCAGGAGGGAGCTAAGCCCAGCAATGACAGTGGCAGGGATGGAGGGGTCCTGTGGGCAGCACTGGAGGGAAGATGCTGCATGGAGAGATTCTCCTCATATCAGTGACGAAAAGTGCACATTATCTGTTAAACTTCCCCTCTGTTTTCCCCCCTCCCCCCAAATTTTAATCCAATTTCTGTTCCATCTGTTCCCAGATGATCCCTGGGAACTTACTCAGGCACTGTCCAGGCTGTTGTTTGGGGGTGGGAGCTGGGAAGTTAAAGGACCAAGGCAAGTCTGCAACTTCAGATTTGCAATCATGTGACAAACAAAGCAATGGGTAAGGCTTAGTGCCACTTTACACACAGCTCCTACTGGATTAGTTTTTTCCCCTGCTCTTAAACTGCAAAATATAAATCACAACACGAAATTATTTTATTTATGAATTTTTTTCTAATAAACAGCAATTTCTACCATGGAGTGAACAAGCGTTTTCACTTAGCTCAGCAAGCAAAGCCTGTGATCTGCTTGTTCCTGCTCTAATGCTGATGCTCTTTAAGCTCAATGTCCTCCCTGCCCCTTGATGCTGGCCCAGCAGAAATACCTGCACATGCAGCATCCTGCACATTTTGGCATTCCCACAGGATTTGTTTAACTTTTTCACTCCATAAAGAGTGTGTATGTGTCTCCTGCTTCATCTCCCTGCACTGCCTCTCTTCCAACCCTCTCCTAAGCTGTGGATGCAGCAGTTCTGAGCTGCTGGATCCACGTTAGCCAACATAATCCCAGACTCCAGCACCAAGACAACCTCTGTTTATTATTATTGGAGAAATCTCATTGTGCTGGAAGCCCAGACTCCACATGAGCAGCCTACAGCTAAGCCAGTCTTGCAAGTCCCTCTGCTCCAAAGCACTGCTGTTCATACCTGCTCACCTGGTAAGATTTCTGCCACCTTTCCTGCAGCAAAGTCAATAAACAACAGCCATACGCTCTGTGCATCCAGGCATCCATCCAGGGTCCTGTGCCTCCTGGGAGCAGGATGCTCCTGCCCAAGAAGTGCAGCCTCAGGACTGGGGGATGAGGCTGCTGGGCTTTGTCATGCAGCCAGCACCAGAGCAGGGACATCTCTCAAGCTGAACATCTTGGTCTTCTCCACCTTTCCAGGAGAGAGGTGGTCACAGCTGCAGGAACAGAGGCTGCTCTGGCTCCCAGGGCGAGGACAGACTCGGAGGTGATGATGGCACATCTGCTGACGTGCTCGCGGCCACTGAGATAAAGACTCACACAAGAACACAGCAAGAAATGTAGTTGTACTTCATTGCACAAATGATCAACCCCAGTGCATAATGGGCTGCATTCATTGCTCCTGCCAGCAGGTGCAATTCCCACCACAGACAATAACATTTGCCTATTTATGTCAAGCCCTGATTACTGTATTATATGTAAAACAGATCTTTCTTGCAAGCAACACAAGGAGGGGGGGTAAGGGGGAAATCAGCTGTGACTCATCCAAGTCAGCAGTGATACCAGCCCGAAGGAGCCTGCTGGGCTGGACACCAGCTGGCTGCTGTGCTGTGCAACAGCAGGACACGCTCCCCTCTCCAGCAGGCAAGAGCTTGGCCTCCTGGACGTCCTTTTTCTTGGAGAGGGGAGAGAGGCAAGAGCTCAGTGCTCAGGCTGGGCTGTCACGGCCCTCAAAGCATTACGCTGTCAAAACACATCCATGGAGCACAGAAGTAGAAAGGGTGGTGTCAGAACGTGTTCCCCAGCAGACATGGTCCCGCGCTCCTCTGCTAACGTGTCTCCTCCACCTCTTCAGCAAGGACGCAGGGAAAGCTGGCAGCGAGCACAGGGGTGACCTACACAGGAGCCCGGCTGTGCCTGGAGCCATGCCAGCAGGCAGCCTGGGAGGAACAGGCTCCTCTCTCTGCCAGCAGCAGGCTCTGGTGGTCGGCAGATTTGTTTTCCAGTTGTTGCTTGTCCTCAGGCTTTCCCCAAGGACAAGGCTGGGCTGCAGCTATTGATTGTGCTCATGCTTTTCGGGCTTGGGTTAGGCAGGTTTACAACCTGTTTGTGTCAGGGATGCATCCTTGGGGATGCACCCCACCACTGCACCTGCAGGAGCTGGGGCTGCCCATGCTTCTGAAGAGCAGAGAGCAAGGAAGGCGGCTGCTGGTGCCGCAGCAGAGCCAGCACCCTCACACACAGCTGCTCACTTCACTGCACCCAGTGGCACCGAAACTTCTTTAGGGTGTTAGCACCTACCAGCCAGTCCCTGAGGCCAGCTGCAGACAGACAGCAGAATGCCAGACCTCCAGCAGAGAGTAGGATTCATACTTTTCCAGCCCTGTTCACAGAGACCATTCTACCCCGCAGCTCTAGGACTTTCTCCTCACCTAAGCATGGTGAATTCCCTTTCAACCTCCACCTCGCCCATTCCTGATGCCCATTTCCTCCTCCATCCCTCTGATGGACTTGACTGGCCACCTCCCCCTCCTCTCCATCATCACCAGCTCCTTGCTGCCATGTCTCCAGGCAGGCACTGAAGCAGATGATGGTGATTTTCTTGCTCAACACAACTGCAATCACCCTCCAGGCTTTACCTGCGTCCCAGCTCAGCAAAGCCTGGTCCCACCTCTGGCACCTAATGACCATCCATTACCTGCTGACACACAAAGCCTTTTCAGCCCTGCTTCTCTCCACTTTGTCCACATATAATCCTACCTCTAATTCCAACTCTGGCCAACACACCCATCTGCCTCCAGCCTATTGCCTCAGCCCAGCCCAGGCCAAGATTCTTCCTCCTTCAGCCGTCCCCTAAAGAAAACCAACCACTTGAACTAGTTGATTAAAGCCAACAGGGCCCCTAGCAGCTCACCAGCACACTGTGCCACATCTTGAAAGCCCAAACAGGGAAAAACAGAAAGAGTTAGGTAAGGGTTTAAAGCAGTTTAATTCCCAAGCAGTTGCATAGCAAAGCTGTGAAGGGATATTTCACAACCTGAAGGAGGAGACAGGAGTGTTCCTCTCCAGCCCTATGACCTGTCTCACAGCACATGGTCTCCAGTGGCCCTGTGCAGCCAGCTCTCAGCACCACAACTGCAGGCAGATGCCTGCTGGGTGACCAGTCCCCTTTGCACTGCCATAAGCACACACCAACTACACACTGGGTTGGAAGAACAGACAGAGGTGGTCCAAGCACAGCATCTACCAACCAAGCAGCTTGGACAAGAGCTATCCCTTGAGCATGCTCCAAATACAACCAGGAAGCGTAACAGGAAGGCTGGGAAATCACAGAATCCCAGAAAGGCTTGGGTTGGAAGGGACCTTAAAGCTCATCTAGTTCCAACCCTGCCATGGGCAGGGACACCTTCCACTACACCAGGTTGGT
>NW_009954215.1:5957922-5969365 GCF_000747805.2 Chaetura pelagica | reverse complement strand
TGCTGAACCTCCACCTCGCCCATTCCTGATGCCCATTTCCTCCTCCATCCCTCTGATGGACTTGACTGGCCACCTCCCCCTCCTCTCCATCATCACCAGCTCCTTGCTGCCATGTCTCCAGGCAGGCACTGAAGCAGATGATGGTGATTTTCTTGCTCAACACAACTGCAATCACCCTCCAGGCTTTACCTGCGTCCCAGCTCAGCAAAGCCTGGTCCCACCTCTGGCACCTAATGACCATCCATTACCTGCTGACACACAAAGCCTTTTCAGCCCTGCTTCTCTCCACTTTGTCCACATATAATCCTACCTCTAATTCCAACTCTGGCCAACACACCCATCTGCCTCCAGCCTATTGCCTCAGCCCAGCCCAGGCCAAGATTCTTCCTCCTTCAGCCGTCCCCTAAAGAAAACCAACCACTTGAACTAGTTGATTAAAGCCAACAGGGCCCCTAGCAGCTCACCAGCACACTGTGCCACATCTTGAAAGCCCAAACAGGGAAAAACAGAAAGAGTTAGGTAAGGGTTTAAAGCAGTTTAATTCCCAAGCAGTTGCATAGCAAAGCTGTGAAGGGATATTTCACAACCTGAAGGAGGAGACAGGAGTGTTCCTCTCCAGCCCTATGACCTGTCTCACAGCACATGGTCTCCAGTGGCCCTGTGCAGCCAGCTCTCAGCACCACAACTGCAGGCAGATGCCTGCTGGGTGACCAGTCCCCTTTGCACTGCCATAAGCACACACCAACTACACACTGGGTTGGAAGAACAGACAGAGGTGGTCCAAGCACAGCATCTACCAGCCAAGCAGCTTGGACAAGAGCTATCCCTTGAGCATGCTCCAAATACAACCAGGAAGCGTAACAGGAAGGCTGGGAAATCACAGAATCCCAGAAAGGCTTGGGTTGGAAGGGACCTTAAAGCTCATCTAGTTCCAACCCTGCCATGGGCAGGGACACCTTCCACTACACCAGGTTGCTCCCATCCACCCTGGCCTTAAATACTTCCAGGGAACAGGAATCCACAACTTCCCTGGGCAGCCTGTTCCAGTGTCTCACCACCCTCAGAGTGAAGAATTTCCTCCTAATGTCTAAGGCACGGTGGGGCACAGAGGGTTAAAGAAGGTCCAAGTTTCCTTTCTGCCACTTGGCTGTGACATCCTGAATGATATAAACACTGTTATTTTCCAGTGCCAGTAAGTACTTATCACAATAAACAGGATCCCCACAGCTGTCAGGTAGGGCCTATGCTTGCAGAAACACAAGTTTAAGGTCATCCCCTGGTATGGTTAGTCTGAGATTGAGAAGAACTGGAAAACTGACGTGAAGAACGACAACAGCTACACCCAGTGTCTCCATGTCACCAGTGTCACCATGGGTGAGCTGGCTATGCCAGGCTGGGTCAGATGCTTGCACAAGCCCATCATGCTCCCTTCAGCCCAGCCTGCCTCCCAAAAACACATGGCTCACCAGCAGTGCCGCAGCCAACAGTCAGCTGGACCCTGTACTGGGAAGAGGCAGGCAAGAAAACAGAGGAACACTCTCCACTGAAGATCAACTTAAACTCCAAAATGCTGACCATAGACCAGGGCAAGTCTGAAACCAGAAAATGCTTTATTGGAAAGGTACAAAAAAAACAGTCACTGCAGCTAAATTTACAGCAATAAATTACGTTGTGGCTGTCAAGAGAAAGTAATGGACACATACACAGGGCTATTTGCCTTACAAACAGGAATCCACATTGCTTGGTATATCAATAATTTATTTTATAATAAAAAAGCAGCACAAAAATAAATATTGAAATGAAATTACTGAGTAACCACAGAGGATAGAATGAGCTGGTGATAAAAAACAACTTAAAACAGAAGACTTCTATCATTAAAAAAATGAAAGCAAGTATCCACCATCTACAGAAACACCCCAGCAGACTGAAATACAGACGAAGGAAAACAAATCCACATTACAAAAGTTTTTCATTTTTGTTTTGTTTCTTTTTTTTCTTCTTTTTTCATTTTTGTTTTGTTTCTTTTTTTTTGGTTGTTTTTTTTTCTTTTAAATAAAAACAATCATGACAATGAAGTTTAAATGATTCAAGAGAGAAGAAAAAAAAAATGCCAACTTCTCCTCCTCCTCCTCCCTGGGTCTGAGCCCTACTGTGGCCTGACTAGTCCACATCCCCATGGCATCGTGCCTGGCCCTGCCACAGCTCGGTGAGCCAGTGTCTTGTCCCCTCCCCAAAGCTGCAGTGTCACCCTGGTCTCTAAGCTTGCACCTTGTGGTCTCGTCTGGCAGCCAGAGTTGGGTAAGAGCAGAGACACTGACTTGCTTCAAAGGGATCTGGAGCTGCCCTGGAGGGAAAGGTTCCCCACTCCCAACAGCAAGCACAGCAAACACGTCTACAAGCACAGAGGTGTCCCTCCCAGTCCCAGCCCCACGCTTGCATCTCCTGCCTCCCGCCCCAGCCTGCGGTTCCCACGTCACACTTCGGATGAGGAGTAACCAAAGAAAGGCCAGACCCAGGGGAGAGGATCCCAGCACTCAAACCCAGAACCCCCGTTCCTCAGCGGGGCAGGACGAATGAATGGGGTCAGCAAAGGGAGCCCCAGCATCCCAACTACTGCGGCGAAGAGACAAGCGAGAGGCGCGGCTGCCGGGCGGAGCTGCCGGGCGACACTGGGCTCAGCCAGCTCCCCTGTGCTGCCAGCCCTGGGTGTCAGGCTTGCAAGTGCAGGACGGAGAGAAAAAAACAACAACAACACACAAAAAAATAAACCAAAAAAACCCCAACAAACAAACAAAAAATCCACACCACAAACAAAACAAACCAACCCAACAGAAACAACCCGAGCCCCAGAGGAATGCAACGTGACAGCCCCAAGTTGGAGGGCCCTCCAGGGTGGAGGAGCTGGGTCTCCAATGCAGTCAGCAGCTTTCGGGTCATTCCTCCCTCCACGTTACCTTGCAATTCTGATCCCTCTGTGGAAGTTTTAGCCAGGACATTTCATTCCCCTCCAGGTCACCACCCAGGGAGCCCTGGACTGGCAATTTCTTTTAATAAAGATTTACAGTATCAAACTTGGAAAAAAAATTATTATTTTTTTTTTTTTAAGTGGTTTGCATAGTAACATCTGTGACTATGTCATTATAAGCACAAAGTAGGGAATAAGAGCTGTTTTAATCCACACAGTTTAAAAAATACCTTTGGATGGGATACGATGAGAAAAACCAGGGGAAAGCTTGCAAGACAAGATAAATTTCTGCTCTCATTTTTAATGTACTAACAGATTTTTCCTAATTGCCACTAACCTACAGTATTGGTAGGAGATAATTTCCATTCTCCCCACTGGTCATCTCTGAAGACAGATGGAATGAACTTTTTGCATTTTAAGAGTTTGACTCTGCAATGCCCCACATGGCACAGAACAGGAAATTAAAAGTTAATATATTCCAATGCAGTTTGGAATGTAGGTTTTGCAAGTCAGCATGCAACACTTCAGCCCAAAAACCACTTTCCACACAGCTAGCTCTCCTTTACCCTCTAAATGCAAAGGCATATGCATTTCCAAGGCAGAGTGTCCAGGCTGGTCAGATGGGCTAGGCTGATTTTTAGCCAGGCTCATGCAGTTCTGAAGGATCCTCCTCTGTTCTCACCCCCTCCTCACTTCTGCTGTGAGGACAAACCCACCAGTGTGTCTGCAGGGAGGTACAAGGCAGAGTGTCAGTTGCTGCAAAAAACAGCTATGGGGGCAGGTTGTGACAGAAACCACACTTGACTTTTCATTACATAAAATAAATAACCCAAATAGCAGACTGTTAGCAGGAGTCAATACATCACTTTCCAATCTTCCGGCCTACATTAAGGAGGTCACCCTAAAAAACTCTACAGCATGCACCTGGGGTCTTCTTCACTCTCTCTCTTTGCTGGATCTACCCAGGGATTCACTCCAGAGCCGGAAAAACTACACTTCAAAAGCTACAAAAGACAACATCTATGAAAAATTACAGGTTTTACTCTGCAGGGGAATGATTTATTAATGCTGAGAGTTTAATTTAGTTATCGGATGCTATTTGAAGAGGAAAGAAAACTAACACCTGACCATGGAATAGTGAGATGAGGAACCTACTCCAGCTTTTGATGTAGGTTTGTCCCAAAATCAAAGTTTAAAAGACTGTGAAAGAACTTTTCCAATTTATTGAAACCCAACCTCATACTGGATTTCACCCAGGTCTATACCTCAGAGGCAAAAGGGACTTAGTCATATTTTTACATAACTAAATTCCTGAGTCACATTACAGGGGGAAAGTCAAATGAAACTCCAGAACAATTTCTGCCATTATATATTTTCTTTTCATAGTATTGCTTGTAAGAAGCTAATGTTGTAAGACATTATTACAAAACTCAAAAGCCTTTCATCATTGGAGTATTGCTCATTTCTCATTCAGGTTTACTAACGCTCACATCAACACACAGAACTCTAAATTTTGCATCACATTTTTTTTTTTTTACAAAAAATCTGTACAATAAAATGTATATAATTATATATTTATATATATATTTCTCTCTCTTTAAATATTTCCACGTGGTCCTTATGGATATCCAATATGGATTACCTACCATGGCTATGGTATCAACAGCTTTAACAACACCCAGGCCTCTTGTTCTTTATCGAGTGACCAGAGATTTAAGTGTCTACCAGCACTAAACTAGCAATCACTTGGACAAGCCTTTGGCACTCTTCCAAGAACTGGAAAAAAAGAAATACTTGGCCACAAGGGAAGTGCCACGCAAAGATATGTTTCTCAACTCCTTCCAACAGCAAGAAGACCCCACTGAACAAAGTTCAACCTCTGTCCCCCTCAGTGCGACTGGTCTGATTTCCCCAGTCAGGGGAAGGGGTCAAGGGCAGCCAGAGGGTGTTCCTATCTAGCCAGGAATGTTATGGAGCTCTGGAGCTGTTTTAAAGACTGGAAGCATTTGGGCATTTTCAAGTCAACTGGCCTTTTCATTAAAGTTTTCATTTAAAGCCCCAACAGTGCCAGGAGTCTCCATTTTGCCTGCTTTCGGAGGCACCTGTAAGGTCTGGGAAAGTTTCCAATGTCTGTGAGCTGGAGAACATGAGAGGACCAGGAAATGACAGTAACATCTTTCTCTTCCTCAGCTTCTGCTGTGGGAGTCAATAACTGGTACTGATACACAGGACATCGATCTGCCTGTTTGGAGATAGGGAGGGAGTGGAGGAGAAATGAGGTAACTCTAAGTGTCATCCAAACTCTAAGTGTTGGAAAATCACTTGATGGAAACTCCCTGCTCCACTCCATAACACATGGATGTGGCAAGGGTAATGAGCCTTCAGGAAGTGTTTCACTATACACCCTTTCTGGCTCAGTAAGGTCACGGATGTCAATGTTGAGGACTGAACGAGAACCAAGTCTGAGGTTTCTCTTTTCATTAACCTATTTCACTAAGGACCCTCCTGGGAAATCCAGAGACTCTGATGACAAGGTGGAAAAAAAAAGAAAAAGCAAGCTAACAACTTCTTCCAAAGACAAGTAGGGCTTCACTAAATTTCTACAAACTTACTTGCCTCAAACAACAAATTATACTGGGTGTCAGATGCCAGTTCACTGTCCCCTTTGCAACAACGGTGGCACTTGATTATTCTCTTTCAGTCCAAAACATTTGTGAATTCTCCATGATCTTTGTTTTCTGTTCTGCAGCCTAAATCCTCTAAGCTCTTCCCCTCATCTTAAACTCCAGCAATCTCATTCTCTTCTCACCCGCGTGACAACAGGCATCAGGCATCGTCCATTCCACAAGTCTCTGACCTGTCCTGCAAAACTCACAGTCCCTTTTCTTTCCTACTTCAAAAAGAAAAAAAAGAAAAAAAAAAAAAAGAAGAAAAAAACCCAAAACAACAACAAAACACACAAACACCAACATAGCTTTTTTTTTTTTTTACAGTGACCTGGAAACATTCGTCTTTTCAGCGCTGCTGCGTGACAGCAGAATCTCTCCTTTCAGCTTTCCACCTCCTGCCCATTGCCAAGCCAGAAATCCCTCTCCCAAACCACTACTCAGAGCCACACAAACAACTTCTCGATCCCTATTCTTCTGTCCCCTACACACACCAATTTTCTATCCTGCCCTCTGTGAATCTCTCAGGATAATTCACCCATTCCCAAGAGAAAGCGTCAAGTTTCAGGGTCACATTCACACAGGTTGTCTGAACACTGAGGGTTGTTCACTGTACTCTTTGGATCCCAGCTTCAGAGCTTGATGTGCTATGAAGAGGAACAGACTATTCCAGCTCCAGTATGACCTCCCCATAGCCCTTCTCTGGTCATCAAAGACTGGTGAGCCCAGCTCTCCAGCTGGGATATTCATTGCTAACCTACCAATGCTTTTGTCAAAGAAGAGGTTTTGTAACTTCTCTTCTCCCGTCTGAACACTATTGCCCTCTAGTTACACTTCAGTGCTTTAAAAATATCTTTCCAAAATACTCCACACAAACCCCTTCTTATAGTGCGGATTCCAGCAGAACTGTCCCACCTTCCTGCAGCCAGTTCTGCCTCCACCTGGTAGTACTTGCAGCATTTGACCTCCTCATCTCCCCTTCTCCTCCCCATCACACAGCTCTTCACAGCATTTACTGTGCCTCCTTCCCTTAAGCTTCAGGGAATCCAGAAACAAAAACCAAAAAAGCCACTACTTCCAAGACTGCGGATCATTTGGAAGAAATAAACTGCATAAATACACCCAATTCACAGGCACACCTTAGGGGAAGGAGCTATCAGGAAACTCGGGCTTGGAATAAAGGCGGCTGCAATGTATTTTTTCTAGGCCACACAGGTAATAGGGCTTATTAAAATATGCAAAATATATATATTTTTTTTCCATATTTTAACAGCATGGATTGAAAACAGAAGGTTACTCCTAATGGATGTGGTCAGACCCAAGCATTAGTCTCCATCGTCCTCCCGCTTCCATCCACTCACAGCAGGTTGAAATCCAATCCAAAAAGCCTATATCCCTGCCCTCGCAATATCAGGTGGAAGTGGGGAAAGCTGGGGAGACCCTTCTTACAGGGAGTAGGATGCCACTAAAGGAAACTCTTTTTCCCATACATTCATCTCACATGATGATTTCTTCGGTCCATCTGTTTCCTGGCTCTTGAGCATCATTCACGAAGACTCCGGAGGCTCCTCAGGTATCTTCTCCCAGCTGGAAAGCTGCCCACAGCTGAGAGGGGTATGGAGAGGCAGGGGGAAGGAGGAAGCAACTTGTACTGCATATAGAGCTCAAATCCTGGACACAAGAGGTTGATGGAGCCACTGAGTCCAGATAGAAGCAGCCGGTTAAGTTCCCTTTGTAGGTTTGAGGGTTCTGTTTTGTTTTGTTTTTTCTTCTTCTTCTATTTTTTGCACTTTTGGAAGAGAATTGTTAAAATGCCAATTCTTGACGTGACCAAGGACTCCGGAACAATGCATAAGAGCCTTTTCCCCTCCCCTCTGAAAGGCTGCTAGTTCCCCCCACCGAGGGCACTAGGACGCTGCTGAAAACGGCACAGAACTGGATGAGATTTCGGCTGATTTCACGATGGTGATGACACTGGTGGTGGCAACTTTGGTCGGGGTAATAGGCCCTCGCGCCACAGTACGAGCAAAGGTCTGGAGTGCTTCGTACTTGGAGCGCAAGGCGTCCAGCTCTAGCTTCATGCTGCTGTTTTCTCTGGCCAGCTTCTCCACCTCTTGCTGCAGCTCAACCCGCTGCCTCTCGAGCTCCTCTTTCTGAGTCACGCGCTTGATGCGGCAGCTGGCAGCGTAGCCCCGGTTCTTCAGCGTGCGCCTCCGCTGCTTCAGACGGATGACCTCCTCTTTGGTGAGACCCCTCAGGTGCTGGTTCAGCTCCCGTACGGACATTGACACGAGTTCATCATCACTCAGCACTGGGGCATTCTCTCCTGACTCCTCCTTTACCTGCAAATACCAACAGCACAGGGGTAGCAGCAACCCTAGGTGAACGGATGTTCTGGACAGTGAAAAGAGACAGGCCACCCCACAGCAATGAGACACTCCTACCTGGAAACCACCCCTCAAGCACTATAGAGAGTGCATGCTCCACTACAACACTGGTGTAAAACATGGTAGAGATCTGAGCAGTGCTGTTTCTGGGTTTGGGTCACCCTCTTAAGCCAGAGAAAGCCAGAGCCTTACACTCCCAGTATGAACTCAGATTTTTAAGGAGAGAAATGTAAAGCAGATCGAAGGCCTTTCTGTTTCTTTGCCAGGACCCAGATTTCACACTGAATGCTAAAGACTACATTTTTTCCCAGCATTATGCTGGAACACTATAACATCTCCAAAGCAGAATAGCCACTTGCATGTAGGGTTTAATTCAGCATTTTCTGGCTTTTCGTCACCCAAGTAGTGAATAAAACCAAACTTACTTGGTTTCAAGGGCCACAGCCTGACTTAGTTTCACTGGTACACAGGACAGACTCTAAAGTTACATGAGAAAGACACCAAAACTTTGTGCCTTTTTCTCAAGCAGGTTTGCTGCCACCATTATATTCAGAATCATTAGATCATTTAGGCTGGGAAAGACCTTCAAGATCATCGAGTCCAGAACCTTTAAGAAAGACATCATCCTTTTGTCCTGACTGCAGGACAACTGGAATGAAGTACTAAGACACTGGAAAGAAACTGACAATGCATGAACAACCCATGTACAGACCACCACCAAGCTGGTGGCATTTACTGTTTCATGGATCTGAGAGACACCAGCTGGACATGTCCTTTCCCCAGTGCCTCCCAGTCCTGAAAGCACTGGTTTCAGGATGCTGGCACTACGTACTAGAGTCAAAAGTCTCTTGGATAGCAACTGGGATACTCTAGCCTTCATGCCATCACAGAGTCTCCAGACTTCTTTCTGGGTATTGCTGGTATTCTTCTACCCTAACCTTGCCTGCAGATAGTGGGAAATTGTATCCACCTATTTCTAAGAGTCTCTCAGAATGGAAAAGAACAATCATGTGTGACCAATGGAGTATAGCTCTGCTACAGCCTCCCCAGCCACCCAACATCACCCGCTCAGCTTTCTTCCCTACCTTTAATGCCTTGTTCGGTTTGGGATTAGTCGTCATAACCTGAGCACAGTCTTCTGGACAAAACTGCTCAGAAATTGCAACTGGAAAAACAAAACAAGATTTTCAGGTTACAGTAATCTCAGAGATGAAGGCAAGAAAAAGATACCCAAAACACAGTCCAAACCCCCAGCTCATCCACCAACAAAAGAAGTCACCACACATTTGTTTAAAAGACCAGGATGGATTTGAAGATCAGTTTACCCTGTTCAGATACAAGAAAGAGGAATTTGCAGTGACAACTGCATTGTTTTTTAATGCTAAGGACTCATATTTTGCTGTGAACCACACTAAGATTAAGTAGGAACGACAGGGCAGGGAGGGGGGAAAGGACACCAGCTCCAGTCTGTAAACAACAGTTAGGGTAACTACCATACACCACCTTGCAATATGCCACCCCTTTCCAAGGGGAGCAGAGCGTGGCCTCCAAGGCCCAGTCACTTGCTCACTTCCCTCCGGAGGAATCCCAGACGCTCAGAATGGCCTATTAGGGACTGAATTAAGAGTCACCTCCACTCATAAAAGGCTCTGAAAAGCCACAAGACAACTACTCCCTTCATTCTTATTTTGACTATTATTAACCTGGTTCAAAATTGAATCAGCAACCCAGAAAGAAGCTGTCTGGTTTGTAACCTGCTTTCAGTGCCATCCCCACCCAAACGAGAGACGCTACCAGAAAACCCAAACAACAGAAACAAAAGCCCCCCTCCCACCCCTGAAAACAAAGCCAGGCAGGAGCTCGCCTCTCCCAAATCACCAGGGCTGCTGCTTCCCAATTCTCTCAGCCCCAGGTTTTGAGAGCTGACCTGCCTGATATTCCCAGC
Organism: Chaetura pelagica; assembly: GCF_000747805.2. NCBI lineage: Eukaryota > Metazoa > Chordata > Aves > Apodiformes > Apodidae > Chaetura > Chaetura pelagica. Next base: position 5,959,402 of record NW_009954215.1, on the reverse strand, counting down.
AAGGTGGAGGCATGTCCACCAACAGAGACACCACCCCCTGCCCAGACACTGCCCTTCGCTCTCACCTCAGCCAGCAGCTGCCCTCCTCGGATCAGCACCTCGCAAACAATCCACCTGCCCACACCTCCACCCAACCACCTTCCCCCTGCCTTGATGGCTGGCTGCTGGGTCCCTACCGCCAGAGAGGTGACAGCAGCTGTGCCACCATCACAGCCTCTGCCTGTCGCTCCCCCAGCGGGGAGGGTGTGAGATGCTGGTCCCCCCTCCCCGACGCAGGGTGGCTTGGAGGGCTGCACACCCTGCAGAGCACACAGCCTGTCTGGTGGGAGTCCTCTCTCTCTTACCACCCCCCCTTCTCCAGCCCAGCCCAAACCCTCCCCATTTCCACGTCTGCATCGTGTCACACATCCTAATCATTCATGAAAAATCCAGCCAAAGCATCCCAAGCATGATTCCCTTCTGATAGTTGCCATGGTGACCTTGGGAAAGTAGCCAACCCAGAGACAGTCACCATGGAAACAGAGAAGCCCAAAAGCAATAATCACTTCAGGTCATGTCTGTGCAAAGACATCACGAGGTCGTCGGAGAGTAAACAAACTCATTCATATCTGAAAACAGGGGGCGGCGGGATCTGGGGGGCATGCAAAGGTGGGGTGTGGAGACCAATGGGAGCCGTGTGGGTGAAGGTGCTGGCTCAGCCCGTGCTGCCGTCACTTGGATTTTATCAGTTGAGACCCCTCATCATCACACGACTTAGTAAAAAATAAAGATGGGGGGGCGGGGGGGGGTAATAATTCTGTAAGTACAAAACTGCAAGATACTATCCTACATATTAGGGGGCACATTTAGGCGTCTCCTCTATTTTTAAGCCTGAGACAGCACAGCTCTCCATGTCTGGAGGAGGGACAAGGACAGCCGCACAGCGCACAAGCCAAGATGCTCTGTGATGAATGGACCACTTACAGCAACTGGTGTGTGCTGCATTTTCTAGAGCATCACCAGGTCCTTCCCTCCTCTCCTCCAGTACCAAACCCCACCCTGGGTACATCTCCAGCAGCCCCTACCTCACCAGAGCCACTGGAGCGGGCTGGGCACAGGGCAGGGGAGCAAGTCCCCCGGGAGCAGCTGCCTCCAGGGGACATGCCCGACCTCTGGCTGCTGCCACACCAGGTGTTTGGCAGGCAGGAGGGTGGGCAGGATCCCCTGCCAGCACCAGCCTCTCCTCAGACCCCAGCGCTGCCCTTTTCCCGTCCATCTCTTCCCCTCGGCGCCCACCCCTACCTCCAGGCCGGAGGCGCTTAGCACGGAGGAGGAAGGAAAAAGTTCTCGGTCTCTCGGCCAAACGGTCCCGGCGAGTTCAGGAGAGCAGAGGAGCTGGCAGTGGGTAAAGGAAGCGGCTGCAGCCCCCTCCCTGCCGAGGCTCCAGGCAGTTGGTGCCATAGTTATGCAGTGAGTCACCCGCCGTTTTCAGGGTTTGCGA
>NW_009954215.1:5949149-5953382 GCF_000747805.2 Chaetura pelagica | reverse complement strand
AGGCAGGAGGGTGGGCAGGATCCCCTGCCAGCACCCGCCTCTCCTCAGACCCCAGCGCTGCCCTTTTCCCGTCCATCTCTTCCCCTCGGCGCCCACCCCTACCTCCAGGCCGGAGGCGCTTAGCACGGAGGAGGAAGGAAAAAGTTCTGGGTCTCTCGGCCAAACGGTCCCGGCGAGTTCAGGAGAGCAGAGGAGCTGGCAGTGGGTAAAGGAAGCGGCTGCAGCCCCCTCCCTGCCGAGGCTCCAGGCAGTTGGTGCCATAGTTATGCAGTGAGTCACCAGCTGTTTACAGAGTTCTCGAGCTCGCATTCCCACAGCATCAGAAACTCTTCCTTCCCTCGGCATCCCCCCTCCCACGCCGCCCCCGTCCCTACAAGGAGAGGGCCACGCTGCTGCCCTCCCGCTGGCGGCTGCTCCGCGATGCTAAAACCGGAAAAGGAAAGTCAAAAAGGAGGGGGAGGCCGACAGCAGCCCCGTCACACCCACCGACTGCACAGAAACCCTTTTGATCCTCACCCAGCGCGCCTTCAAAGCGCCTTCTGCACCAGCCGATGGAAAAACAGAGCAGGGCCCGCTTGGCCACGCGGAGACGGAAAGAAATGCAACGTACCGTGGAAAAAAAGAGCCGAGGGGTGAGGCTGCCTTTGGTGGGGGTCAGAGCATGGGCTGGCCTGCCACCCCGAGAAATGCTCCAGCTCCACGTGACAAAACCCCTTCTGGTCACCTGTTGCATCGTGTTGCCAAAGCAACATCTCCTTACCCTGCACATTCCTCGGTGAATGGCACAGATGCCTCCACTCTCGGTTCAGGGTCTTGTGCTGCGGGTCCAGCTCCTCCCGCACATCAAAGCCTGCTGGATGCTCCAGCACCCCTCCCAGAGGGGCTGGGATCTGTCCCATTGCAGCAGAAGGGATGTGCCAGAGCTGCTGCTGGCACCCAGACAAGCGAGGAGCTTCAGGGCATCTTCAGGAATTGCCACATCAGGCCTTCTTCAAACAAGAATGTGAGATGGGGGTCTACTACGACCTTAAGGGCAGGATTTGCAGGTAGAAACACTCCAACAGGCTCAAGTCTCACACTCAGAAAGGAGTGCCAGGGTGAGTTTTATCTCTGCTCTAGGTGAGCCCACAGGTGTGGTCCAGGCTCCGCTCGAAACCGATACAACAACATTCGCAACCCTCACCAACAGTTCTCCCGGGCCTCAGGCTCCATCCCACACCTATAAAATCCTTTCCATCAGGACTATCTGGGACTATTCAGCTACCAAAGACAGGCAACTAAAATCTTCACAGCATCTCCCACAGTTAGAAGGCAAAAAACCCCACAACAAAATCCTGCAAACATGCCATAACCAGCAGTGTCCCCTAAACATGCCACAAAGGGGTCTTCTGGGACCCCGCCTGCGATTTGATTATTAGAACCCTTTTAGTCTTTACCCTATTTCTGCCCTTCTTTTCTTAATTGCATTTGCTGCATCATGTCTAAAATTAGGAGCTCAGCTTTTTGGAACAAGGACCGCATTACATCTCTACTCTGTAAGCAGTAGGACACGCTTTGAGTGCTACATAAATAAAGCAGCAAGTAGTAATACAGCAACTGTACAGGGCAAAGGCTTTTCCAGCGCAGCTCCATGCTTGTATTTAAAGCAAGTGTTTTGACTGTGGGTTACATAAAGAGCCCTTGTAATTCTGCAATAAAGTTACCCATTGATAGCTTTGCCAACGCCCTCTCCCTCTCTCAGACAACTTCTATGCCTCTTGCAGCATTCTCCCAAAACCGTGGAGGTCTCCAGCTGTCATCCCAAGCCTGATGATCTCAGCTTGGACCATCTAGAGTTCCCCAATTTCTCTGCTTTGAAGGGGAAGACAGCAGAAAGCCTGACTCGGGCAGAGGTAGGTCAGAGCTTTCCACACCAGGCTTGCAATTAAGAAGGAAAACATGCCAGAATGAGATTTCAGACTTTCCACGCTACGGGGCTTTCAAAGCACGTTACGCGTTAAGGAATTACTATAAAGTCACTGCTGACACCCGACAACTTGAATTTTAAAACTCGTTCTACACTAAAAGACAACCCTGGCCAGAACACGAGTGTCTGGCAGGCAGCCCTGCTGGTGCTTACCTTACATCCTGAGACACGTACAGCAAACTGAAAACATGCAACCCTCACCTTCAGCCAGGCCAGCGACGACTTCCAGGGGGCAGAAAAACAGTGTAAGGTTCAAGCAGCGATGGGGGTCGCTGCCATGGCGTCTCAATTCAGCACCAACAGTTACACAGGGAATACTCTACTTGTTCCCAAACGTGGCGATCTAATTCCCAGGCAGCTGTTTTAGTCAAGTCACCCAAATTTCTCGTCTTTCCACAAGTTATTCCCAGCTCCAGAGTGCTAGCCAAATGGATGTGCCTACCAAGGAGAACATCAGAGCTGGCAGGCGAAGGGATCTACAGATGCTTAAATCCTCCTGGCTGTGCCTCTGCCACTCGGAGCCACGACACAGATTCCCAGCACATTGCAGCATTGTAGGCAGAGCACCATCACTCGCCCCATCATTCAAAAAGCCATTCTCCTGCTCTGACAATCTTCACACATCCTGTAAGGCAGACTGACGCTTGTCACTCATTTGTAACGAGAGCGGGGAGGGATGGGCTGATGGTGTGAATCACAGAGTAGAAGCATATGCGAGGCAATATATTTGACATGAAGAGAGAGAAGACACAAGCAGGGGGTGAGTCACTGTTTACTGTTCTAGAGGAGCTCCACACAGCCCTCGCCCAGCTGGCCAGCTTTCCATTTCCCTTATGGATCGGAACCAGCATCCAGCAGCAAAGACGAGATTCAGGAACCTTCAGAGTGTATTTGAGAACTGCCAGGACACAGCTCTCTGAGGCACTCTCTGGGGAAGCCTGGACACAGATCAGACAGTCTTCACTGGTTTGGTAAACAACCTAGTCAGATGCTGCAGAGCCTGTGGTTAGGGAGTAGGGGATAAGGAGTATCAGGAGGGTATGCATGCATGTCACCTCAGAAAATTAATGGAGGAGGTGTCTGAAGGGGAAAGGCATGAGGCAGACAGCCCCAGTACCAACAAGCACAGAGCACTTTTTCCATCACATGCTTGTAAAACGCAGTGACAGGGCTAGACCAGAATTACACCTCAGCATCATTAGCCCAGAGATGCATCTGACCCAGACAGCCTAGCTGAGCCACCGAGCAACAAATAACTTGCTCAGACACGCAGATGGATCCCAGGGCAGAGCTGGGATTCCTAACGTCACGGCTTCTGACCCCACGTGCCAGCCACCGAGTCAGACATCTTCAGCAACTGCTAATAATGGCATCACCATTCAGGGTCCTGTGATACTGCAAAGCTGTGCAATTCACCAAGCTGTCCCTCCCTTTGGGAGCTCCGGGGCAGGGTAATCGCTCTCATTACTGCCTTTTCCCCCCCTCAGGTCTGGTGTTGATGGTCACAGAGCACTGCATCGCTTTGTGCTTGCTTCATGTTTGGAAGCCTCCCTGCCCAAGTTTGAAGATAACCTGAAACAATAGCTCAGGCAGAAGTGGAAACTGCCTGTTCATCTCTACAGGGTGCTGAGCCTGAAACTTCCTGATAATTGAAAGTGCTAGCGCCGCTCAAGTATTTCACAGCTGGATGTTTACAGAAATGATCAGTGAGCAAGCTTATCCCACAAACCCCGACTGCCGCGGGGGCCAGCGCTCCCAGCTGTCCTTTCTTTGCCTCCCAAACATCTCACACAGTTAGAGATTTTCAATACCCAGTCCTGCAGCACATTCCACACCATTAATCATCTTCCAGCGCTGATGGAAGTGAGAGCGGATCGGGCTGATCTGTATTTTTCCCTCGCAGGAGGTGCACAGCAGTTCAGAACTCCTTGCTGCAACAGATTGCCAAGATGGGCGACGGCGCAGGGATGAGACAAAACACGACACAGCACACTGGCTTTGACAGGCAAGCAAGAAAAAAGGAAAAATAATAAAAAATAAGGCAACACATTTCTGCCCGAGGTTCAGAGAGGGAAGCGGGCTACCAGCCCGGCGTAATAAAGCCAGGCACACTTAGCTCAGGTGCAGAGCCCTGAGAAGCAGGCAGCCTGCAGAGGCAGCGGGCAGGGTGAGAGCCACCACACGCCCCGATCCGGGGGCAATCGCCCCGCTCCTCCAGCAGGCAGGAGTTAACCCGGGAGCCGCGCAGCCCTGCGCGCTGCCATTGG
>NW_009954215.1:5947623-5948260 GCF_000747805.2 Chaetura pelagica | reverse complement strand
CCCCGCCAACACACGGAAGGGGAGAGGGAAAAGCGGAGGGACGCGCGCCCGCTTCGTCACTGAGAAAAACCACCAGGTAAAACTCATTCGCTGCTAAAACCCTGACAGCATCACGGAGCAACGAGCCGGCGCGGGGCTGCGCTTCCCCACAGACAGGGCTCATCCCGGCCCGAAGTGCAAGGAAAGGGCGGGCACGTTTGCCTCTTCCCAGCTCCCCGGCCCCAGCCCAGCGTTAGGACTGGGCTGGTGAAGGAGGGGGTGGCAGGTGAAAGCGAAAATGGAGGCCTTTCCGTTTTCTGTAACAACTTTGCCCAAAGGGGGCTCGTTCCTAATTTCAGAGCTCATGGCCTGCTTTCCGCAGAACCTGCCACACGAATCCCCCGCGGGGCAGCCCGCAAGGGAGGGGAGCGGGGGCTCGGCCCGAGCAAGTTCCTGCTCCGACAGACCCTGACACACTGTGAGAGTTCAGAGATCTCAGTTCCCCCCCCTTCACTCCTGGCCCGGGCGTTGGGAGGTTGGAACTTCACGATCTTCAAGGTTCCTTCCAACTGTTTCCCCAACTGACACCACTGACCTCGCCGGGAGCTGGGAAGGGGGTTCCCCCCTCCCACGACCCCCCAAACCACCCCGCGCCCAC
>NW_009954215.1:5933031-5946397 GCF_000747805.2 Chaetura pelagica | reverse complement strand
GACCAACCAGCGCCCCCGCGGCTTCCGGAATCGCGCGTCACGCGCGCGTGACCCCGGCCCCGCCCCGCCCCGCGCGTCACCGCGGCCCCGCCCGCACGTTCATTCATGGCGAAGGGGCGCGGGGAGAGGGGCGGGGTGGCCCCGGGCACCCGCACGGGAACCGCCTCCTCCCCTCCTCGGGACCCCTCCCCATCGCCCGGCTCTCCCTCCTCGCCCCGAGTGGCCCCGCTGGAGGTTTTTTTTTTTTACCGCCACGCGTGGGTTTGCTTGCAAGAGCCGTGGGGGGAAAGTGTCCTGGACGCTGCGGAGCAACCAGAAGCTATTTCGGCCCCCCAGGTCATGAGGTGGACACTGCTAAGGCTTGGCCTCCTCCACCAGGGGCTGGACCAGCTTTGCCCACGCACCCGGATCCTCCCCCACGAGTGGGGGGCCACGTCCTGCCCCAGGGCCAGGTCCTGTGCCCGGTCCTTGCCCGATCCTGGTGCTGACACAGCGCCCTGAGCCCGCTGGGGTGAGCAGCCCTTCAGACCCCAGGGACACCCACAATGATGAAAATGCATCCAGGGAATGTGATAACGCGGCTGGATGACCAAACCCAACCACCGCCGTTTAAAACTGGGCTTCTTTGGACTTTGTTGGTGTTTGTAACTGTATTAGAAAGTCTGTGCTGGCCCCTGCAATTCGTGCCTTCCAGCCACGGGGTCAAATATCCTCATTGGAGCAGATCTAAGAGCCATAGTTGATATTTTGAGTAAGAGCTCGTCTCTCACTGCTCTCTCTCTTCACAAAACACAGGCTGCAAAACGTGGGGAGCCCCACATCTGGCACAGTCTGACAGGCTGGACCAGGGGACTGAGCAGGTGCACTCCCGTAGAACCCCTGTTCTTTGTTGCAGCTGAGCTACTGAAGTTGGGTAAAGCTCACAGGGTGATGGCCCAAAGCTGCCATCCGGTGTGACAGTGTTGGCCTTCAGCTCTCCCAGATTTGCAGAGTCTGGCTGAAAACCTGCCCCAGGCACTGGGGTGGAGCAAGCTCAGGTTTGGAGGGTAGATTTCCCCCATCCCTGTGGTTCTCCCTCTTGCCTCTGAGGTTTGTCTTCAGATCTCCTTCATGTCTGCAGGGGGTTCTGGTGGCTCAGAGAGCTCAGAGAGGAGTGCCAGTGGTGGGAACATAAGGTCCACCCATGTCCCCAGCAATGGCCACTTGCCCCTGTGCTCTTTCCAGGTGGTAATAACCAGGAGTGGCTGGAGCCAGCCAGCATCATCTGTGGCTTCTCCCTGGGGCAAACATAAGATGGATGTCCCCTGGGGCAGAAGGGATGGGCTGGCTGTGTTCTGGGTGGGGGCCTCACCCTCCATGGTGACAGCCCCACGTTTGGTGCTCACCAGAAGGGGCAGGGGAATATTGTGTCACCTGAAAAATCTGTTTCTGGGTGAATCGTTCTCTTCACAACAGCTCTTAGTTTCTGTTTTCATTCCCTCAACTTGGAAAGCAACTCTGCTCCAAAGGTCTGTTGTCCTTTGCTGCTGACCTTTAGACTGCGGTGGCCTTTGCTAGTGAACAACAACGTGCTCTCCAGTCCTCCTAGAGTGGGAAAGCCTGTGCAGGGAGTGTGCAATTACAGACACTCGTTAACCAGAGGAAGAGGAGTGCATGGGAGAAAGGACTTCTGGTGAAAAGATGAATGGAAAAGGGGCTTTGATTTGGGAAGTGTGGGGTTTTATGGGCCTAACCCATCAGCTGTGGACCAGCTCCATGATTCCCTGAAGCCACAGTGTAGGATTCATCACAGGCACCTTTTCACTCTGCTTTGATTAAGGTGCTCTCACCCCTAAAAGGGGGTAGAGGCATTAAGAGAATTGGAGTTGTTAAGCACGGAGAAAAGAAGGCTCCAGGGAGACATTAAAGCAGCCTTCCAGCACTTGTAGGGCACAGGAAAACTGGAGAGGGACTTTTTATGAAAGCATGGAGTGGTAGGATGAGGTGGAACGGTTCCAAACTGCAAGAGGGTAGATTTAGATTAGACATTAGGAACAAATTCTTTACTGTGAGGATGGTGAGGCACTGGCCCAGGTTGGCCTGAGAAGTTGTAAATGTCCCACCTCTGGAAGTGTTCAAGGCCAACTTAGACAGAGCTTGGAGCAGCTTGGTCTAGTGTGAGGTGTCCCTGACCATGGCAAGGGGATTTGGGACAAGATAATCTTTACAAACCAAACTATTCTGTGAACCTGTGATTAATACTCTGGGTTTTGAGCCTTTGCATGCAACTAGGCTGGGGAAAATCTAAAAAATCGCTAAATTCCCATATTCTGCACCTCGGCTCTTTCAAACAGCACTGAGCATAGGTATATACGTTGTAAACAAACAAACAAGCGAGCAAAGCACACGAAGCAGAAGAGCGAGGCGCTGAGCAGTGTGTGCAGGCGCTGCTACTAGAGAGGCGGGGTAGGAGCCGAGCGATTTGTAGGGGTTTTACGGCGGAGCAGGCAGCGCTGCGGAGGCCGGGAGCCCTGCCTGCTGCCCTCCCCTGCCCGCTGCCCGTCCCTGCCCGCTGCCCGCAGCCACAATGTCAAGAGGAGACACGTGTATGTAAGCGCCCGGCACGGCCGGAGCCGGGCCCAGGAGGGCCGGGCAGGGGGATCCGCGGATGCGGTGCCTCCCCGTGCCGGGCTGGGGACCCCCCCCCGGCTGCCGCTGACTTTGTGTGCTCCCCACACGCGCTCCCCGAATGCCACCGCTGCAGGGTGACACCGCGGGGCAGGCTGGCATGGGGATGGGTGCATGGTGGCGTGAAGAGGTCCCCGGGGTTGGCGTGCGGGGTGAGACGGTGCTGGGCGGGTGGGCGCAGCCGCCACGCAGCCACCCACGCGTGGGGAAGGCTGAGGCGGTGCTTGGGGCCGGTGGCATCGCTCCGGGATGGCTTCGGGGCCGGGCCCTGGCAAGCTGAGCCGTTTTGGTGCTGGAGCAGGGGCAAGACTGCCGGGGATTGAGATCTGTTTTGAGGGGAGTTCTGTTTTGCAGATTGCAGGGCGGACGTGAGCAGGGTCTGAGTGCCCGTGGCTCGGGCAGGGGATGGCGAGAAGAAAGTCGTGTCTCTTTTTTAAGGTGCTGAGATTGCTCCCTGCTTTCAGCAGCACAATGAGGGTCTCTTTCACTTACAGCCCGGGACATGTTTGCCTGAGAGATTGTTAAAAGCAGATTTTATCAGTGGGAGACAAAGTCTCATGGCACGTTCCCCGACATCCCTCGCTCAGCTCTCCCTGGGGCTTAAACCTCTGACTCAGGGCTTTGAGTTCTGGCAGAGGATGCTCAGAGCGGAGCAGAGCAGATGATGCTCGGAGCAGAGGATGCTCCGTACCTCGGAGCCGCTGTTCCCAGCACCACAGCTCCGCTCCGACGGGCAGAGGGAGCTCGGTTTTGCTCGCCTCTGCCAGAAAAGCTGCAGCCCAAAAATTCAGACCCGGGAAAAAGTCCTTGTGGGGCCACCCTGCCGCACCCAGGAGTAGGTGGGGTTCAGGCGGATGGCGCTTTGTCCCTTGGTGTCTCCCAGCTTGCCAGCAGTGCCAGGACCACTCGAACCTGGCAAAGCCACCATTTGCTGAGTTTGCTGCATGGCTTTAAGCCAAGGGCGTAGACATCACGGTAGAAGCTGCCAAGATGGGCAGAGGTGGGCAGGCTCTGCCTGAGCCACGGGTGTCAGGAGTGGAGAAGCCGTCCTTGAGGCTTGCAGGAGCTCTCCCCCTCTGACTCCTACACACCTGCCTCCATCTCCCTCCAGCCCCAAGACGATGAGGTCGTACCAGAAGCTGAGGACCCTGCAGCCAGCAGCATGCCAGCTGGAGGAGGAGGAAGGGGCTGCCTCCATACCCAGCACCCGTGGGAAGCTGGGCCCGTGGTGGGTGGGCAGTGGGCTGCTGTTGGCTGCTGTGCTGCTGAGTGCCATCACGGTCTGGGTGCTGCGGCAAGTATCAGGGGGCTGGCCGGGAACTGTGCTGCCCCCCAAATGTCTCCTGGTACCTGAAAGCCACCGGTTTGACTGCTACCCAGAGCGGCACGTGGTGGTGACCCAAGAGCTCTGTGAAAGCCGGGGGTGCTGCTTCATTGAGACACCCCCACCAGCAACAGGCAAGCGAGGGGTGCCCTGGTGCTTCTACCCCCCCGACTTCCCCAGCTACACCCTGGAGAGCCTCAACCAGACAGCGCTGGGCATGGTGGGGCTGCTGGTGAGGACGGAGAAGGCCTATTACCCCCGGGACATCATGATGCTGAGGCTGGATGTGGAGTTTGAGACAGACACACGGCTTCACATCAAGGTGAGCTCCCTGCTGGCTGCCCTTCAGAGCTTGTGACCTTGCTTCTGCACCCCTGCACCCTTCATCCTGTAGGTGACCATCCCCTGCTCAGACTGAGCCTGGAAGCTACTGGGCTTGAGGCATGGCTGTATGTGGCCTCTTCACCCCTGTTCCCTCCTGCATTGGTGGTCTTTAAAGCATGTGTTCTCCTTTTTGCAGATAACTGATGCAGCCAACCCACGGTACGAGGTTCCTCTTGAGGTTCCCCGGGTGACAAAGAGAGCAGAGAACCCAATCTACAGCCTGGACTTCTCCTTGGACCCCTTTGGGGTGGTGCTGCGGCGCAGGACAACGGGGAGAGTGCTGTAAGAACTCAGCTTCTCCACATCCCACAGTGGGCTGGGGAAAGCTCATCCTACCCTAGACTGGCTCCAGCATGCTTCCCTGGGGTTTTGGCTTGGGGAAAACTGCACTGTGGGATCTCTAGTCAATAATCCCTCTTTGACTTCATCTTTACAGCTGTGCTCATGAGGGGATGTGGCAGCACATGTCTACCTGGCTCCATGGCTGGCCATGTGCTTGCAGTGACAGTGGCAGGACTGGGTGGGATCAGCAGCTCTTGAAAAACCTCCTAGTGCCCTCATTCTGTGCCAGGTTCTATTCAGCAGCCAAATGTGGTACAGGTCCTTGGCACCAATAAGAGACCTGGTGACTCGGAGAAAGGGCCACTGAAGGGTTGTGGCTTTGCCAGTTTCACCTTGATTTTGGGTTTTCCTGGCTGTCCAAGCTCCAGGCTTTTTGTGGAAAAGTACTGTGGGTGGCTTTGCTGCACTGATCTCAATCACCTCCATGGCTTTACCCACACTAAGCTGTTGGTGAGCACCAGTGGCCGGCTGATGTATGGCCAAGGTGTTTTGAGATCCCATCCTTTCTTCCTCCTTCCATTTGCTGCTGCCTGTGTCTGTCCTTTATTTGGGAGCTGCTTATCAGCTAATGGCAGGCTGAGAAATTCCACTGCCACGGGGCCTTGGTGGTTAATAATAATCTTCTGGTACCAAAGGCAAGGCTGCATCATGCTGGGTCAAGCTGGTTCAGGCTTAGGCTGTCCATCCAGACCTGAATTTGCCACCTGTGCCAAGGTGTTGGGGCTGGATGTAGCATGGGACATCCACTGCTGTGCTGGCCTCTGGGATGCTTTGTGAGGGAAGGGGTCAGTTGTTGGTGGGCCAATGGATCCATATGGATCCCAGCATCCTTCCTTGACTCTCTCTTTCCTTTGGTGTCATCTTGGCAGGCTAAACACCACCGTGGCTCCCTTGATCTTTGCTGACCAGTTTCTCCAGCTATCCACATCACTCCCATCCCAGTTCCTCTATGGGCTGGGGGAGCACCGTGGCACCTTCCTGCACAGCCTGGACTGGATCACCCTCACGCTGTGGGCACGTGACGTCTCTCCCACGGTACCATCTCCCTCTGTCCCACAGGGATGCAGGGGAAAGGATGAGGGCACCAGTCTTCAGTGCATTGGATGAGCCCTAGGAAAACATGGCAGGGGGTGGGCAGCAGCACTGGGAGAGGCTGGGGGTGGTGAAGGCTGATGGGCAGATATGTGCTGGGCAGGATTTCAGGGCAATTGCAAAATGCTCTTGGCACTCCAAGGGCCCTGGGTGTTTTCCGCTCCACCCTGCCACTCGTGCAACAGGTTGCAGCAAGGCAGGAGGTTTCCCCCTCACCCAGCTCAGCTCAGTAGCAGCCCCTGAGCTGTGAGGAACAAGCAGCCTCCTGTGGTCTTCAGCACCAGCTCTGAAACCATCCTCATCCCTCCTCTTGTCCTCCACAGGGAGGGTGACAGATGCCTGGTTAGGTGGTGGCAGCAGATGCATCTCAGGGCCATTTATTCATCCCCAGTGACAAGGGGCTTTCCTGATTTGTTTGGGAGCTGCTTTCTCACCCAGCACCTCCTCTTTGCAGGAATCATTCAACCTCTATGGTGCTCACCCCTTCTACCTGCTGATGGAGGAGGGCGGAGATGCTCATGGGGTTTTCCTCCTCAACAGCAACGCGATGGGTAGGTGTCCCAAGGGACCCTGGCTGGCTCATCCCTGAGGGATGACCCAGTAAGTGGGGACAGATGGAAGTTGCCAGAGCAGCTGGTTCAGAAACTTGGGGCGAGAGGAAACCGTAAAAGGGAAAGATGTGGTTTGATGGCTCCGTTATTGGGCATTGCCATCTGTTTCCTGGCTACAGCGAGGCTATTTAGCAACTGCTTAGCAGTTTAACCACACACCCAGCTGCCGAGCTGCTGTTGGAAAAGCATGTCCTTTGTGTACGGGTCTGTGCCTGTTCCCCCTCCACCGGGAACGGCCTTGCCCCCAGGCCTGGAGGCACCATGTGGCTGGGGATGCTGGGTCTGCCGCCCGCGCTCTTCCCAGCTGTGCTGCGCCAGCTGTGGCCATGGGATCCACCCGTGCCTGCCAGCTGATAACGCAGCAGCTCCTGTGGGCTCCTGCTGCATCAGGGGTGGCACCGGCGACCACCTGTCCCTCCCAGCAGCCGCCCCCAGCAGCCAGCTGGGGTGACGCTGCACATGCCGGGGCTCCAGTTGCGCTCGGCTCGTTACCGCGGTGTCCCCGAGGGGGAGCTCACCGGGGAGCACAGGGGAGGTGCAGCTGCCCAAGCTGAGGTTCGAGGGCTTGTTTGTGTGAAAAGCCTTTTCCAGGAAAGCCCTTGGTGTCCCACACACGCTTGTGCAAGTAGCTCTCGATTTTCTTAGGAGGGGGTTTCTGGGGAGGAGGCCAAGTAAAGCCCTGTGTGTGCTTGGTCTTGAAGTGGAAGCCGGGAGAACAGCTCAGCTTTGGGCTTAAAGAGCAAATTTCTAAGACAGTGAGGTTTCTCCCCATGTAAATCAGCGACCTACCCGGGCTGTGATGATTTAAGCCTCCAGACATCCATTTAGCATCCCCTGAGAGCAGGGCAGGGATTTCCTTGTTCTCCTTCCAGAGGCTGAGAGTTGCCCGTGGTGCTGCCTGGTTCTCACTGTGGAGGTTGGGGTCTGGGAGTTGCTCCCCAGTTCTCACTGTATTTTTCTCTTCCCCCTGTGAAGAGGTGGCCCTGCAGCCTGCTCCAGGGCTGACCTGGAGGACCATTGGGGGGGTGCTGGATTTTTACATCTTCTTGGGGCCTGATCCCAACATGGTCATCCAGCAGTACCAGCAGGTGATAGGTGAGTGCCTTCACCCTGAAGTGACCATCTGTGGACACATTCCCACACCCCCATCCCTATATAACCTCAGCTCCACCACTGTCCCCTGTCCTCTCTGTTGAGGAGCGGTCATCCTCACCCATCCTATCCCCATCCCTCTCAGCACATCAGGGATCAGTGGCCATCCCCTTTTCCCTTTCTCTCCTTCCCCTCCCATCCTTTTGAGATGCTGCTGTTGTCTCAGGACACCCCATTTGTGCTCCCTCTCTCCCTGCAGGTTTCCCAGCCATGCCACCCCTCTGGGCGCTCGGCTTCCACCTCTGCCGCTGGGGCTACGGATCCAGCAATGAGACCTGGCAGACTGTGAAAGCCATGAGGAACTACCAGATCCCCCAGGTAACCCCCCAGACCTGTGGGTGGAGGGTCTGGATTCTGTCACCCATCCCTGAGCCTCTGTCCCACAGGATGCACAGTGGAATGACATCGATTACATGGATGGGTACCGGGACTTCACCTTAGATCCCCAGAATTTTCCTTCCCTCCCCTCTCTGGTGGAAGATCTCCACAAACATGGGCAGCGCTATGTTATGATCCTGGTAATTCCCCTCCTCTCCTCCTGTGCTGCCTTTGCTGCAGAGCTGGGGTGCAAGGCAGAGGCACAAGGGATACTCGTGATCCCAGCTGATCAACCCCAGCCCCGGGGATTTTTATCTGAGGTTGGTCCCCAGTGCTGGGCAGGCAGCTGCAAACTGCCACTGGAAATCCCCCTAACACAGGGACCACTGAGACACTGGCCAGGTTCTTGTGCTGTGCTCCCATCTCCTGCGGGAGTACAAGGATCCCCTGTGGGAAAAAGGATGGAGGAACTGTGGGTCAGGCTGTTTAACCCGTGGGTGCTTGGTTTGGGTGTCCCCACATCCCCACGAGTGCTGGGATCTCATGATCTGGCTGTGATCTCCCTTCCTCCCTCTCTAAGGAAAGGGAGTGCAGGTTCTGCCTGGGGCAGGAAGTGGGACTGGGGGGTGTTTGGGACAGGGGGTAGTTGGGTTCTGTCCCTATTGAACTCCTCATTGTAGCCAAGCCCAGTTGTAACCAGATGTTTCTTGCATAAGCAAAAAATGTCTTGTATTTGTCCCCCCCCTCCTCAAAATACCCTAAAGGGTCCTGGGGACTTGCAGAAGTGACATTTTAGAAAACATGCCTGGAAGTGTTGAAGCAAGTTTCTGTTCCCCTTGAGGGAAACAGCCACCGTGTGTGGGCTCTGGCTGACCCTGTTTGGGTTGTCATCTCTGAATCACACTGACCTGGCAGGGGGAAGGGGCCATGTCTGCCAGAAAAGGCACTAACCCTCTGCTCCATCCCCAGGATCCCGGCATCAGCAGCACCCGCCCTCATGGCTCCTACTGGCCTTTTGATGAAGGGTTGAGACGGGGCTTGTTCCTCAACACCACCCAAGGGCAGCCGCTCATTGGGCAGGTGAGGAGCTCCAGGGGGAAATCCCAGCCTTCTGAGCTTGTGCAGTGGCAGGGCTGGGATTTCATCCCTCGTGCTGGAGGGAGAGCCAAATGGAGGGACCTCTCTGGGATGATTGCCAGAGCCTGGCTCAGCCCTCAGCCTTGCATGTCACCTCCCAGCATCTCCATCAGCCCTGAAGGAGGCCAGGGAAGTCATATGAGCTTATCAGTGTTGGTGGTACTGCCCAAGACTAGTCATCTGATTTCTCTCCCTTCCCGTTTCTGGGGTGAGGGGAGTTGGCCACAATGGACACATGCCTCCAGATCTGCTCCGCAGCATTTGCCTCCCAGATTGTCCACCCTTTTCCCAGCCATCTGCTCTCACTGGCTCTCCCTTGCTGTCTACAAGGAGAGGGCTTTTCATGCAGCTGGCAAAAAATGAATTGGCCAAAATTCCTGGAGTGAGGCAAACTGTGGAGAAATCACACCCCCTGCCCTGTTGTAATGGGGTCCCCAGCACCCCAAGGCTCCTGAGTACCATGGAGGCAAGAGTGTTGCTACGTGCAGCATCCAGGACTTGAAGCAATCAGCATGGGTTTATCTTCTGGTTTATGGCCCATTTCACCTCTGGGTCCTTCAGCACGCTCACAGCCCTGTGACACCCTATCCCCCATGGTGGCTCCCCACAAGCTGCCTGTCTGCTGAATGGGGTGTCCCCCCAGGTCTGGCCTGGCTCCACTGCCTTTGCAGACTTCTCCAACCCCGACACACACCAGTGGTGGCTGGAGAACCTGCAGCGCTTCCATGCCCATGTGCCCTTTGATGGCCTCTGGATCGTAAGTCCCTCCTTACCCCCTGGGTCACCCCCTGCCAGCAGCTCAGCTCACACCTAGTGTGTGTCCTGGCAGGACCATCTATCCCTCAAATGTGGCTTCTCCAGGTTTACCTGCTAATCCCCAAATCCTCCCCCTTGAAAATGCTCCATGATTTTCTTTGTGTAGGATATGAATGAGCCATCCAACTTCATGGATGGGTCTAAGGATGGGTGCCCCCCGGGAGAGCTGGACAGCCCGCCCTACACCCCTGGTAAGGAAGTGGGCTGGTAGGTACCACACGCTTTGAGATCACTGGCAGCCAGGTGCTATGGGAGAAACCCCATTTTAAGAGACATCACATCTCCGTTTTACACCTGGAATGTCTCCACCCCTACTTGTATGTGCTGGTATCTGTGCCTTGCATGCTTGTTGGGGCCACGTCAGGATGCAAGATGGGACCATCCATGTGAGCTTTCAGCACTGGGTTGGCAGCAATGACCAGCTCCAGCATGCGGGAGGGCTGGCCCAGAGCCAGCAAGCATGGTGGGATGGGGTGTGAGGAAGGGGGCTGCATCCCTGAGGAGCCCCCCCTCCATCCATGTGCCAATGGGAGCTCTCCCTCCTGGCAGCCGTGCTGGGCGATTCTCTCTCTGCAAGGACAGTGTGTGCCTCAGCAAAGCAGAAGGTCTCGGTGCACTACAACCTCCACAATCTCTACGGGCTGATGGAAGCCAAAGCCACAGCGAGGTATCCGAGCATCCCAATTCCCACCAGCCTGGGGATGGGACAAAATCCTGCGTCTCAGGGCTGCTTAGGAAAAGGATGAGGTTTTGAGTGGCTGACCCAAAGGGGAGATGCTCTGGCAGCTCACAGCCTCCAGGGTGGGAATAACCCAGTAGAGGAGTGGAGATAACGCTACTCCTGGAGGGATGAGTGGGTGGTCCTGGTGCTCAGGACCATGTACCACTTGGGCCAAGCTTCTGGCACTGAAGAGCTGTGGTGGAGCTGGACCTCTCCCTGTACCATTGTGGGATAAGACAAATTCCTTGGGGGCTGCTCTCACCTGCTTGCCCTGGATCTCCATGTTGTTTTCCAGTGCC
Organism: Chaetura pelagica; assembly: GCF_000747805.2. Lineage (NCBI taxonomy): Eukaryota > Metazoa > Chordata > Aves > Apodiformes > Apodidae > Chaetura > Chaetura pelagica. The sequence goes on along the minus strand of NW_009954215.1, from coordinate 5,935,534 downwards.
TTGATCCAGATCCGGGGGAAACGTCCCTTCGTCATCTCCCGCTCCACCTTCCCCAGCCAGGGCAGGTACTCGGGGCACTGGCTGGGTGACAACCAGAGCCAGTGGAAGGACATGTATTACTCCATCCCAGGTGGGTGGCACAGGCAGCACACAGACCCACCCTACCAACACCCCCATCTCCATCGAGCTTTCTGCTTGTTTGGAGACATCTCCAAAACTCCCTGCGCCCTGCTGACCGTCCTTGCTCTCAGGGATACTGAGCTTCAGCCTGTTCAGCATCCCGCTGGTGGGGGCAGACATCTGCGGCTTCTCCGGCAGCACCTCGGAGGAGCTGTGCACCCGCTGGATGCAGCTGGGAGCCTTCTACCCCTTCGCTCGCAACCACAACACCCAGAACGAGAAGGTGAAGGGCAGCGGGCCCGGTGGGAGGCAGCCCAGGCCTGGGATGTGGGATGTGGGATGTGGGGTAGGATGTGGGATGCAAGGGGTAGCAGGGAGGCCGGTGGGAATGGGGTGGCTGCTGACTCCCTGCTTCCCCCCCAAGGCCCAGGACCCGACAGTGTTCAGCCCTGCAGCAAGGACGGCCATGAAGGACGTGCTGCTCACGCGCTACTCCCTCCTGCCCTTCCTCTACACCCTGTTCCACCGGGCCCACCTGCATGGGGACACCGTCGCCCGGCCCTTGTTCTTTGAGTAAGAGCATTCCCACCAGGAGCTGGGGAGATGCTTTGGCTGGATCATGGAGAAGCAGCTGATCTGAGCAGGGTCTCCATCCTGCTGCAGGTTCCCCCGGGATGTGGCTACCTTGGGGGTAGACAGGCAGTTCTTGTGGGGCCGCAGCCTGCTGGTGACACCAGTGCTGGAGCCTGGGGTGGACTCAGTGACAGGCTATGTCCCCCGAGGCGTGTGGTTTGACTTCTACACGGTGAGGAGCACTTGGCTGGGGGGCGCTTGGTCCCTGCTTGACCATCGTGGGGCTGCGGGTGTGAAGCCATGGCCGAACCCCACAATCCCTGATGGAGGAAGGGCTGGGGATGGCTGCTCCCCAGACCCATGCCCAAGCTCCTGCCATGCCCCTGACCCCCTCATGCGTGTGTCTCTCACCGCCTGCCCAGGGCTCCTCGGTGAACAGCAGCGGGGAGATGCTGAAGATGTCAGCCCCCCTGGAGCACATCAACCTGCATGTCCGCGAGGGTTCCATCCTGCCCACCCAGGTGAGCAGCCACTCATCAGCTCCCCTGTCTGCAGTGTGTGTGTGTCCCCACCAGCACCTCAGCTCCCAGACCTCCATCCTGGGTGCTCGCTGCTCTATAGCACCCATGTCTTTGAACCCCAGAAACCGGGGATCACCAGTGAAGTGACCCGAGGAAACCCCCTGCACCTCATTGTGGCCTTGTCCTCGAGTGGCACTGCATGGGGGGACCTCTTCTGGGATGATGGCGAGAGCCTGGACACCTTTGAGCAGGGCAGCTACTCCTACCTGGTGTTCAATGTCACACAGGTGGGACACAGTGGGGAGGGCAGAGGTAGGGGGTCCTGTGGCACCAGGCCACCTCGAGCTCATGCCACCCCCTCATGCAGAACATCTTCACCTCCACTGTCCTCCATGCCGACCCTGAGGCCACAGAGGTCACCATTGGCACCCTGAGCATCTTTGGTGTGAGGGAGCGGCCCAGCAAGGTCCTCCTGAATGGCCAGGAGAAGCCCTTCTCATACTTGGACAATCAGGTATGGCCCCATTGTGGGGTGCCCTGTCCTAGGGATCCCCATCTGGGGGTCTCCTTCCTTTGTCCCCCAGCCCTGGTTGCAGGGTTGGTGAGTAAAGAGGTGGGCGAGGACTAAAGGGTGGCTCTCCCACTAGAGCAGAGCTCAGCTGAGCTGGGTAGGGGAGAGGATGCTCCATATCCCCCTGCTGAGCCTGTACCCTAAAACACCTTCTCTCCTCCCACAGGTTCTCACCGTGAGCGACCTTGGCCTCAGCCTCAGCCAGGGCTTCTCCCTGCGGTGGCTGTGACTGGGGGGCCGTGGGTCACCCCCACCTCACCAAAGCCACCCATCCAAGAGGTGCTCCACACTCCCTCCCTCCAGGCCAGGATGCTGCCATGGAGAAGGTGGTGGGGACTGTCCCCTGCTGACACGTGGCCCCCTCCAACATGGCTGGGGATGGGGACACAGGATGAGTGGTGAGGTCTGAGGTGTGGGTGCCCACGGTCCCCACTGTAATAAAGGCACGTGGACAACTTGGAGAGCTTGTCTTGGGAGCGTGACATGGGGATGGAGGTGGTGGCATGAGGGGTGCGGGGGGCTGGGAGCCACAAGGCCCCCTCAGAGTCCCTGATCCGAGTCCTTCCAGTTCCATTGCCCCAATCTCAGCTGCTCAATTTCAACCCCAATCCAACTCCCCCCTCCACCCCAATTCCAGCCCCCCAGTTTCAGTCTGTAATCTCAGCCCCTTCCCCCCAATTCAGCCCCCAGCCTCAGCAACATAATCCCCCCCCCCGTT
>NW_009954215.1:5930668-5932182 GCF_000747805.2 Chaetura pelagica | reverse complement strand
GCTCAGCGCCCTGGGCCGCCTGGCCGAGGCGGCGGTGGCGGAGAAACGGGCCATCTCGCCCTCCATCAAGGAGCCGTCCGTCATCCCCATCGAAGGTGAGGCCTCGCTGCGCTCCTGCCCGCTGGGCGGGTTTGCCCTCCCCTGGAGCCTCAGCCCGGGAGCGTCTCTGAGCAGGGACAGGGACGTGCGGTGACAGTTTTGTCTCCTGTCCTGCTGGCGTCGGGCTGTGCCCATCCTGGCTGAGAGCAGTGTAGTCGTGGCGTTTGGGACCTCTCTGAGGAAATCACCGAGTCTGGGTTGTTGCATTTTGTTCATATATTTCTTCAGCAGCTTATTGAGTTGTGACTCCCCTTTCTGGTGGCTGATGCATTTCCAGAGCAGCATCCCAGCTGGGCCACCCACAGATAAACACGGGGTATTGTCAGGTGTGAAGCAGAACTCTTAATAGCAATTGGGTAGGGAAAAGCTATTCCAGGGACTCAAGTTCAGCGGGTCCACACTTTGTTTTCCTGGTGACTGGCCCTGCCAGCACCCTGGGGGGGGTTGTTTTGCCTGAGGGTAAATACTGAAGGTGTGTGTTGGTGCCTGCAGTTGTGCCCACAGTGCTGCTGGATGAAATTGAGGCAGCAGAGGCAGAAGGCAACGACGACCGTATCGAGGGGGTGCTGTGTGGGGCTGTGAAGCAGCTGAAAATGAACAGAGCCAAACCTGACACCACACTGTACCTGAGCCTCATGTACCTGGCAAAAATCAAACCAAACATATTTGCCACTGAAGGAGTTATCGAGGTGAGGGCTGTGCCACGTCTGGGCTCTTGGGTTTATTGATCATAGAATCATCATAGGATGGGCTGAGTTGGAAAGGACCTTAAAGATTGTCTAGATCCAACCCCCCTGCATGGACAAGAACACTTCCCACCATCCCAGGTTGCTCCAAGCCCCATCCAACCTGCTCTTCAACACCTCCAGGGATGGGGCCTCCACAACTTCCCTGGGCAACCTGTTCCAGTGTCTCACCACCCTGAGAATGAAGAATTTCCTCCTAATGTCCAACCTAAATCTCCCCTCTGCCAGTTTTAATCCATTACCCCTTGTCCTCTTACTACCAGCCCATGTACAAAGCCCCTCTCCAGCTTTCCTGTAGCCCCTTCAGCTACTGTAAGGCTGCTGTGAGGTCTCCCCAGTACCTTCTGTGTGTCCGTGTGAATTCCATAGCTCTGTGGCAAGTTGTGGATGTTTTTCTAAGGCTTTTGTGTGCTTGCTTGCTGGATGGCTTGATTATTGTTTTTTGTGGGTGATATTCCAGGCACTGTGCAGCCTGCTCCGAAGAGATGCCTCCATCAACTTCAAAGCCAAAGGGAACAGTCTTGTGTCTGTCTTGGCCTGTAACCTTCTCATGGCAGCTTACGAAGAGGATGAGAACTGGCCAGAGATCTTTGTCAAGGTTGTTGAGCCAGGGGTGCCCTGCTGAGCTGGGGCAGGCAGACTGGGTAACACCAGCTGGGGTTGGGAGAT